>NC_137774.1:101519339-101906839 GCF_963455305.1 Plecotus auritus | reverse complement strand
GACAAACTGTGAATCCTACAGTATCAAGAATTTACTCATTTATTCAATGACAATCATGTCATCATCTTCTGGAACATCATCATAACAATCCAATTCCTGAATTTCCTGGTGAATTTCTTGTGACTCCATTTCTTTCAGAATCAGTGGACCAAATCTCTCATGTTTAGCAATAGCACTGTCTTTAAATGAGTACTTCTTGTCAAGGTAGCCTGCTCGCAGTGCATTTGCAATGCAACTGTCAGTGATTTTCTCCCATGAATTCTTCATCCAAGTCAAAACTTCTTGCAGTTTAGGTTTCACAAAGTTTCCATGCTGATTTCTCTCCATTCTATTTTCAATGTAGTCATTAATTTCCATGCGCAAATTGTCTTTGAATGGCTTGTTTATTGCAATATCAAGAGTCTGGAGATAGGCCGTCATTCCTGCGGGAATCATTATCTGATCTATTTTTCTTTCGTGAAGAAATGTCTTCATGTCTTTAGCGCGGTGAGTGCTGGCTGCATCCCAGACTAACAGACCTCTTTGGCTCCCTCGCATAACAAGCGGCAGCATTAAATCGACCCACTTCCTTATAACTGCTTGTGTGGCCCAGGCTTTTTCAGTTTCAAGAATAAAAATGCCCAAAACACGTTCAATCTTTTCCTTCTTGCCCTTAGAAATGACTAAAGGTGGGATTTTAGTGCCATCCAGACAAATTGCCAAAATACAGGAAACACAAGCACTTTCGTAAGCAGTGGAAGGAATGTACGCTAAGGAGGCACCCCGCTGTTCAATTGTTGTTTGAGATGATTGGCCCATAAACACTGCAGTTTCATCCATAGCAATCATGTTGGAAAGATTGTATTTAGAGAAGTCGGCATCATCAATAAAGGACTTGAATGCAAGTGCTCGCTTAATAACTTGAGTATCTTCCAACCTAAACAATGTTGTAGATCTTCTTAAAGACAGTTCACTTTGCTGAAGGAAATTATCCAGCCAGTGTTGTGATGCTTTGCAGTCTTCGGGGGCTATGTCAAACTGTGGTGCCATTGCAAGGGCAAATTCTTGAATCTGAGCCCTATTCACAACCAAAGCCTTTGCTCTCCTGTCAACAACCCATTCACAGATCAGGTCTTCCAGCTCGGAAAATAATGGTTGCCGACCTGATCCACACTTGCGCTTTTTAGCATTTCCCTTGTCCACTTGTTCAATGAGGTTACCATACTCTGCTCGCCATTTTCGGACCAATCGGATACTCAACATCTTCTCTTTGCAGAAAGCAGTAAGGTTTTGGCCCCAAGAGTCTTCCATGATTCCTTTCTTGTACTCCACGGAGTAGCTTTTTCTTTTTGCGCTAATTTCTAGGGCAAAAAAAAAAGGAATTGGGGTATCAAGGTGGGGGGAGGGGGATCACTCAAAATGACACAGGGGGGACCAGAGGGGGTAATCAAAATGGCACAGGAGAATCAGAGGGGGGATTACCATTTTAGTAACCACTTTTGATCCTCCTGTGTCATTTTGATTGTCCCCTCTGATCCTCCTGTGTCATTTTGATTGTCCCCTCTGATCCTCCTGTGTCATTTTGATTGCCCCCTCTGATCCTCCTGTGTCATTTTAAGTGATCCCCCTCCCCCCACCCCTGTGCCACAGAACACCTTCACCAGACATCCCCCCTACCCCTTTATCAGACATTTACCCCCTGGGGCCTGCCTGGGGACTGTCACTGGGCTTGCTGGAGCCTGGATCTGGGCTGGAGCAGGGTCTGCCACTGACTGAGAACCTTCAGTCATCATGAAGGCGGCCACGAGCATCAGGTAGTGTCACCAGAGACAGACCAGCACTCACCACCTTTGCCGCGTCCCGTATGCTCTAATCCTCCTGTTCTTCTACACACATCTGAGAAAGTCTCCTCATCTCTCCTGCCCCGCGCTCACCGCTCACTCCGACCTCCGCTCCGCCTCCACACAGCAGTGACATCAGGACTCGGCGTAACGTCACTGGTTGCTAGATGCCAGTCGGGGCGGCCCTAACGACCAGTTTACGGTAAATTAATTTTCATTCTGAGACAGAGCCTGGGGGCCTTATTTTCGGGGGATGCCTTATATTTCACTCAGAAGGAAACCTGTAAGTAGGTCTTATTTTTGGAGGATGTTTTATTTTCAGGGAAACACGGTAGATTACCTTGTCAAATACTGTACAGATACTCACAACAGCCCAACAAAGTATCTAGTGTGGCACTCTTACTGAATAGAGATATCTCTTCCCCTTAAAGCAGATTGAGTCAATTTTGAACCAGTTATAAGTGTTAGTACTTTCTGATATATAGCCTAAAATTATCTCCTTGTAACCTCTATAAATCGTCTTAGTTTACCTTTCAGATGCTACTGAAAAAAAAAGTCTACTCAAACTTCCTTTAAATGCTTGAAAATGACTGTGTTATACTCCTAGTAATTTACTAGAGAGGCTGTTTTGTCTTTCCTTATTACTCTCATTATTGTACCCTTGAATGAGTTTTATTTTGTACTTTCCACTTCAATTGTGGCAGTAAGGATGAAACACAGCATTTCTTGTGAAATGTGACCAGCTCCAAAGGCAGTGGAAGTGACTATTTCTAAACAACACTGGATCACTTGATTTGTAATCTTAATCTGATAGACTTTATTTTCTTTTTCAGAGTAGTGACATATTTTATAAAATGCTGTACATTTGCTATGCACATAGTATAGGAGTTTCTTGAAAAGTAAAATTATCTGAAGGTGTTCATTGGTGTCATGACAAGGAATAGTCAGATTCCCAATTATCACACCTACCATGATGAAATTCTAATCTGGGGAGGACTCTGCAACAGGCAGAAGGAATCAAACAGATGAGTCTGGATCCTGAAAGAGATCAGAAGATTGGTGTCAATCACTGATAATCATTGATGTCAATCACTGATGCCAATCACCTTTAGAAAGGGATACAGGGAGCAGGAGATACAAAGTGATCATGGTAGAGAGGAAGGGAATTAACACCAGACATAAGCTTGGTCTCCCAAGGGTATAGAAGTAACTAGACAATCCATGAAAGCCAGGTTATTATAAAAAGGGTCTGGATATGAGAAGGGGCTTGTAAAGTAGTGTTACTAATGTTATTGTTTCCATTGAAACATGGAGTCTGTCTCAGTTTAATTGCCTGCTAAATTAATAGAATTAGTAAGTGGCAAATCTGCCATTCCAATTTGCATCTTTTGACACCAAGATTGATGATCATTTTACCATATTCTGGCTTACTCTGTTTCAGTTAGCTAACTTTATAAAAATACTAGTGGCCCAGTGCACGAAATTTGTGCACATTAAAAGGGGATTAATTAGAGGAAATATTTTAATATTGCTATTTGCCCTTTCTCTATAATAGAAGTATCAGAGATGAAAGAAAAATAGTAAAATATACATGAAAATCTTCCTCCTGTCAGAGTCTGCGACACAGCACAGGACGCAGAGTCAAGTCCCCGCCCACCCGCGGTGCCTCAAAATTGCACAGTACCCATACTCAGCCAGTCCCATACCCATTGGGCGAGATCCAGACCCCAGCTGGCCCCACCCCCGTCAAGCCCCGGTGGGTGTGTGGGGGGGTGCAGCCTCAGGTCCTCTGGCCCAGCGCCAGGTGGGGGCGCAGCCTCAGTTCCCCTGTCAAGCCCACCAGGTGGGGGGCGCAGCCTCAGGTACCCCAGCCCAGCACCGGGCAGGAGGCATGGCCTGAGGGCCCCTGTCAAGCCCTACTGGGCCGGGGGCACAGCCTGAAGTGTCCTGGCCTGGTGCCGGTGCAGGGGGTGTGGCCTGAGGTCCCCATCAAGTCCCACCAAGTGGGGGACACAGCTTGAGGTCCACCGTCAAGCCCCGCCAGGGAGGGGGCATGGCCTGAGGTCCCCCATAAAGCTCTGCCGGGCTGGGGGTGTGGTCTGAGATCCACCGTCAAGACCCATCAGGTGAGGGGTGCAGTCTCAGGTCCTCTGGCGCTGGGGCAGTGGGTGCACCTTGAGGTCCCCCTTCAAGCCCTGCCAGGTGGGGGGTATGGCCTCAGGTCCCCCGTCAAGCCCTGCTGGGTGGGGGCGCGGCCTTAGTTCCCCCGACCCAGCACTGGGGGTGCACCTTGAGGTCCCCCATCAAGCCCCGCTGGGCAGGGGGCACGGCCTGAGGTCCCCTGTCAAGCCCAGCCAGGCAGGGGGGCACAGCCTCAGGTCCCCTGGCCCTCTGCTGGGGCGGGGGGTGTGGTCTGAGGTCCCCTGGCCTGGTGCTGAGGTGGGGGGCATGGCCTGAATCTCCTGTCAAGCCTCACCTGGTGGGGGGCACGGCCTGAGGTCCCCCAGCCTGGCGCTGGGGCGAGGGAAGCAGCATGAGGTCCCCTAGCCCAGCACCAGGATGGGAAGCACACCTTGAGGTCCCCCAGCAAACCCTGCTGGGCGGGGGGGGGGGGGGGGGGGGGGGCGTGGCCTCAGGTCCCCTGGCCTGGCACTGGAGCGGGGGCACGGCCTGAGGTCCCCTGTCAAGCCCCACGGAGTGGGGGGAGGGCGTAGCCTCAGGTCCTTGCTGATTGCTTGTTAAGGCTCCTTATGGGAACCTGGCCTCAGCTGTGGGTGCAGCCATCTTTGTGAAGGAGTGATGGTCAATTAGCATATTCCCTCTGTATTAGATAGGATTAAATACAAACCACCCAGAATCTAGTGGCTTAAAATAGTAATATTTTATTCTCATCATCTGGGGTCCTCTGAGATGCCGGTGTTACAGATTGCGCTCAGCTGGACTACTCTGCTGGAAGCTGTAACAGCTGATGGGACCAGTTTTTCTTTGCAAGCCTATCATGACCTTCTCTGGTCCAATTTTTTCTTATCCTCATTTATGTAGAGGGCTAGCTGGAAAACACTATTCTCAAAGTGTGGCAGAGATAAAAGGATCTCTCCTAGTATCCTAAGAGACTGATGCACTATTGCTTCTCCTCCATCCCGTGGCCAAAGGAAATCATTTGGCTAAGTCCCAAACCAAAGAATAGAGCAGTATTGTAATGAAGCTTCAACAAAGGTAAGGATGATGAAGGGCTTCCCGTCATCTGCCTACTATATGTTAAGAGCAGAATTTGATCAGAATACTGGTCAATGTGCCTGAGTTCCTGCTGACTACTTTGAAGGTCCTAATTTTTCCACTTGATGTGAAATAATCTTACATCCCGAAACTTGAGCAACTCTGAATGTACAGATGAAAAAATAGAAATGAGGGGAAATATGGAGAATTCCACATATTTGTACTTACGAATCCTTTTTGTGTTTGCACTTCTGAATTCATTGTACTTGTTTCAAATATATAGTATTTTTTGAAGGCACTGTTTATCAGATCATTTGCTATCTTAAATAACAGAATCTACTTTTTAATAAGTCTGTCAGAAAACACAGGATGAAATAACAATGTCTAAAGGGTCTAATTTAAGTTTTTCCTCTAAGATGTTAATAAATTTTTGAGAAATTAACCTTTATCCAAAATGTTGGATGTTCTTCTGAATGAATCAATATAAATATCATAATTTCCAAGTTCCAATGAAGAGCCTTTAAGTACAGAAGTTTACAAAATCAGAGTGGCCTATCTCTTGTTCTGGGTTCTTTTCTGCAAAGAAACTCAGATTTTCTGATAATTTTTCTCTTTCTTGAAGATATGTTGAGTTTCTTTTTTTATCCTTATAATTGACATAAAAGTCATTTCAGATGTACTTTCTGAGTTCAGCAAATCCTTTTAATCAATAGACATTTTGATGAATCCCACATGGGCTTTTCATTATAGTCATATATTACAAGCCATCTCCATTTATTCTGACATCCCTTTGCTTTGGATTAATAGGATCAATCAATTTTTTTTCCAAAAGCTTAATATGATCCTTATTTTTATCTTGACTTTTGCCCCATATATTATTAATGTGTTCTTCTTATTGATATAATATGTTAGAGAAGTGTAGGTTTTATTATTCTTCCTATTTCCACATTCTACAGAGGAAAGTGATGAGCTTATACCTCCTCCTTTCTGCATTAATTATGGAAACATGTATTGTTTATATTTCTTAGAAATGCATTGGAAGATTTGTGCTGCAGCATTAACCACGATTATTGCAGTGCTATCACTGCAGCGTTGGCATAACCTGAGTATTATTGACTTAGCACATATGACAGAGAGTGCCTAGTCTTCTCAGTTTTTCTCTTCCAGGTTGTTATATGCCTAGCAAAGTGCTTTGCTCAAAGTAGTGGATGGTAATAAATATAAATGGATGGTAATAAATATAAATGGATGGTAATAAATATTTAACATAATAAATTTTTATTATGTTAAAGACCTTTTCAAAATTCTCATTTGCCTAGAGAGTAAATGGCTTTAAATGCTTCTTAACTTGTTGTTTCCATCCTAATACTTCAGTATCTCCCATCTGTGCAAGAAAACACCATGAAACTGTTTTTTTCAATTTTTTTTTCTCAAAGGATAAAGAAATTTAGGGTTTGTGCACAAAAACTCTACAATGATACTAATGTTTATAATGATAAAAAGGGATCTTTAAAATATTTTTTTCACAGCTCTTCAGGAAATACTATAACCATCCTCAACCTGAACACATCTATACTTCTAAGTTTTAAATAGTATATGCAACTCATCTACTTGTATTTTTCATACATTATTATTATATACACTTTCCCAAATATGTACCGAGTCTTCATATTTATAATTTCTAGTATCTACATCACGTTTCATGAAATTGATATTCACAGTGAGGATAATGTGTTTTTCAATTATTTTTTAAATTTATTTTGTTATTATGCCACAAGTATTTTATAAACATTGGCTTATTTATCTTTTCTTAAAATATATAAGTAAATTCCCAGGACCTAGCTATCAGCACATTCTTATTTAGTTATATGTGGTTTAATTTTATTTTTGTAACCTATTAAGTCAATAAAATAAAACACCAATAAAGATCAAAGTCAAAATAAGGAACATTTTAAGGCTTTAAGCAAATTCATTGGCCACTACTATAGACATTATAGAGAGTACCATTTCATGACTGTTACTTTGTTGATTTTTTTATTTAAACTTGTTCCCGGGTCTGGGATTTAGAATTGAGGTGTACTCAATCACCTGATTAATCCAGATATTAATATTTCAACAAAAATATTAATTCCAGAGAACATCTTACATTGATCATCCCCGTTTTATATATTGGTGTCTGGCAATAATTTGGGTACATAGCTGGAAATGTGTACTATAAGCCTCTTAAAATGGAGTCCTTTCCCAGTGAGTTCTTACATAAGAAACTGTCAGTCTTCCTGTCATCTCCCTCTCCTATGTCAGCCTGCACATCCCTTAATCTACTGAGCCAGACAGCCTTCCTTGTTCCTGTCAGCTTGACCAAACTTTAGACCAGCTTCTTCCTCACTGGAGGCCCCTGACCTCCCTCTTCTTAGAGCACTTACCTCAGAAAACTTGGAATTGTAAATTCTCTCTCTGCTGCTTTGACATGTAAATCTCCCAGACTTTTGTCAGCTTTACAACCTAGTAGTGTCTTTCTCAAGGACTAGGAGCCATCCCTTTGAAAGGTTAACCAAGAAAGATAGTGTGTCGGTCTGTGTAAGAAGGTGGAAGCCTGAATGAGCACCAATTAGCAGACACAGCTGGTCTAATAGCATTGACCAACTACTCTTTCACTTCCTGCAGTACTTTTCCTCCAGCTCACCCAGTGCTCCCTCAAAGATTAAATGCTCTCTCTTACCGCAGTAGTCTTAAATAATGTCCTGGCTGTTTAACTCCATACAATTTTTCTATTACTCACACATGTTTATATAGCTATAATTTATATCTATCTTGTTCTTTCTCTGGAGAACCTTGACTAGTATATATGCAAAGTGAATCTAGCAGCATGTGATAGCAACAACAGTTTCATCTTAAAGAATTATTCCACTACAATTTTTATTTTGTATTTCAGTTCTTATTTTTGTATTTCAAAGGCCATCATTGCTGTGGAAATTGTGAAGTTTCCTCTTTAAATAGTGAATGATACTACAATGTGAAAATATGGGGATCATTTACCAGCAGGTGAAGGAGATCTTTGTCAGTTGGACTTTGCATGATTATTCAATCATTTTCTGCCTCACATGGATCCTATGGTTCTTTGGGCACTACTGTTAGGTAGGAGGATTGGAAAGGAAATGGAGGAAGGGGATGGATAAGCTACAGTGTGTAATTCCTTCTCTTGAGTAATAGAGGGGGGTGGCAACAGATAAGATGTGAATGAGAAAATTGACCTTAGGATATGTTAGACCTAAGTATTTAGAATTAGATTAAATATTATCTTTCATTCAACAGTAACACAAAACTAACTGTGTAGGGGTAAGATATGTACTTATTTTGCTGAAATTCTGATAATATGGCACATTGATTAAAGGTACCCTATTTCATCATTTTCTTAAAGGCTTATGCCAACCTGAAAATTGTAATTATAAAGACAATCAAATCAAAAAGCAAAAAGATGTGAGTGCACACAATAAATGAATAAGGGACTTATTTCATATATACCATAACCTAAAAATATAAGGATTGCAGACAAATAAACCAATCTATATATATAAAAGCCTAATATGCTAAGTGTCCCACCAATCGGTCAACCATTTGGTTGACCGCTTGACCAGTCACTATGACACACACTGACCACCAGGGGGCAGACACTCCAACAGGTAGGAGACTGGGTGAGATAGGCTGGACATGCCCTGGAGCCAATCTCCTGCAGTTCCTCCCTGGCCTCTAAAATATTCCTTCTAATTAATTTCCTTTCAATGTGTATGAATTCATGCACTGGGCCTCTAGGATATTAATAAAACTATAAAGACTGGCTTATTAAACAGTGAGGTACTATTTAACACACTTCAGCATAAATTAGAAAGTCTAATGCTACTAGCTGTTAAGGCTGTGGGAAAGAGAAATTCTAACACATCTATAATAATAAAAGTGTAATATGCCAATTAGACTGGACAGCTGAACGACCTTCCAGATGTCATTCCAGACAAAGCCACGGTGGTGGGGGCTGAGGCAGAGGCAGTTAGGGGTGATCAAGCAGGCAGGCGAGGAATTAGGGGCGATCAGGCAGGCAAGCAGTTAGGGGCAATGAGGCAGGCAGGCAGAGGGAGTTAGGGGCAATGAGGCAGGCAGGTGAGTGGTTAGGGGTGATCAGGCAGGCAGGCGAGCGGTTAGGAGCCAGCAGTCCCAGATTGTGACAGACATCCCCCGAGGGATCCTAGAGTGAGAGAGGGTGCAGGCCGGGCTGAGAGACTCCCCCCTTCACCGACCCCGCCCCCCTCCCCTCCCCTCCCCGTGCACAAATTTCATGCAGCGGGCTTCTAGTTAATTATCAGTGTGTGAATTAAATAGATTACTGTGGAAAAGTTTTGGCAAGATTTTGTTATGTTAATGATGAATATATCCCATAAATAGCATTTCAAGATCTATACCTTCTAAGGGCAAACTTGCATTTGTGTACAATTAAACCTGTACAAGCATTTTTATTTTATTTATATTAATAACAGGTAAAATTTGAACAACACAACCACAACTAAATATACAACTAGGGAAAATATATAAACAAAACCCAGCATTTTACCATAGTTTATTTATACAATATAGTCAAAATAGGCAAGTCAGGTCTATATTTGTCAATATAAAGCAATCTTGACAATAGTATATATCTCAGTGCTTAGAGAAAGGAAGTTACACAATTTAAATGTAACACAACCTGTGATTGTAAAAAATGAAACAAAACACTACAGTATTATCTATAGATTCATATATATGCTTCAAATTTCTTTAAAGCATACCCTGCAGATGATGTATTAACTTCAGCACAGGAAGTGGAGAGAGGACAATTGACTAAGCAGAAAAATGTCAACTTATTTGCAATATTTATTTCTTAAAATCTGAATCAAATATTTAAATAGCGTTACAGTAGACCTTATCACTTTTAGCCTACCTATATCCTTATAGTTGTAATATGTTTCTTATTGATGGCATACAGCTGTTTCAGATATTTTAAATTGTTTTGATAAAATCTGTCAATTGATATTTTTAGATTATTTAAAAATGATTATAGTATAGATTTAGGTTTACCATTTTGTTTTCTGTTTGTTCATTCTTATCTTTGTTCTATTTCTCTAAAACCTTTATTTTGGTTTATAAAAAAGACAGTATTCTATTCTAATTTCTATATTGTGATTTAATAAATCTCTATAGATTTTAGTTGTTACTATCGTTTTTAAAATATATAAATAACTCTTCATAGTCTATTTAAAATCAACCTTTTTCTACTTGAATTAGAATGTAGAAATATTACCACCAGAGAGATGTTTTCACCCTCTTTCTTTTAGCTATAGTTGTCATAGATACTATATCTACCTATATTGAAAACTTCATTAGACACTGTTTTAATTTGGTTTCAACTGTCAAAAATATTTTGGACAATTTAGAGAATAGTCTATTTAATTTACATGGCTTATTTACAGTTTCTGTCACTTTCCTCATTCTTAATTTCCCAAGATTGCTTCTGATATTTTCTTCTATATTAATAATTTTCTTTAGCAATGCTTTTAGATTAGGTCTGTTGGCTATGTTTTTCTTAGTTTTCTTTCATCACAGAATGTTGTCACTTTACCTTCATTACTTAAAAACATTTTCACTGGATGCAGAATTCTGGGTTTGCAGATATTTTCACTTATTGCTTTAAAAAAATGTGTCACTTAAGTCAATGAATGAATGGATAAAGATGTGAGATATAGATATTATGGAATGTTATTCAGCAGCGAGAAAGAATGAAATATTTTCATTTACAACATGGGTGAACCTGAAGTCCATTGGGCTGAGTGAAATAAGCCAGACAAAGACAGCTACTGTATGATTTCACTACATGTGGAATATTAAAAATAAAATAAAGTTTAACTCATAAAAGCCAAGAATAGAAGGGTGGTTACAAGGCACTGGGGTGGGGAAATAGGGAGGTGTTGGTTAAAGGGTACCATGTTGAGTTATGTAGGATAAATAAGTCTAGTGATGCAATATAAAGGCATACTGATTATATTTAATAATACTGTATTGAGTACTGGAAATCTATCAGGAGAGTAGATTTCAGGTGTACTCATCACACACATAAAAAATAACTGTTAGGCCCTGACCAGTTTGGCTCAGTGGATAGAGCGTCGGCCTGCAGATGCAAGGGTCCCAGGTTCGATTCCGGTTAAGGGCATGTACCTTGGTTGCGGGCACATCCCCAGTGGGGAGTGTGCAGGAGGCAGCTGATCGATGTTTCTCTCTCATCGATGTTTCTAACTCTCTATCCCTCTCCCTTCCTCTCTGTAAAAAAATCAATAAAATATATAAAGAAAAAAAAAACTTTAAAAATAACTGTTAGGAGCTGATATATTATCTTGGTTATAGCAACCATTTAATACATATAATGTATAATACGTCATATATAATTTATGTAATATATATAATAAAGTCATCATGTTGCATATCTTAAATACACACACACACACACACACACACACACATATGTGTACCGGTTAATAATGTGGATTTTTTTCAATAGATGGAGTTACACATATGTTGATATATATGCGATTTGATATGTATGCTATTTTGTTGTATTGACAACAAGCTTCAAAATTTCATATGTCAAATTTGTTGAAGGTGTTAACATCATAGATATTTTTACGCTTAAAAATGTCAAATTTCGTGCCAAAAAAAGGAGCATTTGCAGGAAGTTTTAATTCATTACTGGTTATTGTATACTTCGGGAAGCTTATTGCGAACATGCTCCATCTCAAGATACTTGTAAACACTGGTTTAAATGCTTTAAAAGTGATGATTTCAATGTGAAGACAAAGAATGCCTAGGTCAACCAAAAAAGTTTGAAGACCAACACTTACAAGCATTATTGGATGAAGATGTGTATCAAACTCAAAAACAACTTGCATAAAGATTAAAGGTTGCTCAGCAAACAATTTCTAATCATTTACAAGCAATGGGAAAGATTTTAAAGGAAGGAAAATGGGTGCCACATCAACTGAATGAAAGACGAATGGAAAACCAAAAAGTCATCAGTAAAATGTTGCTTCAATGGCATGAAAGAAAGTCTTCTTTTGTGCCGAAACTTGTTTGGCTCAGTGGATAGAGCGTAGGCCTGTGGACTGAAGGGTCCCGGGTTCGATTCCGGTCAAGGGCATGTACCTTGGTTGTGGGCACATCCCCAGTGGGAGGTGTGCAGGAGGCAGCTGATCGATGTTTCTAGCTCTCTATCCCTCTCCCTTCCTCTCTGTAAAATATCAATAAAATATATTTTTTAAAAAAAAGTCTTTTTTTGCATCGAATTGTGACTAGCGATGAAAAGTGGATTTATTTTGAGAATCCCAAACGCACAAAATCATTGGTTGATCCAGGTCAACCATCAACGTCTACTGCAAGGCCAAATCTCTTTGGAAAGAAGACAATGTTCTGCATTTGGTGGTGTCAGGAAGGTGTGGTGTATTATGAGCTTCTAAAACCAGGTAAAATCATTAATACTGATTGCTACCGACAACAAATAATCTATTTGAACCACACTTTGATTGTGAAACGACCAGAATGTGCTAGAAGACACGGCAAAGAACTTTTGTTTCATGATGACACACCATCACACACTTCAAAACCAGTTAAAGACACGTTAAAAGATCTTGCCTGGGAAGTATTAACCCACCCGCTGTATTCACCAGACCTTGCTCCTTCAGATTACCACTTGTTCTGATTGATGGCACATGCAGATTGCCACTTATTCTGATTGATGGCACATGCACTTTCTGAGCAGCACTTCAAAACAAACGAAGAAGTGGAAAATTGGGTCTCTGAATAGTTTGCCTCAAAACAAGAAAAGTTCTATTGAGATGGTATCCACAAATTACCTGAAAGATGGGGGAAATGTGAAGCTAGCGATCATTACTTTGAATAAAGCACTTTTGATGTTTCTCTTGACATTATTGTGTTTTCTTTGATTACAAAATCTTCATTATTAACCGGTACACCTATATATATTGCGTGAATATATATTTATGTGTATATGTGTGTATGTGTGTGTGTGTGTGTGTGTATATGTATATATATATACATATATATGTATGTGTGTGTATATATATGTGTATATATACATATATATATTAATACCTACATATGTTCCACTTCACCGTGTTGCCACTTCATTCTCTCCCCATGCTTTTGATGAGAAATCTAGTCATTTGAATTGTTTCCTATAGTTAGGGTGTCAGTTTTCTCTAGTTGTTTCCAATATTTTTCTTTGTATTTGGTTTTTAGCAGTTTGATTAGATGTATCTGGACAAAGAGCTATTGGGATTATTCCATTCTGGGTTAATTAGGGTCCTTGAATTTGTAATGTCTTTCACCAAATTTAAGAAACGCTCATATACAAGGTAGGGCAAAAACAGTTATGAAAATGTAAAACAGAGTTTATTCTTGATATTATTTACTAATTGTACTATTTTCCGTATGAACAACTGTAGGCCTACTTTTGCCCCATTCTGTATTATTCTTTAAATACTTTTCAGCACCACAATCTTTCTTCTTGCCTTTTGGAACATGAATAACATGAACTTTAGAGTACTCATTAATTTTTAGCAGTCTCAGAAGCTCTGTTCATTTTCCCTAGTCCTTTTCTCTGTTATTTAGATTGAATATTTTTTATTGATCTGTCTTGAAGAGCTCATTGACTCTCTTTTTCTGTCATTTTCATTCTGCTGTTGAAATCATCCAGTGAGATTTTTACTTTTATTATTGAAAATTTCAATTATAATATTTCCACTTGTTTATTTCTTAATCTTCTATTTAATTACCAGCCCTTTTTATTTTTTCTGTTTTTATAAGAATGTTCAGAATTGCCGAAACCGGTTTGGCTCAGTGGATAGGGCGTCGGCCTGCGGACTGGAGGGTCCCGGGTTCGATTCCGGTCAAGGGCATGTACCTTGGTTGCGGGCACATCCCCAGTGGGAGGTGTGCAGGAGGCAGCTGATCGATGTTTCTCTCTCATCGATGTTTCTAGCTCTCTATCCCTCTCCCTTCCTCTCTGTAAAATATCAATAAAATATGTTTAAAAAAAAAAAAAGAATGTTCAGAATCACTTATTTGAGCATTTTTGTAATAGTCACTTTAAAGTCTTTATCAGAGATAAGAGCTTATCTGTGTCATTTTGGAATGTTGATTTTTTTGTTTTTGTTTTTTATATGTCAAATAATTGTAAATTGTAACCTGATTATTTTTAGTATTTCATCGTACAACCGGATCTGAAGTCCTGTGGATAATGTTAATATTTTTGTACTAGTGGGCAGTCAAGATAGTTAAGGTCAGATAGAAAGTTCTAGTTTCATTTTTAGTTTTTTTTTTCCAAACCTTTACATGCTTTGAAATTGATCTGAGATGTGTGTCACTCAAATGATCATTCTGGAACCTGAAGGCTGTCTATTCAGTGGCTCAGTTCTTGAAGTTTTTGATAGGCTAATTAAGAACAAATCTATGCATGTTTGGGTAGGTGGTGAGTCCAGCCGTTTATAAACAAATTAGAGCATCTCTTTCCTGAGCTTCCTTCATTCCAGTGCTCCCCAGTGCTTTCCTGTTCCGTGAGATGGCCCTTGTCTGTCATTCAGTCAAACACAGCACTAATAAATTCACTCTACAGTACACTTGCATGATTACATCCAGGTCTGACATGGAATGGAGAATGAAAAGCAAGAAAAATAAAACAATGGGAATGGACCCATATTTTTAGAACTGTATTTCCACTAAATGAAGAGGGAATTTTTCATTTCTGCATAATTTCCCTTAGCTTCCACTGCCACCATGGGGAGTGGCTGGTGGACTGGGCAAGGGAAGAGAGAGAAAAAAAAAAAGTATTTCTATACTCTCCTGAAGAAAGAATTCCCTTTCTTGTTCCAAAACAGTATGTTCGTCCTCCACGTGCCTGCTACCATTTCCTTTCTTAGTCCTCAAATTGCTGTTCTCAAAAATCTGTCCAGGTTTTATAGTTGAATTCAGTGGCAGAAACCAGATGGAGTATGCTTACTCCATTTTACCCAGAACTGGAATGAACAAATATATTTCTGTTTATAGAAAATTTTGAAGTTATGCTTAAGTATAGAGTTAGATTGCAATAACAAGGACAGTTCAATGTTTTTTATAATTTTTAATGTTCTGTATTTTTTGAAATTTTTGGTTTTGGCAGGTGTTGTTACAATTTATAAACTATTTGTGGTATGCTGTTTGCACAATGACCCTGATTATTCCTCTCATTGTATTTATGTTCCTTTCCAATGAATTTATAGATGCACTTATTAATAATTTGAGCATATTGCTCTATCCATGAATCTGAGCTGACCTCATGGTTTTCTTTGATATATTGATTGTGGCAGAAGTGATAATATGCCCCTGTGAGTCTAGGCATCAAAGGATCTGGCATGCTTTTGCCACCTGCCAACACCCCTCCTTTCCTATCTCTCTCTAAAATCAATCATAAAAATAATAAATAAATAAAAAATAAATAAAAAATAAATAAAATAGGCTTGAGCAGATGAGCTTTGAGATGATGAAAGGTCAATTTACTGTCAAGGAAGGAGAAAAATGAACAAAATCAAAGCAATTTATTAATAAGTAACTTCAAAGAACTTTGAATTAAAGTGTGCTTTGCAACTTATTCATTTCTATTTTCTAGTATATTGCATTCACTGGCAATTAAATTCAAAGTTCTTCCTCTTGTAGACTTCTCTCTGGGGCATATTTAGACCCAAAAGAATAAACCTTCCTTTTTGAAACAGATGATTTTACAATTAATGAAATTTGTCTTCATTTCTAAGATGTCTAGGCACATTTATTAGACTGTTTTGTATTTTGCATAACATCTGACCTAATTCTAATTTGCAAAACATAATTGGAGCTTAGGGATATCATTATTCATAATACTCTTTCAGTTATAACAAATGAGAGGTAACCTTTGAATAAAAAATGACATTCAAATCAAACTGTACTGTTCCTTTTCTTCCTCTTAAGTGTGAATAAAAACAAAACCAGTCCTTACTTATTGTTGCTGATATTTGAGCCCTAAAAATGCATGTGGTTTTATTATTTGTAAAGGTCTTAAGAGATTATTATACATCTTGGCATTTTGGTAGAATATACAGTTCATAAATTTATGAGTTTTTAAAAGTATAATGTTCTCATCTTTCAATTATATTTGAAGAGTGAAAATATGAAGTATATTGTTGGCACATGTTATCATTGCTAATGTGATTTGCTTTCCTAAAATTTGTTAAATTTTTAAACTCATGTATATTTCTTAAGTTAGTTGTTGAAAACCAATTAAAAATTGCTGGAGACATTTACTAAGATTGCAAATTTTACTTATAGTCTTAGAGAATTTTGAAATATTATACTCAACTATTTTCAAATGTTATCCTTAAAGAGAGAATTACATACAATAAGTGAAGAGAGAATGCTTACCTCTGTGCCCTTGGCCAGGAATCAAACCTGTTACCTTTCAGTGCATAGGCCCACTCTCTAACCCTCTACCTTCTACCACTGAGAGACACAGCTGGGTCTGTACTTGCTTTTTACTTCCTCATATTTTTTAAAATTTGGTTTGCAAAGGGTTTGTTATTTTACCATTCTCTTCAAATAACCAACTTTAAAAACCTTTTCTAAATTTGAATTTTATTCTGTTGTATGTATGTACCACATTTCCTTTATCCCATTCATCCATTTTTGACATTGGTTTTCACATCTTGGCTATTTTGAATAGTGTTGCAATGAACATGGGAGTTATACTATCTTCTTGAGATCAGAGTTTCAACTCTTCTGAGTAAAGAGCCAGAAGTGGGATTGCTGGAGCATATGGTAGTTCTATTTTTAATTTTTAAAGGAAACTCCAAACTGTTTTCCTTAGTAGTGACACCACTATGCATACCCACCAACAGTGTGAAAGAGTTATAATTTCTCCATACCTTAACCAATGCTATTGACTCTTTTTTTTCATTTATTTTTTTAATTTCTTTATTGATATTACGTATGTGTCCTTATTCCCCCATTGACTCTATTTAAAAAATAATATTCATCCTAAAAGGTATAAGGGGATTTGTCATTGTGGTGTCAATTTGTGCATACATGTTGGGCATTCATATGTCTTCTTTGGAGAACTGTCTAGTCAAATCCTTAGCCCATTTTTAAATTGGGTTTTGGGTTTTTTTAGTTTAGTTATGTTTTGTTTGTATTGAGTTGTGCAAGTTCTTTATACATTTTGAAGATTAAACCCTTAAATCAGATATATGGCTTAAAAATATTTTCACAGTTTCATAGGTTGCCTTTATACTTTGTTGATTATTTATTTTGCTGCATAGGAGCTTTTTAGTTTTATAAAATCCCACTTATCTATTTTTGTTTTTGTTATCAGTGCTTTGAATGTCATGAAATCATTGCCAAGACCAGTTACAAAGCTTTTCCCCTGCATTTTCTTATAGTAGTTTTACATTTTGCAATCAGTGAGTGTGATGCTTCTAAGGTGGTTCTTTTTTTAAGATGTGATTTGGATAATCAGGGTCTTTTAAGGTTCCATAAAAATTTTAGGATTGTTTTTCTATCAGTGAAATCTATCATTGGAGTTCTAATAGGAAATGCATTAACTCTATAGATGGCTTTGAGATGTATGGTTATTTTAAATAACAATATTTCCAATTTATGAACACAGGGTATCTTTACATTTGTGTGTCCCTTAATTTCTTTCATCAAATTATTTTAGTTTTCATTGTACAGAACTTTCATCTCTTTGGTTTAATTTATTCTTAAGTATTTTATTATTTAGGATGTTATAAAAAATAGGAATATTTCTCTATATTTTTTTTAGATATTTTGTTGTACAGAAACACAACTGATTTCTGTATATTGATGGTATATCTTGCAACTTTACTGATTTTTTGACTGGTTCTAACTGCTTTTTGGTGGAATCTTTTGGTGGAACAAAGATAATTTATTTCCTTCTTTCCAATTTGAATGCCTTTCATTTATTTTTCCTGCCTGATTAATCTGGTTAGAAATTCCATTCCTATGTTGAATAGGAGTAGTGAAATGGGCACCATTATCTTGTCCCTGATCTTAAAGAAAAACTTTTAACCATTCATAGCTGAGTACAATGTTAGCTGTGGGCTGGTCATATATGACCTTTATTATGTTGAGGTATGTTTCTCTTATCACAAATTCTTAAAGCATTTCTACAGTTAAACATGTTGAATTTTGTCAAATGTGGGGCAGGATGAGATAAAGGATAGAGGAATCTGTGATATGAAATGAAAGTGGTTCAAAATTCACATTTTTTAGTTAAAAATGTGTTTGAAGCACAGAGAACATTGGCTGGTAATAGAAAACATGTGAAACATTTGCCATAACCACATAATGAAATGAAAGGATTGCATTTTCTGCTATCATGAGGCTATTTACTAGACGAAATGGGCAATAAGGCAGTTGTGCCTCACTGTGTTTAATCTTCCTAAACTTTCCCAGGGGAGTTTCCTTCAGTAAGTTCCTATTAACTAGTCCCTTGTGGGAAAGTGCACATAAACTACTGTACTTTGTACAGATTCCCAGGGGCATGCAGATGCCAGTCCATGTGCTGAAAACAAAGCTGAGAGCATGTCTCAGGTCACTAGATTGCTCTCCAGGCCTTGGGCAGGAATTCAGCTATATCAATATCGAAGCCACTTTGACATATTCCTTCCACAACTTTAATTTGTGCCAGTAAATCATGTGATATTTGAAGATGTTATCAAAAGTGAATGATTTCATATTCTGATTGCTATTCCTATCAGGAATGCTTTCTAAAAGATACCACATGTGGATTAAACTCTCCAAGGGAAATCTGTGTTGTTTCTTGGTCTGTCCCATAATAAAATGTCAAAGGAAAGATGATAAGGAAACAAATTGCTTAAGGTGGTATATTAGGCATGATAAACCTTTGAGGTTTCATCTATACAAACAGATCAAATTGGAGCTTAAAATTCTGATTTAATTTGTTTTACCTTCCCTGTCTAGAGGCAGACTGATGTAGATTAATATCCAATGGCCTTTAAAAAGGATAACACAAAGCTTCTTTTCTACTTTGTCTCCAAGTTCTGATCAATAATTTCCCTTTGGGTGCTTACTGCCTTTCAAAACAAAGTCCCTCAGCCTGGCTCTGTGTCAGGTCAGCCTAATTTAAAAACAAAAGCGGGGTGGGGAATGTCAGTCAATAAAATGCTACCACTTATTTCCCCTGACATTTAGTGTAGTGAGAATAACAATAAGTATTTTTTCCTATCATCCCATCTAGGAACAATGAAAGTATCTTTATTATTTAAAATGATATCAGTATGAATATAAAATGCATATTGGGCAGGTCATCTTATGTTCTCTAAATTTATATTGACTCTTTTAAAAGGAAAATAATCATTAAAAATATAATGTGACTTGATTGATCATTTATGAATTGGACTCTATATGCCTGCCAAATATGTATACAGATATCCGTGTTTATGTGTTCCTAGAGCAGAAAAACATGATTTTAAATTCTGATAATTGTTTTTGTGAGTTTATTAGGATATAAAAATAACACTAAGTATATACAAATGGATTGACATATGTGAAGACTTTTAAGAAAAAAAAAGGAATCCTTATTTTTCAATGAAACAAAAGAACTTTATTATACTCACCTGTCCTAAAATTTTTGTAACAGAGCAAAGTTAAATAGACGCAGCATAAATAACTTGTTTACAAGTAGGAATGTGTTGAGTAGAAATTATTTTAATTGAAATTCTTTTTGTTTTTAAAGAAAGAGATAAAGATAGAGATAGAGGGAGGGGGAGAGGGAGAGAGAGAGAGAGAGAGAGAGAGAGAGAGTGAGATTAATTTGTTGTTCCACTTTGTTTATGCATTCATTGGTTACTTCTGCATGTGCCCTGCTCAGGGATTGAACCCACAACCCTGACACATCAGAACAATGTTCTAACTAACTGAGCTACCTGGCCAGGGTTGAAATGTTTTTGTGTTTTTTTTTTAATAATCCTTTATTGTTGTTGAAAGTATTACATATGTCCCCTTGTTCACTCATTGACCCCTGCCGGAGCCTACCGGCATCAGTCGAACAGTACCTGCAAGGCGGGGAGAGGATGAGAAAAGACAGACAGAAAATAGAATGGGATCGGGAGGACTGTAGCAGTCCTCCCGCTTACAGTCCCGAGTTTATTTTTCACCATACTTTTATACAGGGTCAGTTACATTCCATACAATACATCATTCCTTTAATGTGGCAAACATAATTATACCCCTTTGTTTCAGGTTTCTTACTGACCTTTACACAAAGTTCCTTATCTTGGCTAAGATTCCAATGGCTATACCTGTACATACACCTCCGACGCCACCTAAGTTCCTTTCCATGAGATAATCTAGCTATGCCTCTTGCTTAAGGACAATTACGCTTATAAATCAACTGTGTATGAAGGTTAACTAAGCTCTAGGGGGCAGAATGTGTGATTAATAAACTATTGTGCTTAAAGGTCTCTAAGCCTAAGGGGGAAGGTTGCATGACTAACCTTGGGAACAGGCAGGCCACTTTGTGAAACCTGCCCTCTCAGGACTTTGTCAACTGAGGTGGCTCCCAACAGACCCCCTTGAGTTCCCCCCCCCCCATGCCCTCCCCACTCCACCACCTCAGGCCATCAGTGCTCTATTGTCTGTGTCCATGGGTTATGCATATATGCATACAAGGCTTTGGTTGATTACCTCCCATCCACCCACCCTCCCCTGCCTTCCCTCTGAGATTCCACATTCTGCTCCACGCTTCCATGTCTCTGGATCCACTCTGTTCATCAGTTTATTTTGTTACTTAGAATCCACAATTAAGTGTGATCATGTGATACTTGTCTTTCTCTGACTGACTTATTACACTTACATGATACTCTCCAGGGTATCTCCATCCTGTCTCAAAGGGTAAGAGATTCTTCTATTTTACTGGTGCATAATATCCCATGATTTAAATGTACCACAGCTTTTTTATCCACTCATCTACTGATGGGCATTTGGGCTGTTTCTAGATCTTAGCTATTGTAAATTTTGCTGCTATGAACATAGGGGTACATACATTATTTTTGATTGGTGCTTCAGATTTCTTAGGATATATTCCTAGAAGTGGGATCTGGGTCAAATGGCAGTTCCATATTTACTTTTTTGAGGAAACTCATACTGTTTTCCATAATGGTTGCACCAGTCTGCATTCCCAACAGCAGTGTATTAGGGTTCCCTTTATCCATATCCTCGCCAGCACTTGTCATCTGTTGATTTGTTGATGGTAGCCGTTCTGACAGGTGTGAGATGAAAACTCATTGTCGTTTTGATTGGCATCTCTTGGATGATCAGTGACTTTGAGCATTTTTTCATATGTCTCTTGGCCATCTGTATGTCCTCTTTGGAGAAGTGTCTATTCAGGTCCTTTGCCCATTTTTTAATTGGATTGTTTGTCTTCCTTTTGTTAAGTTGTATGAGTTCTTTATATATTTTGGATATTAACCCTTAATCAGATATATGATTGCCAAATATGTTCTCACATACAGTGGGCTCTCTTTTCATTTTGTTGATGGTTTCTTTTGCTGTGCAGAAGCTTTTTATTTTGATGTGGTCCCATTTGTTCATTTTCTCCTTAGTTTCCTTTACCTTAGGAGATGTATCTGTAGGCATATTGTTATGAGAGATGTCTGAGATTTTTGTTGCCTATGGTTTCTTCTGGGATTTTTATGGTTTCATGACTTAAGTCTTTTATCCATTTTGAGTTTATTCTTGTGTATAGTTTAAGTTGGTGGACTAGTTTCATTTTTTTGCATGTATTTGCTCAATTTTCCAACACCATTTATTGAAGAGACGCTCTTGACTCCATTGTATGCTCTTGCCTCCTTTGTCAAATACTAATTGAGCATGGTGGCTTGGGTCGATTTCTGGGTTCTCTGTTCTTTGCCATTGAGATATATGCCTGTTCTTGTGCCAGTACCAGGCTGTTTTGATTATGGTGGCTTTGTAGTATAACTTGAAATCTGGTATTGTGATTCCTCCAACTTCGTTGTGTTTGTTTGTTTGTTGTTGTTTTTTTCTCAAAATTGCTGCAGCTAATCAGGGTCTTTTTTTTATTCCATGTGAATTTTTGGAGTATTTGTTCTAGCTCTGTGAAATATGCCCTTGGTATTTTAGTAGGGATTGCATTGAATCTGTAGATTGCCTTGAGTAGTATGGACAGTTTAATGATGTTGATTCTATCAATCCATGAACACGGTATACTGGTATTCTTACACTCATTTATATCTTCTTATATCACTTTTTAAAATGTCCTCTGGTTTTCCAAGTATAGGTCTTTTGCCTTTTTGGTTAAGTTCATTCCTAAGTATCTTATTTTTTTGTTGTTGCAATGGTAAATGTGATTTTTTTTTCAGGGTGCAATTCTTAAATATGTTTTGAAAGCATTTTTTTGTTCTTTTTTAAAATTTCTTTATTGATTAAGGTGTTACATATGTGTTCTTATTCCCCCATTATCCCCCTATCCCCCCTACTCATGCCCTCACCCCCCTGTTGTCTGTATCGTTTGGTTAGGCTTATATGCATGCATACAAGTCCTTTGGTTGAACTCTCCCCCTTACCCCCACCTTCCCCCACCTTCCCTCTGAGGTTTGATGGTCTGATCGATGTTTCTCTGTCTCTGGATCTATTTTTGTTCATCAGTTTATGTTGTTCATTATATTCCATAAATGAGTGAGATCATGTGATATTTATCTTTCTCTCTGACTGGCTTTATTCACTTAGCGTAATGCTCTCCAGTTCCATCCAATTGTTGTTTTTTTCACAGTTTCAATATCTATATAGGATTTTGGATATACAAAGTCAACAGGGGGAAAATCTTATTTTCCCTACTTATAGATAGAGTTTAGCATTTTTCTCATATAAAGATCATAGTTTTCAGCTCAGCAGGGATGAAATTATATTGCAAACATTTCTTGCAGAAATATTAATAATCCAAATACATTTATTACAACAGTGAAAGGAAAAAAAGATTTACATTTATATATTTATATACCTGTAAGATAAATTTTTATTGAGTGCTATATCTTTCTTGAAACACCAAGAAAAATATACAGTGTGTTTTTGTTTTGTTTTTTCACTCCAATGTAATTTAAAGGTTTTTTAGTAATCATTTGGTATCTTGGCTAAGTAAAGAAGATACTTATTCTTAAAATATATTCTATATTTGCACTCCATTCATATAATTTATATATGTACATATATTTCTTTTTGTGTTTTTTTTTATTAGAATGAAGAGACATGGACATTGAATATGCATGAGCAGAGTACAAGAAAAGTGTAAAATGGTGTGAAGAAAAACTACTGGAAAAAATTCCTTAGATTTTCACTGATCACTAAACATCCTCTGAGGTATGATGACAGGAATGTGTCATTTTTTGTGCTAAATTATTAATTACCAAGTGTTTTATTAAACATAAATATTTTATGAGTAAAAATGAACAGAAAATACATATACATGTAAATATGCAAACAGTAGAGAATGAGGCGATCCTGCAATGTTTAGTGGGTCCACTGCTATCATTTCTTAGAGTTAGATACAAGATCAAAGAAACACTCTTATAATCATCTGTACCTTCATCCAGACATATGTTAGTTGAATAGTCTCATGATGCCCATTGAAATAACCACTCGTGTTTCTTACTATTAAAGAAAGTGTGTTGGTTGGTAGTAGAAGCAGAATCTCTTCTTTGAATGACTGTATGAGTTTGGTAGGACTATTCTAACAAAGCCCCACAGGTTGGGTGGTTTAACAGTAGAAATTCATTTCCTCAGTTTTGGAGGCTAGAAGTCCAAAATCAAAGTGTTGAGACATTGGTTCCTTCTGAAGCCTCTCTACTGGTCATCTGCTCCCTGTGTCTTCACATGGTCTTCTCTTTGTGCATATCTGGGTCCTAGTTTCCTCAGCTTATAAAGACTCCTGTCATATTGGATTGGGGACCACCCTAGTGACCTCATTTTAACTTCACTCTTTAAAGACCCTATCTCCACATAGTCACGTTCTGAGGTACTGTGTGTTAGAACTTCAACAAGTGAATGTGGGGGGATGCTCTGCTTAGTCTATAACAATGATCCTGTGCCTTTTCCAGAAAGATGGCTTTTGCACTCCAGCCAGGATCACAAACCCGCATGAGCTCCATTGACTTCGACACATACTCCATCAATTTTGATGCTTTCTCACCCTGATTCAGAGTCAAATTGGATCACTCAGCATCATTCCTCTGTTATTTCCAGCTGGCCTTATGAAGAGTGTGTAGATTCCTTTCTCCCAGTGATGCTGACACTCTAAAAATGCAGAGTTCCCAGTGAAGTTGTTCTCTGCCAGGGGAAAAAAAAAGACATCTACAGTAAGAGAAACTAAATACTCCATGGTGATGGGAACAGGGATGAGAGGCAGAAAGAGTCCCGGCAGCTTCCTGATCCCCGAGTCCAATCTGTGGGGCTTTATTTTCTTGTGTTTTGCTTCTAGGAGCTAATGAATTGTGTTTGTTTATGGATCAGTTAATATATAACAGGAAATATCTATTAATAAGTATTCAAACTACATAAACCTGTTGGTCTTAGCCTTTTTCTTTTCTAGTATATTGAAAGGATATATTGTGCTTAATACTAATCTCTGACACTGGAATGAAAAATAGGGAGGAGCCAGTGATGACATCTGAGACCTGGACAACTTGGGAGACATGGTTTCCAAATGTTCCTGAATTTTTTATTGTACCTTCACAGAGGGACTTGTTTTCACTTTGAAATATATTTATTCAAAGTGAGTATATTTGGGGCAGAAAATATTATGTACCCACTGCAGTCACAGTATACAAAATAACTTATCTGGAAACAAATAGATTAAAGAAATGAAATAACAGTATCCAAAAATAAAACTATTCCACAAAGTATGAATTTTTTTCTCTCAAATATTATATTCACTTAATATAGGGTGGGGCAAAAGTAGGTTTACAGTTGTTCATATGGAAAATAATATAAGAATAAACTTTGTTTCATGTACTCACAACTGTAAACCTACTTTTGCCCCACCCTGTATTTGTGTAATTTTAACTTGGAGGTTGATCTTTTATATTGTGATCTATTTACCTAGTGGAGAGAGGAATAGGAATGTTGCATTTGTTAAATATGCTTAAAACCTGGTCCTGCATAAATATGACATTATCTCTGAAATGGAAATGCCACATATCCATAATTCTCAATCACTTCTTTTCAAAGATGAAAAACCCAGTAAAATAATAATTTATACATTATGTCAAATATAACTTATACATTATTCAGATATCAATTCAAAAATTGTGGGGTATGTAAAGTTGACTTTGACCAAAGAAGCAGATCTGGAGTTGAATCATTTCTAAGAAAAATCATAACTGAAAATAAATTGGGGGTAGGGGAAGAGGGATAAGGTGGATAGTTAGGAAGTAATCTGCATTTCCTTAAGTAAAGTCATCTATTCACTTCTTTTTGGCTTCCTTAGGACTCTGTCCTTATTTCACTCACCAGAAACGAAGACAGAAATGCCTGTGGCCCCACAACAAACATAAAAGGAAATTCCTTCTTTGTGGATGAAAGTTAAAGAAGCAAACAAATTGTAAGTACTTTATACTATAGTTTTTCAATGTAATATTTTCTGTATGTTAATTTGAAAACAGTGAGTTTATATTTCAATAATAACTCAGAATAGAGTTGAAACACAAAATACCAACAATATAGAAAAAAATTTAAAAGCTAGTGAAAAATTCTAGCCTCATGATTTATATGATGCCAGCATTGCAGGATGGACTACGGATTGGTGCTACAGGACCACAAAAACTTGAGGTAAGTCCATTTACTTGTTAAGGACATAAAGTTTTGTAGAAGTGAATTGGTGCTTAGCTCTATATTGTTATATAACAAATCACCCCAAGACTTAATGGCCATTTTATTCTGCATATGATTTTGTGAATCAGGAATTTAGAGAGGTCTTATCTGAGAACTTCTCTGATCCACATGGTACCTGCCAGAGCTGCTGGGAATGATGTATCTGCTTCCAGATTGCCTTCTTCCTTTTTTCCAGAATCAGACAAAATAAGGAAAAGGAAAAAGTTTAAATAAATTTGACTTTATGAACATTGATGAAAAGTCCCAAAATATTTGCACATGTAACTGAACATATTTTAAATTATAAATTATAAGTTAATATATATTTATGTCAGGAATATAATAAGGGTGATCTCAATCTTTACATATGTATTAATATAGTTCAAAATAAAAGAGTAAGGTGGAAAAAATTTATATGATCTTATATAATCATCTTGATAGATGGTGACAGAGAATTTGGTAACATTTCTAAAGACAAAAATATTTAGCAACTTAAGATTAAAAAGTGATTTCCTTACTTGGTATAGGGTCTCTAATGAAAGCCACATCAGACAATATAAAACAAAGTTTACATACATAAACTTTAGAATTAGTAACAAGGATGCCTGACGTCATCACTGTGAGTTATCACGACTGGAAGTTTTCCCATGTCCCTCCAACTTCATCTGCTCTCTGCTGCAGTCCCGTGAACTACCAGGTTTTTGAACATTCAAGCCTTGCTCTTTCAAACCCCATGCATCTATTTGTAATTATCTTTTCTGCTTCTTCTGACTGGTGACTTCTAAATCCCATTTCACCCTCTTACCACAAGTATAGCCCTTCTGTAAATTTTTTCTCGACTTTCTGAGTTAGTAAATGTATTCTCTCTGACCCTTTTCTGTATTGCTTTTGAAATAGAATTGTAATTATGTTTTAATGTTAGTTTTTTCCCATCAGAATATGTGCTATTTGAAAGCAAGGAAAAAACATTAATCATTGTACAACTGGAACCTAACAGTGATTGGTGAACTTAAATGGAGGTTTTTAAAACTATAAATGAACCCACAGGGTTTACATTTTGCTTTTAAGAAAGCTTGATGTTTTCCTTGTCAAAATCTTGATGTTTCTCTCTAAAATTACATGGCATATTCTTCATATACATCAGTTATGATTCTGATAATTGAGATGTAACATAAGGTTATATATTGTCTATTGTGTGGCAAATTGTTGTCATTCTTCTGGACGTCAGCATTATTTTTGTTAGATCATCTTTTATTTCATATGCTAGTTAACATATATCAGCATGGCAAATTGTTGGAATAAACCCAATTGGAAAGGCAATGAAAATTATCTGTAAGAGTACCACATAGAGAAAATACCATGTATACAGAAAGATATTTGGCTCAATGGTTTGCAAAATTAGTTTGATAGAACATCTTAAATAAATTGGTAGATAAATAAAACTGTATAATATATATAGAATAAATTGTTTATATAATATATTATATATTGTATATATAGTAAAATATAATATATTTATATTCTATATTTCATAATGCTGTATATTTATCTATTCTATATACAGTATGTATGTTTTACAATACATATATTTTAATATATATGTACATAATGTGTGCATATATGTATATTACATACACTTATCCTCCTTGAAGCAAAATTAATTTGTCTCAGGTCCTAGTATAATTTTACATTAGCTTCTTTTTTGGTTTCTTCAAACTGTGGTACTGAACCATGACAATATCATTTAGATAGGTGGGGATGTCTTGGGGTCAGTAATCCCAAATGTTGAAAATGAGGAAATAGATAAAACCAAATCTGGCATAGTAGGCTTCAGAAGTGAGACTGTAAAAAAGGGCGGGCACGTAAAAAGAACTAATGAGGACGACCTGGACCTAAGCTCCGTTTTCTCCCAAGGGAGGTGATTTGATGACAGTGCTGCCCCCTGAGGCGGACCACTGCCTCACATCTGGGCAGCAGAGCAGCTGCCTTCTTTCTACAGCACCTCTGCAATTGCAGTCCACTCCAAGCAAGCTTAACGTGATTCACTAGTCCTTTGAACATGCTGCCAGATTTAAATTCTCAGACAGCCTCATTGCCTTGGACTATAATACATGAATAATCGTGAGCCCTGGCTGATGTAGGTCAGTGGTTAGAGTGTCATCCTGAGCATCAAAAGGTCTTGGGTTCAAAATCCAGTCAAGGACACATACCTTAGTTGCAGTTTTGTTCCACAACCACAGTCAGGGCAGTGTGGGAGGCAACCAATCGATGTGTCTCTCTCACGTCCATGTTTCTATCTCTCTCTCCTTCCCTTTCATTCTATCTAAAAGCAATGGAAAAAGATTCTTGGGTGAGGATTAACAACAACAAAAATTATCTCAAGGCATCACAGCCAAAGACAACCTTCAGAAATTTACAACTTCCCTCAAACTTTGACCAGAGCTGACATTCATTAAATGGTTTTTCTCATTACATATGTACAACCCACCTATTGAGAACTTTTTTTCCCCTTTTTTCTTATTTTGTAAATAAAACTATCTTTTGGGGCACCATTCATGTGAAATGTGTGAATAGGGACAATTACTTTTAGAAAAATAGTTGAAGTAGAAAAAGACATGACTATATTAGGCTGCTGTAACCCTAACTTTGCCCTATTCATCCTTGAAGATCTTGACAGATTTCACCTTTTTTTTTACTGTGAACATTGTAGACAGAAAAGAAAGAGGAGCCTAGTAGAAACCATGGAAGCAAAAGCATTTTAGCAGTTTATGTCCTCTTACAAAGCAGGAGCATAAAGTTTGATATAAAAAAGTACAGAATAGCTCTCCCTTGTAACATGAGCCTGTTTGAATCTTAAATGCAATAAATGCGAAAAGAGGGTGAACAAAATTCCAAGAGTGCAGGGACATAGTTTTCCAGAATATAAACCATTACAACTATACTGCATTTTATTTTCTACTTAAAAAAATTATATTCTACATGCACACCTGTATCCTACTGAAATATGTCAGGTCATCTTTTCTGGTGTTTGTTTGTTGTTTGTTTGTTTTAAGGGAGTTTATAGATCCCTTGAGTGCCTCAAGGTCAGACTTGAAGAGAACTCAAGTCTGCTTAGAGTGTAAAACTGGGGAATAAAAAATGCTTCTGTGCTGGAAAAGAGGAAAATCAATAGAATAGAATAAAAAATAAGAAATGGTTGATCCACAGTGGCTAAACTCAAAATTTCCTTTAGGGACTCACTAGAAAATTTTTACAGAACTCTCTCACTCTCAAAAAGACAGTTACTAATATTGAGGAAGTGACTTATCAAATGGAATACATGTTCTATTTTTCATAAATTTGCATAAAAAAGTCAAACCCAGTTAACACTAAAGGAATGTGGTACTTTGTCTTATGGTGAGGATTCAAGAATTATACCATGGACTATACCCAGGGGAATTCTGTTCACCCCAGTTTATAGTGAGCTGGAAAGAGCTTTGCCCTCACCCTGACCACAAGAAAAAGACAGCTAATCTGCCAAGTCATTATTTTTTGTTGAACCCTTTGGAGAGATGGTACAGAGCAAACAACTAATCTGCAATTGAAAGATAAGTAAGTAGCTTCAAAGAGAAGCAGGACTTGAGCACTGGCTAACCTGTGTAGGGCCAATAGGAAGGGCATGGCTGTAGTACATGGGGGAAAACTCAGCTAAAACTTTTGACAAATTACTACAGACAATGTGATCTGACAGAAGAGTATAAACCCCTTGATGGAAAGAATAAAAGGGGAGTTTACACCCAATTATAGGCTATAGTCCTTACTGGGGATTCAGGAAAAAGATTGGAGGCAGACACAGAAGGAAGCTTCCCAGGGTACACAGGCCGGGGAGAGGGGACCAACCCAGTGGGGGACAGGCTGAGGTCCTGTGTAGACTCTTAAGGTACCTTGTCTTCCCCAAGGCATAGGTGAAGACCTTCAGCAGCAGGGGCAAGAAAAAAGAAGTCTCTTTCCTTGAGATCTTTCCAATAGAGTTTTCTTGTGTGTATGATGGGGGTTGGTGTGTCAGAGAGGTTTGCTAAGTGTTCTTTTCCAGCCCTGGCTTCAGGCCATCTTGATGCACCTGCATATGGGAAGGCAATGCTCTCTACTTTTGTTCCCCTCGCCAGCAGTCTAGCTTTGTACTTAGTGCTTACTAGTCTGCTGGGAGGAGGTCATGAGGGTAGGGAGCACAGCCAGAGTCTTAATTGCTTGGGTCTAAGGGGTAAGGCTTTTTCAGCCATCTGCCCTTTCCCTACAGTGGTACCTCTAATGGCCAGGGCCCAAGATGAAGGAAGGAAGGGAGTTGGTTCACTAGGAGAAGAGTGTTCTAGACAGAAGGACCAGTCAATCCATACAGGGACATACGGTCAGAACTTGTCTGTCATATTCAAGGAACATCAAAGAGGCCAGTGTGGCTAGAATAGAATAAGTGGCATGGCCAGTTGTAAGAGTAGAACCAGAGAGGTAACTGTGCAGCTATATCAGGGGAGACCTTGGATGTCATCAGAGGGTTGCTGACATTGACTCTGATTGAAAAGAGAAGTATTGGAGAATTTTAAACAGGGAAGTTGACTTGATCGGCCTTTTGTTTGAAAATAATTATTCTGGCTGCCAAGGAAAGGTCAGATCAGGATGATTTGTTAGGAGTTTCTATTATAATTCAGGAAAGGTTGGCCTCTGCTCAGAGCCGGGTGGTGGCAGTGGAGGCAGTGGATGTATTTTGAACATAAAGCCAGCGTGATAGTCTAATATCAGATGTGCAGTATGAATGTGAAGTTATGTACTCATAGGATTATCAAACAATACAGCTCTTCAAGCAAAAATCAATAAGACAATTATTTTTAAACTAGAGACCTGGTGCAGGAATTCGTGCATGGGTGAGGTCCAGCCGGCCTGACCTTATTGGGACCGGGCCAGCTGGGGGGAGGGGCCACAGGTGGTCATCCGGCCGGCCCTGCCCCCGATATGGGTGAAGGGGCTGATCAGGGCCACAGTGCACATAAAAGCAACAGTTGTTCCGGTTGTTCTGGTGTTCTGGTCACTTGGCTTTTATATATATACATGAAAGAAAGAATAAAATAGCACCCAAAAAGGGCTAGAGGTTATTTTTTTTATGCATGAAACTTGGTAAGGAAAATAAGGCGAAGTGTTGCCTGTCTTATGAATGTATTCTCTTTATTCTAGTTCTATAAAACATGCCATTGGAATTTTGATAGTGATTGTTTTGAATCTGTAGATTGCTTTGGGTAGTGTGGACATTTTTACTACATTAATTTATACATGGGCATAGAGTATCTTTCCATTTATTTGTGTCTTCAATTTCCTTAATCAGTATCTTATAGTTTTCAGTGTATGTCTTTCACTTCCTTGGTTAAATCTATTCCTAGGTATCTTACTCTTTTTTATGCATTTATAAATAGTATTGACTTCTTAATTTCTCTTTCTCTTAATTTGTTATTAATGTATAGAAATGCAACAGATTGTTGTATATTGAATTATGTCCTGCAACTATACTAAATTTATTACTCCAAACAGATGTTTTTTGTGTGTGTGTGTCAAGTCTTTAGAGTGTTCTACATAATATCTCCTCTGCAAATATTGACAGTTGTACTTCTTTCTTTTTAATTTGAATGCCTTTATGTTTTTCCTTGACTAAGTGCTCAGGCTAGGAGTTCCAATACTGTGTTTAAAAAGTAGAGAGGGTGGGCATCTTTGTCTTATTCCTTATCTTAGCAAAAAAGCTTTAGCTTTTAACTCAATATGTTAGCTGTGAGCTTGTCATAGATGGCTTTATTACATTGAAGTATGTACCCTCTATACCCACTTTGTTAAGAGTTTTTCATAAGTAGAGCAGTTTCAGTGGCATTGTGAAGACTTAATTCAGACTGGATTGCAGCATCAATGAGACATGGGAAATTGGAGGAATTTGTTGAAAAGAGATATGGAGGACAGAGGTGGCCATATAGAAGGAAAAATTAATAATACAATAGAGGAATAAATGAGAAAAATACTTGAAAAGATAAGATAAATGAGATTCATGTCCAGAATGGAAGGAAAACATTGTTGGAGAAATACATAAAATTAGGATGTCCCCCCAAAATGTATGCACATTTTAACAACTGATAGCTGTAGATCCTATTACATTTTAAAAATAAAATGTATTTTAATAAACACTGCCTTTATAATGTATGTACAGTTTTGGAGGACACCCTGTATGTTTGTTTTTGGAACAACAAAGGAGTTCCTCTCTGATGGTTGTATTACTTCAATAAATCATGAAGTAAATGTCTATTTACTTTTAAAAATATTAATAGTGCTAAGAATTCCCATTAATATCTTTTCGGATCTCATGAGCGTTGAAACCTAATCATCTTTTCTCATACTAACCACACACCCGGGCAACTTTTAGGAACATTGCATCTTGAGGAATATTTTTTTTTCCAATTTGCATCCTGTGTCCTAAGCAATTTTAAACAGTTCAAATACTTTATTATTTTACTTTGTACATAATTTAATATCTTTGCCTTGGAGAAAAAATAAAACTAAAAGGCATATGTTCCTACTCCCTAGGTCTAAAACATTTATTGGAATCCTGTTTCTGGAAGAAGTGTTATTTAGGCTTTTTATTTTGCTTAAAATGTGCTTTGCTGAAATGTCACTGGTCACACACTTACATTTAGGGATAGAAGGTGACCGCAGATACAATTTGATAAGGTCAAACTTTTCTGAGTCATGATATCACCTTCATTTCTCTTGACAGTTTGTTGAAATATAATTCTCATTTCTTTATGTGAGTGACTTTAAAAGCATAACTTAATGGAACTATTCAGTGGATGAGCAATATATTGTTTTATCAATTGTTTATTGGTTATCATTAATTGCATTCATTTTTGTATATATTACTTCAGCTAATTAACTCTTCCTAAGAATTCAAAGGAGATGAGATAGGCCAGGTCTAATTTGAGATAGATTGAATGCAGAAACCAGGAGAGGCCTTGGCAAATGGGCTACTGATTGGGAAATACAGGCTTTTAGGAAACATGCCCAGGAAACTTGAGCTTCCAAAAGACAATCTGAGGCTGGCACAGAGTGTTTAAATGAAGACAGGAAGCAAGAGGAGACTAAATTTATGAGTTTATAAGTAATTAACTTATTTTAGAGGTAAAATTGTATTAAATATTCTATATCAGTATGTGGCATATAAGGTATTACCTGACATCTGCCTACTTCAACAGAATCTCCTGTTTCCCTCTCTGCTTTTTACTTTGTCTAGACAAGTATGACTTTGTTTTGTTCTCTGATGCTCAAAAGCTCTGTCCAGTCTGTCCTTTCAGACATGCTTCATCTGCACCATTTGCACATTTCTAAAGCCTCAAAGATAAACTATCATTGACCTACATCGAAATATATTACCCCATGCTTCTCTCTGATGGCAATTTTTTCACTATTCTTTCAAAGTATTTTAACAATTTTTAATTATATATCTGTTTATTCCAGTATATCTAAGATCTCCCTTAACTAAAGCATAAGTTGTTGTTGTTGTTTGCCATTGTATACTCAGCCTTTAGCTGATTAAATCAACACTTAAATCAGAATGAGTAAGTGAATGGATATATTTAGCATAACATCTTAGATTTAAAAAATGAATAAGAAATAGAGGCACATAACCCCAATATTTCTACTCTACCCCTGAAGTAAAGTTGAAGAAATTCTGAGTTAAAAGCAATAATGTGTAAAAAGTGGCCTGACTCTGGTAAGGCCAGATTTGTTTCTCTTACTTATCTCTAGTTATAAAATGAAGTAATCAAATCTAACTTGACATTTTCAGTGATTATTTGCATTCATATTCTTCCAGGGTGATTGTTTGACTTATATTATTAAGTTCATCAACACAAATAGTGGCATTTAATGTTAGATATGCAAAAATATATGCCCCAAAATATACATTTATAACTTCTGAACAAATACTTGGGTGTTCTGACTCCTTATCAATAGCCCAATAGCTTATGTCAAATGTGAAGAAAATTACTCTTTACAGGTGACTTGATCTTGACTTTCTCCAAAGGACCAATTCCTTTGAATTTGCTTCATGGTTGAAAAACAGAAACCAGCCCAGAATAAGAGATTGACAATGCAAAATATCTCTGAGTTAAAGAAGGCAAGTTTCAAAAATTGTCAAATGATTTCTCTGCTAACCTTTGGCATCTTCTCTCTGAAATCCTGCAGCAGCTATTATGTATTTGATTTATAGAATGAAAACTATCTGCTGTCAGGCTTCATAATTATTTGTATCATAGGCCATTAAACATAATGAGAGCAGAATATTTAAATGTATACTTTTGCTGTTTTTTAAGTAAAGGTAATTTATCTTTGTCAGGTCATGGGCATAAACAGAAAATGTGGGCATAAGGGAAAGTTTACTGTGGAATGCTTACAGTTAGGGCACACTTTGTCCACCATCAACTCCACCCCCAGCTCTCTGTTATACATAGAGAGGTGTGCTGATGTAAGTATTAATAGACACTATGGAAAGTGGGCCAGGAGAGGGAAGTGGTCTCATTATTGTATACTAGATGCCTGGTGCACCAATTTTGTGCATGGGTAGGCCCGGTGCACCAAATTCATGCATGGCTGATTGGGGCCTTCTGGCTGCCAGCCCTGGGCCTTCCTTCCTTCATTCTGCACCGCCCCCTGGTGGTCAGCACATGTCATAGCGAGCAATCGAACTCCCGGTCTCCAGGTTGAACTCCCGAGGGGACCCTTTGCGTATTAGCCTTTTATATATATAGATATTCATAGGAGAATTAGAAGAGTGCCATGTAAGAGTGTTTTCTTGTCTGGGGAAATATCTCCATTTATTTAAAAGGGGGAGCTACCAGATCTAGGGAAGAAGGATGTCCATAAAACACTTCTGTCAGCTACAGACTAATGTTCTTTTGTTGGGTGTGCTAACTAATGCCAAAAAAAAAAAGCAGTGGGGGAAAAAAAGGCTGATAGTGTCATATAGGACAGGAAAGTGTTTTTTTCTCCTCAATCTTCATACAGAACATATTTAAAAACACACACACACAAACAACAAAACAGTAAATTACATAGAGACTTTTTAATGACAAGAGAATGAGGTAGGATCACTAAAATCTGTGATTATTTAACCAAATGATTAAAAATATTAGAAGTAAGCCAAGAATTCACTAGTAGTAACATACAACCAGTTTTTATAAGTGCACAACCTTAAAAAGTAAATCTATAAGAGAGGTTGTAACAAATGTTTCTGTCATGCATGGGTAAAGAAATACAGGGGTTGGAGAGAAGAAGGTAAAAGGCTTGCTAAGTGCCTCAGTTGATAAAGAAGCAGACTGCATATTAAGCCAATGAGTGACTTAAACATGTATGATTAGCCACAGTGCTATGTGCTCATAGAAGATCATGTTATGCACAGCTCCTAAAGTATGGTTTGCATAGGGGTGATGTAAAGGTTTTTAAATGGAAAAGTGACAAGGAGAATTTTCCCAGAGTATATCAGAGTAAAGAGGAGAACTAGACAGAGTCACTCACATGAAGGGTATCCTATATAATTAAAGCCTAATACGCTAAGTGTCTGGTCATCCAGTCGTTCGTTCAACCAATCAAAGCAAAATATGCTAATGATATGCTAAAGCCACTCAACCGCTCACTATTACGTGCACTGACCATCGGGGGCAGATAGTTGACCAGTTGTTATGATGTGCACTGACCACCAGGGGGCAGACATTCTGACCGATAGGTTAGCTTGCTGCTGGGGTCTGGCTGATCCCACTGAGTGAGACAGGCCAGACATGCCCTAGAGCCCTCCCGGGGTCCCTCCTCAGTTGTCCAACCTCCCGCGTCCCTCCCTGGCCCTGATCGTGCACCAGTGGGGTCCCTCAGCTTGGCCTGTGCCCTCTTGCAATCCGGGACCCCTCGGTGGATGTTGGAGAGCTGGTTTTGGCTCGATTCCGCAGGCCAGGCCGAGGGACCCCACTGGTGCATGAATTCATGCACCGGGCTTCTAGTAAATAAGAAAGTGATATGTAAAGCAAATTTTGAAACACACTAAATGGAAAATGTGTGTATATGTGTGTTTGTGAGCACGTGTTGTTGGGAAATACAATTAGAAAATAAAATCTTTAACCAAGAAAACTCCACAAAGAGAGTAGAGACAGAAAGCATTTGTATTTTCAGTAAGCATTATACCTGGATGCAATGCATATCACAGGCATTCCGCTAAGTGATTGCAAAGACAGAAAATTGTTTCACCTCCTCATAGTCCTCAAGTGAGAGGACTTCACAGCACCATTTGTCACACCTACATCATCTGACTTTACTTAGTAATTGGGTGATCATCTGTATTAGCTTCCTGGCTTTATTCAGAGGAGAAATAAACTTTTCATATCTTTATGATAGAAGGTAATGTTGGAAGTTGGAGCAAGAGCATTTATGAATAATGCCAAGATGGCTCATGTACCTCTAGGTCTATCAGTGTCCATAGTTATTTTCTCATATTGAGTTGAATTCCAGGAAGTTGAATAATTTCTTCCAATTTTATGATCATTTTAAGGTTTCTTAGACATAATGGCAAAATATCCTTCAGAAAGTTTGAACTTAATATTTAAATAAATTAATTAAAAAGAATAAAAAGATTTGTATCCATATCTTGAATTTATATAGTGGTCTGAAATGCATATGTTACATTCTTAATATGACCTGCTTTTTTCACTGTTGAGATTAGCCTCCTTTTAGAATTTGGCCAGTGGTATTCCATCTCATTGCTCTTTATCAGGCATTTTGGTAGAAATGGAAGTTGTCAACATATCATTGAGGAGAGGCTCATTGCTGGTGAAAGCTGTTACTCATTTAAGTTTTGGTTGGTGTTAGCAATTCTCTCTAAATGGGTTTTAAGATGTGACTCTCAGGAAATGAGGTGCTGTTAGAGAACCTGTTTTTCTAGTGGTCTTAGTCATTGATGTGATGGCAATATAATGCTACTACAGTGTAGTGAATGGTTTTCTTTCATTTGTTTTCCCTTAAATTGTAGACTACTTTCCATCCTAAAATTTCACTTGCATTGGTATGGAAGGCACAGAAAAGTTGCATTGGTTCTTGCCACTTACAAGTTTTATAATATTTTCTCTTTCTTTTTTTTTAAATATATTTTATTGATTTTTTACAGAGAGGAAGGGAGAGGGATATAGAGTTAGAAACATCAATGAGAGAGAAACATCAATCAGCTGCCTCCTGCACACCTCCCACTGGGGATGTGCCCACAACCAAGGTACATGTCCCCGACCGGAATCAAACCTGGGACCTTTCAGTCTGCAGGCCAACGCTCTATCCACTGAGCCAAACCGGTTAGGGCCTGTTTTCTCTTTCTGATGTAACATGTGATCACATACTATGAAAATTAGTTAATATACTTTGGGATTATAGAAAAGGGGTGAGGAAAGAAAGGACACAAAGAGACAGGAGAGAGACAGACTAAGAGAGAGATACAAAGAGAGACTGGCAGAGAAGAAAATAAGAGATAGTGAGGCATAGGCAAAAGTTCTTTATTTCCTCAGTGCATGAAAATTCGTGTAGTCTGGGGGGGTCCCTCAGCCTGGCCTGTGCCCTCTCACAGTCCAGGAATCCTCAGGGGATGTTCTACTGACGGCTTAGGCCCGCTCTCTGTGGGAGGTGACCAGGTGTGTGCTGGTGCCACTCCCATCACCCTGCCACTGCCGCCGCAGGCCTCCCTCTGCAGCAGGTGACTGGGCAGCAGATCAGGGGACAGCGCTGGCCTGCCGATGCAGCCCCGCCCTCCCCCCCCATTGCCCTTCCTTCCACTGCTGCTTGTGTCTGCCACCTCCCCACCCCCCATCGCCATCCTCTCCCTCTGCCCACTGGCATGCGCCTTGGCTGGCCTGGTGCCACATGCTCACCAGCCACCCTACCCCACCCCCACCAACTGGTTGTTCTGCCATTTGGTTGATTTGCATATTATGCTTTTATTATATAGGACTAGAGACCCAGTGCATGAAATTCATGCATGGGGGGAGGGTGGTGTCCCTCAGCCCAGCCTGCACTCTCTCCAATCTGGGACCCTCTGAGGGATGTCCAACTGCCAGGATTGGGCCTAAACGGGCAGTTGGACATCCCTCTCACAATCCAGGACTGCTGGCTCCCAACCGCTCGCCTGCCTCTGCCTGATTGCCCCTAACCACTTCTGCCTGCCAGCCTGATCACCCCCTAACCACTCCATTGCCAGCCTGATCGATGCCTAACTGCTCCCCAGCCAGCATGATAGCCCCTAACTGCCCTCCCCTGCTGGCCTGGTCACCCATAACTGCCCTCCCCTGTCAGTCTGGTCACACCTCCTGTGATCCCTTGCAGGCCTGGTTGCCCCCGACTGCCCTCCCCTGCTGGCCTGGTCACCCTTAACAGCCCTCCCCTGCAGGCCTGGCCCCCCCGCAACTGCCCTCCCCTGCAGGCCTGGGTCCCCCCCCAACTGCCCTCCCCTGCTGGCCCAGTCACCCCTAACTGCCCTCCCTGCTGTCCTGATCACCCACAACTGCCCTCCCCTGCAGACCTGGTCTTCCCCAACTTCCCTCCTCTGCCAGCCCAGTCACCCTTAACTGCCCTCCCTGCTGGTCTGATCGCCCACAATTGCCCTCCCCTACAGGCCTGGTCCCCCCCAACTGCCCTCCTCTGAAGGCCTGGGTCCCCCACAGCTATCCTCCCCTGCAGGCCTGGTCCCCCCCAACTGTGCTCCTTTGCTGGCCTGGTCTCCCCCAACTGCCCTCCTCTGCCAGCCTGGCCATCCCTAACTGCTCATAACTGCCCTCCCTTGCAGGCCTGGTCCCTCCCAACTGCCCTCCCCTGCTGGCCATCTTGTGGTGGCCATCTTGTATCCACATGGGGGCAGTCATCTTGTGTCTTGGAGTGATGGTCAATTTGCATATTACTCTTTTATTAGATAGGATGGTTGTCGTCAAAAAACCTGGGGGGCTCCACTGGTTAGTGATATCTCATTGGGGAGGCACAGAAAGAGGAGGATGCACAGCAGAACAAAAGGGATAGGCTGTGTTTATTCTCAGAAAATATAAGGAAAACCATAGATATAATCCATACATTCTTATAACCTACTCATGTTCCTTTTTATATTTGAATTACATAACTAAATTCACTGTTCTAAAAATAGACTATGGCACATACGAAAATTACAAAGCTTGGAAACAATTTTAAGTGGCAAAGTAAATCCTGGGTTACTCACCAGTAGTTCAGTTTCTAACAACTGCTCCATGTATTGCCCTTTCCTCAGGCCACCTCGTGAAGATTTCAGTTGTTTGTGATAATATACAAGGGGTCAGTGTGTGTTGTTTTACATGCATAAATGTTAAAATTTTCATTAATACATCCTTACTACTACCTTGAGATAAGTTCCTATTTTTTCAGACAATAGATGTTTAAAATGATGTTTGGGAAACTGCTTAATTTATATATATGTATGTTTTTCATACTTACCATACACATTGCCTCAAATATTTGTCAGTTTATCCTAGATTGAATTCTTTTTTTTTTTTAAGTTTACTGCATCTATAGCTCCTAGTTTTAAGGTTTCTTCTTCTTTTTTTCTCCCTGGTCTTTTCATCTAGACTTATGTCAATTTGGTTCATGCCTACTTGAGTAATAAAATAGCTTTACTAGAAAGTGACATTTGTTTTTTTTTAGGATACCGGTTTTTGATGTGATTTCCTATGACCAACAGAAAGTTATTTTTTAAAATCTGCAGTGGCCTCTGGGACCTTTAAATGGTTAAACTATTTGGGGAAAATTAGCTATACAATGTAGACAAATAAGCAATTTGTCTTTTTATTGGATGAAATATTGTGAATGAGTTAATCAGTTGGTTGACTGGTGAACTTGATTTAGTAAGACCAATCAAGCAATGCTTTATAATCAGGCAATAGTGGAAAAATTAAAATTCAGGTACAGGAACCTGTACCTAAAAGCTAACTTGAGCTGGTTAACAAAATCAAAATCATGGAAAAATGACTCACATACTGGGGAAATCCAGAGGTTAACCTGGCTTAGTGTGATAAGTTGCCTGGCCAGTTGTAGCTCAGTAGTTGAGCATTAGCCCATGAACCAAGAGATCACAGTTCGTTTCCTGGTCAGGACACATACTGGGTTGTAGGCTTGATCCCCAGTAGGGGGCATGTGGGAGGCAGCAAATGGATGTTTCTCATCGATGTTTCTATCTCTCTATCCTTCTCCCTTCCCCTCTCTGATATCAATAAAAAAATATTTTTTTAAAAAGTGTGACACATTAAGTCACCAAATAATGTAGTCATAGTCTTATTACCAAAAAGTCCACTGTCCTTCCTCTGTATAGAGAGAGCTTCTTATATATGGCTAGAGAAAATTGTTGCCAACCAGCTTAAACATACATGGTCCTTATAGCTCATGGACTGAGGGTGGGCTTTTAAAATTTTTTTCCGATCTCATTATTCTCCTCAACTCTACCTTAGTATGGGTTAGGAGCTGGGCTAGACACCATGACATACATGTTATCTGGAGGAGATGGGGCTAGGAAGGGTTGACTTACAGGGTTAAAAAGTGTTTATTTTATTAGATTATGGGAAAAGCATTGCTGGAAAAGCCAAACAGTAGAAGCCTATGTTAGCAACTCTGATCTTTAGTGCTATGTATAAAAGCCTGAATGTGTGTGATAAGTTCATTGAATAACACATTTTCTTAAAACCAAAAAGAAGTTACAGCAATATTTATTTATTTATTTATTTATTTATTGCTTAAAATTGGAATGACTAAAGAGTTGCCATTGTGCGAATGAAGCTGAAAGGAAAGCAATTAAAAATCCAAGTGTCTGAAAAATGACATCCATTAAACCTGCATTATCCTGCTATTAATTAAGGGACTTATGTGATAAAGTTGATGTTTGAGATGATCACTTTGGAAAAGATAAAATTGCCTAAAAGGGACTCATGTGATAAAGTTGATGTTTGAGATGATCACTTTGGAAAAGATAAAATTGCCTATTTTTGTCAGACTTATCATAACTATGTTCCTTTAATTTTATAAGACATATTAGTCACAAGTTGTACTTAATTTTGTTGTAGAGTACAAAACATTTTATATGAAGAAATGTAAATGTAAACACTCACAAAGTAGTAGCTTTACATGGACAGTAATATGTACAGTTATATCTATTTTTTTGTGCTTTCCTCTCATGCTTAAATTTAACATGGTCACTTCTTCAACTCTCCTTAGCTTAGTTGAGCATGAACTAAATGAGAACATGGGTATTTTTAAAGACTATATTAAATATCAATAGCTATATTCCAAATCAAATAAGATTACTCAACTTTTATTACCAAATATCAGCATTGTATGAAAACATCATGTTCTCTTCAATGAGAATACAACCTATGATGATACATGGTGCTAGATTTCAAACTGCAGAAGTAGAGGCATAAAAAGTGTAGATAATTCTTCAGCATATTGAAAGATATAAAGCACCTATACTTATAAAAAGGTAATATGCAAATTGGCCAGGCACTCCATCATTTAACGACCTAACAGCAGGAGGGTGGGGCAGCAAGCTACAAGAGGCTGAGAGCTACAGGAGGGCGTGGCAGCAGGCAGAGAGCTACAGGAGGGTGGGGCAGTGAGCTATGTGCAGTGGAGAGCTACAAGTGGTGGTGGGCGGGGCCACCAGCTGAGGCGAGCCACAGCGAGCTACTCACACATGGATTCGTGCGCAGAGCCACTAGTTTGGTTATAAAACCAGAAGTTGTAAGACATCATGATATATACCACTGGGATATATTTCTATTGCATTTACTTTACTTAAAGGAAGAGCATGTTCATAGGTCAACTATCCAATTTAGATTTCTGCTATCTGGATCATCTTGGTAATCCCACGCTACTGGCCCTTAGAACTACAATACAATTGCTACTGTCTGCTTAGATGCAGTTAATGGTAGAAATTAAGGGCATTAATTTTGGAGCTACATAGTTTGGAGTATTTTATTTGTGTTTGATACTGAGTTAATACTTTGTTTCTGGTACTTTCTTCATGTGTATATGAATATAATGCTAATACAATTACAAGCTCATAGAGATATAACACTCAGTAATTAGTAGCTTCATATTAATAACAATAGCAGTATTTCCTTCTGCAGATCAGGAATGCCCCAGCAGTGATAATAATCTTAGGATCTTCAGCCCCATTGCTTAATATTTTCATAATTAAGATGCTTTGTTAAGCAAAACTAGTATCTAACATGCCAAGGAACTGTTTAAAAGTATGCCCTATCCTGCCCTGGCTGGTGTGGCTCAGTTGATTGGAGTATTCTCCCTTGCACTGAAAGGATGAGGGTTAGATTCCAGGTCAGGGCACATACTCAGGTTGCGGACCCCAGTTGGGGTGTGTATGGATTGATGTTTCTCTCTCTCCTTCTCCCTTTCTCTCTCTCTAAAATCAATAAAAGCATATCCTCAGGTGAGGATTAAAAAAGAAAAAGTATGCTTATCCCAATTTCTTTTGGTATAGTACCAAACTTGTATAAGAAATTAAATGTTTCTTCCTTCTGTTTCCTCAATTTTGTGTCATGATTTGTTTTATAGAACTAAATTTTTGCATTATTCATTGTATGCTGTTCTTCAAAGGAATCTAGTGTGATTTCTTTCAATGACTTCAGCCCTATACCTAACACCATATCCGTGGAGTATTAATAATAAATAGACTTATAATGGAGCTATATTAGTGTATTACTATATTAGTGCATTCTCACAGGTTTTCCCTGACCAGTTTTCTCTTCTACCCCCTCTATGGTTAGGCAAATTTAACCATAAGTTAATTCTTTTATTACCTAACCAGCCTTACTGAGGCCTAATCTCTGTAACCACATCAGATTCTATGGGGTAGATCTTCTGGCTTGTTCTAGAATAAAGACATTTGCCTAGGTCAAGTTATCCCCACACCTCTTCTAAACTCATACCATGCAACAGGGATAGAAAATACAGATGACCGACCTCTACTGAATGACTAGATGATAAAGAATTATATATACTTCGACTTAGGTTTAAGGAGAAAAACCTGAGACAGCAGAATGAGAACCAACACCCACCGAGGTGCTGTGTGTCTAACAGTAGATGCACAAAGAACAGGGAGCAGCAAGGCCTTAGTCGCAGAAGAATCTAAATAACTTCAGCAAAGGTTTACTCCCAGAAGAAAGAGGCACCATCAGAATGGGAACCACTGTTTCTGAGACAGCACAGTTCAGTTGTCACAGTGAACTAATTGAAAGGAAAATGTGTGGAGCAGCACACATTTCTCTTGGGTGAAGAAACTAATATTAAAGGAATGGAAGAAAACAGCCAAGGCTCAGGAACCCTTTAAAATAGAGAAATCAAACCACCACCACCAAAAGATTGAAGATTCAGCATATTATTGAAACTTTCAGTTGCTAAATAAATAGAAAAAGTTCTTTAAAGAAACATGGAAAGACATATAAAACTGACCCCAAACCCCGTCTTTCTAAAAGGCATTTCAGGAAAAAACATATTCAAATATCAAAGAGAAAAATGAAATTATAACACAATCATATATATATATATATATATATATATATATATATATATATATATACATATGCAAAAAATGGAGTAAGATTTAAGGGAGGAAAATTTCACAGAAGTCAAATAACTTTTTTACTAAACTTCTACCTAGTGTTTATTGCTGAATTTTAAACAGTACAAAGCAATAGACAACCAAGAAATATGATCCTAAGAAACTAAAAAGATAATTAGAATTATGCTTCCAGGAATTTTGGTATAACAAGTCCAGAATTCGCATTTTACCACAAATAACTTGAAAACTTCACAAAATATATAAAATAACTCTTTTTGGGTACTGGACATGAGACTGCACAGGACTGTTATCCTTGAGAAAAGGGGAAAATGAGGTCAGTTCTATAATTGTTTGGGATTTTTTTCCTTTGGGCAATTTCTGGACCATAAAACAGGAGAGGGAGGGAACACAAACAGAACCCAATAGATTTTAGTTTGTAACCTAAGGGGACTGGAATACGTGGATCAGGTTGAAAAAGAAGAGAAGTGTGCAGAGAGAGTTCCAGAATTCTGCATTGGAAACCCTGAAGAACAATATATATACTTCTTGACCCAAGAGCCCAAGTAAAGAATAACTCAGGAAAAGAAACGTTTCTGAAGAACTCTAAGCCAATTAATTAGCAAAGTTCTCAGAAATATGGCAGCTGTTTGAGTGCCCACCAGTCAGAGTAAAGAGAGACTTTATTGAACACCCAGAGTATTCGTGGAGACTCCAGAAGGGTTGCCCCTTATAATGGGTTTAAATTCATAAAAAAATAAGGTTACTCTGGACTCTCCTTTTAAAAATCCTGAAAACAAATCTCAAAAGAATCAAGCTAATTTGTAAGTAACTGCCTGCTAAAACAGAGATTATAGACACACTCTTTAACGTAAGACAATAAAATCCAGGCCTTGAAAAGGTAACATTACTGAGTCCAGCATCCAACAGAAAATTACTAGACATACCAAGACATAGGTAAATTTAACCCATAGGAGAAAATCAACAGAAACAGCAGTGGCAATCACAGAGATATTGGATTTGCAGACATGAACTTTAGATTAGTTATTATAGATAACCTTTATGTGCTCTAATACCAATGTAATGAAAGGTAAATTATATAAGGAAAACAATTAATGGAAACTCTAAACATGAAATATCCTACCTAATAAAAGAGTAATATGCAAATTGACCATACCTCCGCTACACCCACAAGCCATGCCCACCAGCCAATCAGGAGCGAGTATGCAAATTAACCCAACCAAGATGGCTGCAGCCATGGAGAGAGCAGGAGGCTTGGGTTTCCCCGGTAATGGAGGAAGCCAAGCTTTCCACCTGTCCTGGCCAACCCAGGCCTCTGCTCAAGGCTACAAAGTTTCAATTATAGAAGGTCAATAAATCCCAACAAAAAATGGTGGCAGCCTCAGAACTGGAGAGAGCAGGAGGCTTGAGTTGCCCCCAGTGATGGAGGAAGCCAAGTTTCTGCAGCCCTGGCCTGCCTTGGCCTCCGCTTAAGGCTACAAAGTTTCAATTATAGAAGATAAATAAATCCCAACAAAAATGGCTGCGGCCACAGAGCAAGCAGGAGGCTTGGCTCTGCTCAAGGCTACAAAGTTTCAATTATAGAAGATAAATAAATCCCAGATACCAGGGCCTCCACTTGGGTCACTGGGGGTTGTGACCAGCCTGCAAACCACCACAGGCCCCTCGCCCAGGCCGCCCCACGCTCGAAGGGAACCCCCACCCTGATTTGGGACACCCCTCAGGCCAAACCAGCTGGCCCCCACCCGTGCACCAGGCCTCTATCCTATCTAATCCTGCTATCTAACAAAAGAATAATATGCAAATTGACCATCACTCCAACACACAAGATGACTGCCCACATGTGGACAAAGATGACTGACCCCACATGGACACAAGATGGCCGCCACAAGATGGCCAGCAGGGGAGGGCAGTTGGGAGGGACCAGGCCTGCAATGGAGGGCAATTGGGGGCTATCAAGCCTGCAGGGGAGGGCAGTTACGGGTGACCAAGCCGGCAGAGGAGGGAAGTTGGGGGCGACCGGGCCTGCAGGGAAGGGCAGTTGTGGGGGAACCAGGCCTGCAGGGGAGAGCAATTGGGGGAGACCAGGCCTGCAGGGGAGGGCAGTTAGGGGCAAACAGGCTGGCAGGGGAGCAGTTAGGCATCAATCATGCTGGCAGGCAGAAGTGATTAGGGGCAATCAGGAAGGCAGGCAGGGGAGCAGTTGGGAGCCAGCAGTCTTGGATTGTGAGAAGGATGTCCGACTGCCCATTTAGGCCAGATAGGATCGGGCCTAAACGGGCAGTCGGACATCCCTCTAGGGGTTCCAGATTGGAGAGGGTGTAGGCTGGGCTGAGGGAGACACACCCCCCTGCATGAATTTCATGCACCAGGCCTCTAGTGTAATAATAAAAATAAAAATTTTACTAGATGACAGTGACAACAAGTAGGAGTAGTAGAAGATATCATGCAATCACTAGCTAGTAGAAAGTTAGCATGATTATATTAATATCAACCAGAGGGCATCTGGGTGGCTGGCAATAACATAGGTGGACACTTTATAATAATTTATGATCTATATGCTTGTTTAAAAGGGAGTTTAGAAGCAGTGATACCCATTGACAATAAACACTGGTCCCTAAATATGAATAAATCCCACTCTTTATTAAGAGGAACCAGGGCATTTTGAAGAACTGGCAGACTCCATTTCTTGACAGAGAATATGTGAGAAAAGCTTAGAACAGCTTATTGTGAGAGAAGAAAAAACAAGCAAACAAAAATGTGATAAAAAGACATAGGAGCCATCTTGAACACCTCTTACTGTCCAATGTTAGAACTACTTGAACATCAAATAAAGAAGTACTTCAGTGGCTTGAAGTATACTAAATTTATGAAAACCATAATAATATTCAAAAAGATAAAGTGTAAAACAAACAATGGCAACAAATACTTATATGCTACCATTAGAAATAACCCACACTCTCTCTCTCTCAAAGTTGGTAAGAAGAAGGAATTACACATTAATCCTGACTTTCTTTAGGAAATATTTTCATGGTTAAAATCATTTCATAAATTAGAAAAGTCTCTTTTTTTTACTGAGACATGGCAGGGAATAAATATGGAGAGAATGATAAAAATATTTCTAATTTACGAAATTATTTTTACCTCTAAAATATTGATCTGGGAAGGATCTTAAATGCATGCTAAAATCAGTAGATAAGATGTTGATGGCAAACGCAGGGTGTCTACCTATCATATCGCAGATTTCTTGCTGCAGAAAGAGTAAAGGTGTTTGCATTGAAAGCAATAACTGTCACTATTTTAATTCAGAGATGAATGTCAGCATCACTAATCGTGGGACAATGGAACATGACAGGCCTTCTGATATAATGCAACCCAAGGGATACAGCAGCATCTCTTAAGTAATCTTGCCAAATTATTTTAACCTAAATCTATGTAAACCTTTCAATATAATACCCATTTTTCTGGTCATAGAAGGTGATTGAAATGTCAAATACCACCAGGAGAAAACAATCAGATCAATGCAGAAGGTAGGAAATATCTGCAAAACAAATGGCCTGACTCTTCAACACACATTGCCATATCACAGAAAAGACTCTTCTAAATTAAAAAATACTTAAAGCCATGGCAACCAAAAGTTTGCCCTGGAATGGGTAATTATCTATTCATCCAGCTATAAATGATATTGAGGAAAACTGTGAAAATGAGAATATGGATTAGATATTAGATATAGTTAGAGAATTATTGTTCTTTTTGTTAGGCTTGACAATCATAACATGGTTAGGTAAAGGAGTTCTTATTTTTTAGAGATATACACAGACATGTGTTGTTGAAATGTAATGGTGCTTACAATTTACTTCAAAAAACTTAAAAAAATACTTGAAGCAAATATTTTTGTTAAATCAAGATAATGCGCATGTAACTTTTCATTTTACTATCCTCCATATAGTTTGTTTTAATTATTCCCATAACTAAAAGGGAAAGCAAATGGGGAAAAATTCTTTGGGGTTCTTATTGCACCTTTCTTCCCCCTTTTACATCAGTTTTATAAAGATAATTATTAAAACTCAGAAATGTAGGTGCTTCCTTAAAAATGAGCATTTAGATTTTAATTTATTTTTACAGTTGTTTGAAGACAGGGATATGTCTCTAATAACCAAAAAATAAAAAGGTGTTATCATAGATGTCATGATATTTAACTTTCTATTTTTCAAAAAGATGGGATCAGCAGCTAACTTAGAATATGAATATTTGAATAGCTGAGCATTGTTATAATTTTTATTTGTCATCAAATCTATAAAAACATTCTCATTCTTTTAAATTAAAAAATACGGTTGTTCAATATCTTAAACATATTTTTCTTAAATATATCCAAATTGTTTTATAGACTCATTTTACATTTGACAACACTATCATTTTTCCAACAAATATTAACTTTCTTCTTTTCCTAATCTTTTTCTCCTTCCTCTTTCACCCCTTCATTCTCCTATTCAATTGGTGATAGAGGGGAACTTAATGAATAATATCAGTGTAAGCAATCTGATTATGCACAGTACAATTAATCTGATTTTTAAAATAACTACATTAAAGTACTTACCTGATAATTTTCATTATATTAAGTTAAATACAAGGTCTTGAAATAAATCCAGAGTCACCTTGAATTGACATTTAGTTTACCCCTTACAATTTTAAGCATGAGAGAAACTCGTAAGTTTGAAATTTATGAGATGAAATTAAGTTATTTTAATAGAGAATTATTAACACTATAATAATTACTACTCTTAATAGAAAATGATTAATAATACTATTAATACTATTACATAACCCCACCCAACTATTTAATCTTATAAGGTCTTTATTTACATAGTTGAAACTGATAATGGAGGCAGTGTCAGAGTCCTTGGAATAATCAGTGGTACAAAAGAGAAAAAATTATAAAATATAACATTTTATTTACAAAGCTAAAATGTAAAATATAAAGCTAAAATCAAAGATTATATGGACTTGAAAGTGATTAAGAAGGAAAAATAAAATGACACAACAAGCACACTCTGGAAAAGACTGAATGGTTTATGTTACAGCAATTGCTCTATTATTAGGAGGAATAGTATTAGAAGGAAATTGAAAATTATAGCAAGCAACACTAGAACTTACTTTTTAATATAAATATTAAGAAACTATATCTTATTAAAGTAAGCTGTAGAAACTACAAAACCATCAAAATAAAAAAACATTTTATTATTCATAAAAGCTAATTAAGAATTTCAAGTTTTTATAGAAGTAAAAGAATAATGTAATCCTGGACATTTACTAGATGTCACATATTTTCATAAAGTAAAGATAATAATTAAATTTTAATTTGAAATTAGTATGCAACTAATAACATTAGATAATTGGGTAGTACAGGTATAATACATTTAGATTCATAACTCTTATATTGTAGGAAAACAATTTCCAGATGGAGCAAAGTTTAAATGCCAAAAGAACATAATTTATTATCTTGGCATAGATAAACCTTTTTAATGATATCACTAACCTATAAGAAATCTAAGATTATGGGAAGGAAATGGTTTGCAGTTGGCTTGGAATCTTGTCTCTCATTTTATCCAAAGGGTTGACTCCAGGAATGAAAGAAAGAAATCCAAACAAACCTTGAAAATATGCTAAAGGAAGACCGCCTGGCACATGCACTAATGGTTTTTCTATGGTATAGTCCTTATCTGAATGTGCTGTAGCAATGTGTAATTGGTCTGTCTAGAGTAGACTATTTATGGCAAATAAACATGGAATGTGTATAATGATGGGTCATGAAAAATGCCATGTAATTCATACTATCAGAATGTAACAGCTCCCTCTGTATCAGGGGTCCTCAAATTACGGCCCGCGGGCCACATGCGACCCGCCGAGGACATTTATCCGGCCTGCCAGGTGCTGCTGCCTGTCCTGCTTAGCAGCCGACTCGTTCTGGGCCCACAGTGCGCATAGGAATTTGTTCATAGTTTTTTTTTTAAACTATAGTCCGGCCCTCCAACGGTCTGAGGGACAGTGAACTGGCCCCCTGTTTAAAAAGTTTGAGGACCCCTGGATGTGATCCCATACATAACTTGGAGACCTCAGACACTCATTATGACCCGACAGAAAGCACAACAATGTGGTAAGAAAGGACCTGGGGACTGTGCTGGTGGATCTCAAGTACTCACTGCTCTGCTTCCTCCCTATGTCTTCCTATAGCCTTGAAATTACTAGTAAAACTTGGTACTGGGTAAATTCTCTAATTTGTGCTGCTCTAGGTAGGCCAGGGACTCCAAATTGTGTCTGAGGGTCTGAGAATCTATCCTAAATGATAGTGAGTCCTCATCACCACCTTTTCTGAATCAGATAATTCTGACTGTGCAAAAGCGATACAAAATGCCTTATTTATTCACCATTCCAGATGTTTGTCTTTCCAAATCTCTCTCTCTCTCTCTCTCTCTCTCTCTCTCTCTCTCTCTCTTGTTGGCTACATGAAGCTTTTAGGAAGATTTATATGTAATTTCGTGTTTTTAGATTCTCTCAACCTAAAAGTTTGTAACAATTTTCCCACCCACTATTCCCTGAATCAGAATTTTTGGTGTAAGGCCAAAGTCCATGTTATTTTCTAAATGCAATAGAATTTATCCAATAGAAATTGCTATTTTTCCATCATCCTGTTCAATGTGTTTGGCTGACATCATAAGGAATATCAGCACATATGGCTACCAGTCCTACTGTAGCTTACAACAGATGAATGGTGCTTTAACTCAATATTCCAGGAAGTCCTTTCTGATCTAAAGTTCAGTACTCAGAATGAGAAGTATTTGTCATCCCTGTCATATGGTGCTGTCTACCAGGAGCAGTATGAATGACCAGGGAGATTGACCGTTGGAAATTGAAATGAGATGCTAGAGAAGAAAGCCTCAGGACATGTCCAGGTATGGAGAGAAGTGCTGAGTCAGTGGCAAGGTCAAAGTGAAAAGTTATAAGAGAGTCAAAAGAAATAGGAACATTTTAGAGTGGCATGTCCTAGACCTATTTTTTCGGCATGTGATGGTCAATGTTTATAACACAGCAGCCTTTAATTAAGAAAATAATATACACTGTGCAAAAGTGATCCAAAAATGCCTGGCTTTCCTCTCTAGAGGTACCAATATGGCTAGAAATGCTTCCTGCAGCTCTAACAGGAAGCTGTATATTAAAAGACATTTATCATCAGTCCACTATTAATTAATGTGAGCCTTGTAGGGTGTCTGTGTACTTCACAGCACTGCCTCGAGCTGTAACATCAATGCCTTCTAATTCCTCCTGTATCTGATATAGGGGTTCTGGGTTTTGTCATGTTCTTAAAACTTTTTAAAAAGGATATATATGCCACATAAGTCTACTTCAAAACCTAAATTTAATAATATGGGGACTATTCCATAGGAAAAGTAGCAAAGATAGTGACAATAAGCCCTCCTGAGGCCCAGCAGGCATGAGCTGTGACTAAAACTATCAGTTTCTAGAAGAACAGAAAAGAGGAGGTACAAAGTTATTTATTGCATCAAATACTGACCTTTAACAAAATTCCTGTGACATTGTGTTTTTTTAATTGCTAAGTGCTTAAACCAAAGTAGACTTATGTGGCATATATCTCCTTAAACCAAATAAACCCAAAACAAACAAACAAAAACTGTCCGAATTCAAAAGCCACTTCAGCCCTGGCCAAGTGGCTCAGTTGGTTGAAGCATCATCCCTGTACACCAAAAGATGGAGGGTTCAATTCCCAGTCAGGGCACATACCTAGGTTGCTGGTTTGATCCTCAATTCAGGCGCTTACAGGAGGCAACTGATCAATGTTTCTCTTTCATTTTGATGTTTCCCTCTCTATATCTTCCCCTCTTCCTTCCTCTCTCTTTAAAATCAATAAAAACATATCCTCGGGTGAGGATTAAAATATAATAATAAAATGGTCCACTTCATGCTGAGCCAAACCTTGAAGTGTTCAGGGAAATCCTATCTAATAAAAGAGTAATATGCAAATTGACCATCACTCCAAGACACAAGATGGCCATCCCCATGTGGTCAAAGATGGCTGCCCCCATGTGGACACAAGATGGCCACCACAAGATGGCTGGCAGGGGAGGGCAGTTGTGGGCAGTTGGGGGTGACCAGGCCGACAGAGGAGGGTAGTTGGGCAAGACCAGGCCAGCAAGAGAGGGCAGTTGGAGGGGATGCAGGTCTGCAGGGGAGGGCAGTTGGGGGGGACCAGGTAAGCAGGGGAGGGCAGTTAGGAGTAACCAGGTCAGCAGGGGAGGGCAGTTGGGGGCGACCAGGCCTGCAGGGGAGGACAGGTAGGGGCAACCAGACTGGCAGGGGAGAGCAGTTAGGGGTGACTAGGCTGGCAGAGGAGGGCAGTTAGGGGCAATTGGGCCAGGAGGGAGCAGTTAGGTGTTGATGAGGCTGGCAGGGTAGTGGTTAGGGGGTGATCAGGCTGGCAGGCATTAGGACACCCCCCCCCCCGTGCACGAATTTCGTGCACTGGGCCTCTAGTTTTATGATAAAATATTAAAAATGAACTTGGCCTTATGCATAAAAATTGATTAAGTAGAAATATCTCACGATTTCTGCTCAAGCCGCAGAAGTCTTCTTTCATGTCTTCAGGTATCTGTTCTTTTTCCTACCTTATAGTCTTAGCTACCTCTCTACACTACATGGAGAACAGCAGGGTGGCTTAATGATTGACCATAGTGACTTACTAGGTGTGCCTAGCAACAAGCTACCTCAGAAAGAAGGCATATCCTCTCTGGAGGGGCTTCATCTGAACCCGATTTTCCACAGGACCAGGGCAAACAGCATTTCAAGAACTCTGTTTAACACCTGGACTTATAGACTGCTGGTACACCAGCAGTGGGCTTCTCTCTCAGTCACAAACCACTCTCATGCTAAGGCCATGACATGCAGCACAGCCCACAGCACTCGACACACTGTTGTGCTACTCTGTATGTTTCAGAGAGAATGGGTGACCGTGCTTCACCGGCTCCTTCTGACTTGCTCCAGCCCTAAGACCTTTGTATGACATGATGCATGAGAAGATTTCACCCCACATCTTGTTAATCTGCTCTCACTACTCAGATCAAATGCTTTTACCCAGAAGTTTTTCTTAACCCCCATAGTTCACAGCATGTAGTGGCTAAATGAATGGATGTAGGAAATAGCAAGTAATTAAAGAAATCACAAATATTATCTATTTATTGTAAGATAAGGACAAGAGTGATAGTGTATTTTCAAAATTTGCATATGGATTTGATAAGCCATACATATTAAGGAGTTCACTGATATTCATGCATTCATTCTATTGCTACTTAGAAATCGAAATTGCCTCTCATATACCTGGCCAATGCCTGGGCTCTCAGGATGCAGGAGTGAATAACACATAGATGTTAATGTAGCTTAGAGTTCTGTGAACAAGACAGACAACAATTATGCCAACAAATACCTTGTATAGCTGATCCTTGAACGAGAGATTTTTTTTTTTATACTCAGATTTTTTTCAATAAATTACTGTTTTTGATCTGTGGTTGGGTCTGCAGAGGCAGAAGGCCAACTTCATGCATTTAGCTATTCCATGTTATATAGGGGACTGCAGTATGCATAGATTTTTTTTTATATCGACGGGGGTTCCTAGAACCAATCCCCACAGGTACTAAGGGACAACCAGGTTTTTGAGGAGTCAAAAGTTATGCACATATTTTTGACTGCACAGGGGTGGGTGCCTCAACCTTCCTGTTGTTCACAGTTTAACTCTACTTAATATTTGCCTAACACCCATGATATGAGGGACATGCAGGCATCTAAGTTGCAATATAAGGGAGTGATAGCATAGTTTGGAATTGAGACTGGTGAATTCATGTAAAATTGGTTTTGAATAGTGATGTTGAGTAACTCTTGTAAAAATGATAGTATCAGGGGAAGGTGGAGAACTACTTTATGGAATATGCATCAAGAACTTGTCAGAATCAGGGTCCCATCAAGCAAAATTCATCATGTGATGGTCTTCAGAATGTGTTGTTTTAGTTTGACAATAACTATATTACAGATAGGCACAATCAACCAAAGAATATGTGAGAAACATTAGAAATGACTGTGTTTAATTACTCAGACATCTCTAAAATCCTCATAGGTGATACATAATATGAGAATTCAGTTGATGTTTTCATCTTTGACACTCACTTTTTAAAAATTTCTCATTTTAAAACAGTTTCTTTTTTACAATATCACTGAGTAAGTAATACATAAAGTGATTAGTTGTATTACATTCTGGATAGAATGTTTTCTCAGACAACGCAAGGCATGGCTTTGTGGGAGAAAGCTCAGCTGCCCCGTTTATTGTTGGTAAATGACAGCATGTATTTCTAAGCATAATGAAGTCAGCTCTCCCAGTTCTGCCATTCAGAGTAGCTACTTTAATACTTCCAAGTCAACTAATATATTGTGGCAGAATTATTGCATACTTTCTGCATATAAATGAGAATAAGCAGTAAAAAAAATGCAAAGGATGCAATAACTCATGCTATGGTAATACTTTGAACAACAACAAAAAACAATGTAGAAATCACAGAAATAGAAAACATGTATCAGACATTATTTTCCTTTAAAGCACGGAATGATGTTATCTTCCCTATATATTTTTAAATGGTCTACTCTAATATTTGCCACACAAGATAACATTGAATAAATACATTAAAGGTGACAGAAGATGGATGCATTGAGAAGGAAAGGAATAGGGAATTGTGGGGCTTGTATACATATAGATTATGTCAAAAAGAGAATGTTAAATAGTCAAAGTAAAAATTTTAGTGTCTTTAATGAGTACCTTGGCTAAATTTGAAGAAGGTAGAGCATCTCAGTTGTGAATGCTAAGATCCACCATTATAACAAAAGAATTTATTCCCCAGATTCTGGAAAGGTTTTTGACTTACAGTTCTCAGCTTTCAGAAAGCTTGACTCAGCTGTAAAGAGCCTTGCCCAAGGTCCAATCCCTTTCCAGAGACAACCCATACAAGAACCTAAAGGCCCAGGGTCCAAACCCAAATCCTGACAACTCTGAAGGGTCATTACAGAAGCAGAGGTCACCTTTGGAGCTGAGGTATTGCCAGAACTGCAATGCTGCTGTTCAGCTTCCTCCCCTCTGCACAATCCTGTATCTTCATTCTCCCTTCCATGGATATAGATTCTTAAAGCACCCCTAATAAATTACCCTGGTTGCAATCTCTGGAAACCCCAGCCTGACATTCCCTAGCCCCACTCTTCTAACAGCCATTGTGAACCCAGCAAGTGATTAAATTATTGGATTGGCCTTGCCCATTTTTCCTTTGCCTACATATCCATGCCCTTAGGTTAGCAGAGAGTATATGAATTTGATGTAAAAATATTTGTTCAAAAGTGCTGGTGTTATCCATGACAGGGCAACTTTCTCATGATTATCTTTGTCTAAAAGCTTGAGATAAAATTTCAAGTAAGTAAACTTGGTTGCTATAAATGATTTTTTTCTTGTTCTGCCCCCTATTTTATTGGTCCTCATGTCTATTTACTTATGGGTGTCACCACAGAAATCCTGTGAGGGTTTCTTAGTTATCAGTCCTGAGTAAAATTTGCAATAAAAACTCTGAAGAAGACATTCTAAGACAGGAGAGGAATACTAACACTGGAATTTCATGCATCAGAGTGACTTAGTAGGGGAGCAAATGTATTTGTGTGGAAGGGACCTTCCTGCTGCCCTTTGAATTGCTTTAATTCTGGTGACATTTTATTCTATCTTAATGTGATAGGTCAATCCTATTAAAATGTATGCTTTTAACCTCTCATGACAGAATAATTTCCAAATATTCCTTGTTATCATTTTGTCTTCTACTTATAATTACATAGATCTTTTTAACGTAACAAAATTTCATTCTCTTTCCCATTTGCAGTACTAGAAGACAGGTACAGGAATTTCATAGCAGATAGTCAGGACCTATTACACTACAAGATTATTCATATGAATATATTTTCTCACACCTGATCAATTAGATACCTTTAAATAATGTCCATCCCTCACCTATTTGAACTCCCATCATATAACATTACACTTTTATTTTAGCCTTAACATACTACAGAAAGAATAGTCATCTAGGTGATCCTTTATCACATTTTCTAAGGAAGGTAGATTTGGTGGCTATAATAAAATTGGTAAGAGCCATGGGCACTCCTGAATATCCAGCCAGTGCTTATCTCATGAGGAGGAACATAATCTTATTACCTCCTGCATGCAAGCTACATTCCTGATATTAATATGCAGAGGAGATAATCTCAACTTACTTGCAATATCAGTTGAGTCTTTAGAGATCTTTTCACTTTTTGCATATAATTTCTTAATGTACTATAGCGGCCAAGTGATAGCATTAAAGTATGAGCAGAAGTGAATACAAAACTACAATTTCTCAAACATCTTTTTCCATTTGGAAGGTGGATACAGGCCTGCCAAATTCCCACGAGACAATTCCTGGATATAAGACCTCTGAATATATTTTGTTTCAGCATGCAAGTATAGTCTTTAAATTATGCATGCATATCAGCATAAACTAATAGTTTCCAAAGCACTGAAGGATAATACACTAGAGACCAATGCTAGGTAGACAAATTACTCAGTTGTGCATCCATCTTTTACTCCATACTTTTCAAGGATTTGAAACCTTAGCCAAAATAATTGTATTTCAATCAATAATCTGGGCATTATTTGTTAGGAACTAGAAATTCTCAGATAAAAAATACACTGTACTCAAGGACTGAGTTTAATTGAACTGAAAATCTGAGCAGCCCTGACAGCTCTGGGTACCAGAGGGAGATATTTCCCTTGTCGCCGTGGCTTTCTTTTTCTCCAGTTTAGACCTGAGATGAGATGAGCTGTAAGACAGAGATAAATAGGAAAAGAGTGAATATAACTCTTTGCGAAGAGCATTTAAATTTGACACTTTTCCTCTTCCATTTGAAGGAGAAGGGTCGTTTGAGATTAATTGTTCTTAATCTCAGCGCCCACAATCCATAGTACTCCTTTTGAGAAAATATTTTCCTTGTATGTCTTTCTTCTCGGTTATATGTCAAGGGAAGGATGCTTGCTTTGCAAACAATGATGGAGACTGAGCATACGAGTTAGAGAATGAAATTGAGATGACAGCTAAGATTTGTCAACATTTTTTTTTCTGAGAAATGCACAGATTTGAGATTTGCTTTCCTGGAGATATTGTGGTCATGATGTGATTTACTTTTCTTTTAAAAATAATACTGAAAAGGTGGTAAAAACTCTCTTTTACAAATATTGTTTTTTCTATTTAATGAAAATGAGATCAAACAAGCAAGGTAGCTTCTGCATCAACCAAAACTCTGTAGTTTACCTTCTCCAATTATGTCTTTGGCAGTGAGAAGAAAATGCTACAAAGTTTATGGATACTTACTAAGATCCTACATCTCTTTCAACTGTCATTGCTTCAGCTTAAAATACATTAATCCAACATTGTAAATCCGATATTATTTTAAATATAATTATAAAATATAATTATTATAGCATAGCTAAAGTAGTGGGCTCTATAAATTCAGTAATTAGGTACAATTTAAAAATTTCCTTAACCAGTAATGCATATTTTTCACTTTTACATTAACTGTCTAGGAGCACCCTCAGTTCTCAAATTTGCCTTTTTTTTTTTTATCCATTATTCTAGTGCCACAATATAATTTAATCTGTCCTTCCTAACATCATAGAGTCTCCTATCCTGAGAAACTTAGAGACTGAAATTCTGAGAAATAATTTAATAACACTTTCTTGAAGGCTCCCTCATTCAAAGGAAAATTTTACATTAAAGTGCCAGAAGATTCTTTTATCAATATTGATGCTAAATTGAGTTTATAAAATAAATTAGTTGCAATGCATGAGGGAGAATAAATAATAGCTGTGTGTAGTGAATATTATAGACTAGAGGCCCAGTGCACAAAATTCGTGCACAGCGGTGTGTGTCCCTCAGCCCAGCCTGCACCCTCTCTAATCTGTGACCCCTCGAGGGATGTCCAACTGCCCATTTAGGCCCGATCCTACTGGGACCCAGTAGGATCGGGCCTAAACGGGCAGTTGGACATCCCTCTCACAATCCAGGACTGCTGGCTCACAACTGCTCGCCTGCCTGCCTTCCTGATTGCCCCTAACCGCTTCTGCCTGACAGCCTGATCACCCCCTAACCACTCCCCTGCCAGCCTGATTGATGCCTAACTGCTCCCCTACCAGACTGTTCGCCCCTAACTGCCCTCCCCTACAGGCCTGGTCACCCCTAACTGCTCTCCCCTGCAGGCCTGGTTCCCCCCAACTGCTCTCCCCTGCAGGCCTGGTCACCCCTAACTGCCCTCCCCTGCAGGCCTGGTTCCCCCCAACTTTCCTCCTCTGCCGGCCTGGTCACCCCTAACTGCCCTCCCCTCCAGGCTTGATTGCCCTCAATTGCCCTTCCCTGCAGGCCTGGTTGCCCCAACTTCCCTCCTCTGCTGGCTTGGTCACCCCTAACTGCCCTCCCCTGCAGGCTTGATTGCCCCCAACTGCCCTCCCTTGCAGGCCTGGTCCCTCCCAACTGCCCTCCCCTGCTGGCCTGATCACCCACAACTGCCCTCCCTTGCAGGTCTGGTCCCTCCCGACTGCCCTCTCCTGCTGGCCATCTTGTGGCGGCCATCTTGTGTCCACATGGGGGAAGCCATCTTTGACCACATGGGAGTAGCAATCTTGTGTGTTGGAGTGATGGTCAATCTGCATATTACTCTTTTATTAGATAGGATAGAGGCCTGGTGCATGGGTGGGGCCAGCTGGTTTGCTCTGAAGGGTGTCCCAAATCAGGGTGGAGGTTCCCTTGGGGCATGGGGCAGCCTGGGCGAGGGGCCTGTGGTGGTTTGCAGGCTGGCCACGCCCCCCAGTGACCCAAGTGGAGGACCTGGTATCTGGGATTTATTTATCTTCTGTAATTGAAACTTTGTAGCCTTGTGCGGAGCCAAGCCTCCTGCTTGCTCTGTGGCTGCAGCCATTTTTGTTGGGATTTATTTATCTTCTATAATTGAAACTTTGTAGCCTTGAGTGGAGTCCAGGGCCGGCCAGGGTGTGCAGAAAGCTTGGCTTCCTCCATTGCCGGAGCAACTCAAGTCTACTGCTCTCTCCAGCTCCGATGCTGCCACCATTTTTGTTGGCATTTATTTATCTTCTATAATTGAAACTTTGTAGCCTTGAGTGGAGGCCTAGGCCGGCCAGGGTGTGCAGAAAGCTTGGCTTCCTCCATTACCGGGGAAACCCAAGCGTCCTGCTCTCTCCATGGCCACAGCCATCTTGGTTGAGTTAATTTGCATACTCACTCCTGATTGGTTGGTGGGCATGGCTTGCGGGTGTAGTGGAGGTACGGTCAATTTGCATATTACTATTTTATTAAATAGGATGGATAAATAGAACAATATATAAAAAATATATATCTATTCATTATAGTCCTGCAGAAAACCAAGGAATTCTACTTTGTATAAATAATATGGAAATAATCTCCAGTGATATTTGTTGACATCATTCTTTCACATTTATGATTTAATACACAAAAATAAAATCCTTTATATAATGTGAAATAATATGCTGGGAAGTGCTTTAGCTTTTTATAGCTTAACAAAGAAACTAAATAATTTTCTAAAACACTCTTTATGAACATCCAAATTAATAATTTTTCTCCAAAATTATTATCTTCCTCTAAATCTGGAAATATAATTCTTTACTCTGGCTTTTTCTCATAGAACCCATATTTTATCTGTTACCCTTATAAATATGCAACTTAAAAAATTTTTTAAGCTCTAGATGTGTGCTGATGACAGTCTGGCATCTGTTTATTTGGTGCTGTTTCACTCCTATTTGCACATGTATAGCTAACTTGTTAGCCAGAGGAGTGCACAACACTCACCCTGAATGCTCACATAATTGCCAAGACATGAAATCATCTCTGATTATTTTTCCAAATTATCACCCCAAATAAGACCTCTGTTAATGAGGAGCTCATTATTCCTGAAAATTTATGTTCCATAGTCAGATGTTGACAGTAATATTAAAATCCCTGATATTAAATCAAAATTCCCTACCATTTAGTTTCTATCTATTTATCCCATTTACTTGAAGAGCCTTCTTAGTAGTTTTGGTTAACCGAATGCTATGCTGTGGTCTCAGTGTTTGTGTCTCCTCCTGAATGCATATGTTGAAACCTAATGCTCAAGATGATGGTATTGGGGCCTTTGGGAAGTGATTAGCTTATGAGGTAGAATCCTTATGGATAACATTAGGGCCCTAATATACGAGTCCCTCTAAAGCTAGCCCCTCCATTCTTCCATGTGAGAACACACGGAGTAGTCTGCAACCCAGAAGAGGGTCCTCACCCAACCATGCTGTCACTGTGAGAAATCAGTTTCTGTTATTTATAAGCTACCCAATTAATGAAATTTTGTTATAGCAGCCTGAGGAACCTAGACCTTGAGAGAGAATAGTTTCTTATCCCTACTCTACAATCCTTCCCTGGTGTCTGATAAGCTACAACCTCCCAAATGTCCTCCCAGAAGCAGTTTCTTCTAACTTCATCTGCAGCACTGTATGGGTAGTGGTTTACCTCCCAGGACACTGGGTTTACCTCTACCACCATTTCATTCCATTGTTTTCCAACAGTTGCATTGTCTGAATGGATACAGAAACTTCCTGCCCAATAGTTCCTATGTTTCTGCATGAAATGCTTCCTTCTACCATTCTGTCTTCCAAACTTTCTATATCCTTACGTTTCACAGGTCTCTCTTAGAAGTAATATATTGTTTTATTTGTTATAGCTATCTATAATAATAAAAGCATAATATGCTAATTTGACTGGACAGCCAGACGACCTTCCAGATGTCCTTCTGGATGAAGCTGGGGCTGCAAGGGCTGAGGCAAGCCACCACGGCTGCGAGGCCCGAGCCCCTTGCATGAATTTCATGCATCGGGCCTCTAGTAGTATATACAGTTCTCATGTAACAGTTGTTGTTCTTTTCTCTAGAAATCAATATATAGAAATTCTCTCCATCAGGTAATTTCTGTTCCATCTGTTTTATTTTCTTCCCCCTTCCCATTTCTTATATTCTTTGGATTTACAGAGTTTATTTTAACCGTTTTATTTTCCTTTCATGTATTATTTTTAAAGTGACACAACCTCTTTCTAATCTTCATTTTTTACCCAATAAATGACAGTACAAATATTTAATTTGTCAAACTCAAACTTAATGAATGTTTATCTTTTTCTTCAATCTCTTTGTGACTTACATTTATTATTGCCATATCTTTTAATCCTATTTTTTCTTTCAATTTTAATCCTGCAATACATTATTATATTTTCAAATAGTCAGTGCTTACTTAGATTTTCTGGCATTTTACCACTTACTTTTCCCCTCAGTTTTCATTACTCCTTAAATCTTTCAGTTGGGATGGAAATGCAGTCTTTTAAAATAGTTTATATTTTAGTTCTGAAAAGAATTTTATTTTGGCTATATTCTTGAAATATGTCTTTGGCAGGAATTATCTTATCAGTTGGCAGTTACTGATTTCAGCACAGAAGGCAAGATAATTTCTCTATCTTTTGGCTCCAACTGTTGCTGCTAGGTAGTCAGGTCTCAGTCTGACTGTTGCTTTATGAAGCTACTCTGTTTTGCTACTTTGGCTACCTCAAAGGTTATCATTTTATCTTTTATGATTTGAAGTTTTACTATAATGTGTCTGGGTGTAAATTTCCTTATAGCTATACTGCTTGAGATTTCCTTCTTGTCGTAGTCCTTTTGGGTTACTAGGACAAAAAAGCCCATGACATTATTAAAGAAGAAATAACATCAGAAGGTGAATGATCTCTAACTTTCTAAAAGATACTTTTGGATATTTCTAGGGTTTGTGTAAAGCACCACCAACAATATTTCTTATGAACATTGATTCCAAAGTGACTTGAAACATATTCTTGTTTTCTTCTGTGGGGCTATAAGTTTGAGTCCTCATCAATCTTTGTGGGGGTTTTTGGTATTTTTTTATTATTGTTAGTATTACAGATGTCCCCCAATTTCCCTCCCCCTTTTACCTCAGCCCTCCCAGCCCCTGCTCCACCCCAGGCCTTTACCACACTATTGTCTGTGCCCATTGGTAATTCATACGTGTATATAAGTTCTTTGGTTAATCTCTTTCCATCTACCTCAACCCCCCTTCTCTCATAAATCTTTGGCTCTATCATGAGCAGAGAAATAATCTAGGCAGAATATGTAGCAATAAATATTCATAAATAAAAGGCTACAATAATTTATATATCTAACTTGTTTTATATTTTATTAGAAATAGTATTATATTTCACTTCATTAACAACAGAAATGTACCCAAATATATTACATATAAGTTCTGTTAAATATAACTAAAGATGATGAAATTGGCCCGTGACACACCTTGTTAAATAGTGTATGTCAGACAGTTGGCAGTTTTCTACCTCAGGGGGCTGAAATTCATGGAGTGAGGAAGCCAAGTGAGAGATAACACAGGGATAATAAAACTTGGATTTCTCTTGAGTACAATAGAGTGTTCCGCCTTCTTTTATCATCAATGAAATAGTGCTATTTTCTAGGAATTGTCATTAAAATTTTAATTTCTGTGTTTTCCTTTAAAGAAAAGGAGAAAAAAATATTATTTCTTAAGCTTGCTTGTATTTAATTCTACATGATACAACTTGGAACCCCTATCCTTCACAATGTAAACAACATAAACTCCCTCTGATTTATGCATACCACTCTGAATCCCATTCCTCAAAACCTCAATGCCTTTTGAAATCTGCAGAAATGATGTCATTTTTATTGCATATTATGACTTAGTATCACCATTTTTTTTTCAATAACATTGCAATGTGACTTACACTTGTGTTAGAAACTCTCAATTTTTTTTATATCTTTCATAGATACACAGGTTTAACAGACTATTACAAATGTCCTGGTCACATGTAGATTGTAGGTCACATGTAGATTGTAATTTAAAGATACCCTAAGGGCCCTAGCTGGTGTTGCTCTGTGGTTAGACCATCAGCCCAAGCATGGAAGGGTCTTGGGTTGCATTCCTGGTCAAGGGCATGTACCTGTGTGGGTTTGCTCCTCATGTGTGGGAGGCAATAGGCCGATGTGTCTCTCTCACATTGATGTTTCTCTCTCTCTCTCCCTCCCCCTTCCACTCTCTCTGAAAAGCAATGGGGAGAACATATCCTCAGGTGAGGATTAACCATAAATAAATAAATGTACCCTAATATCCAAGTTCCTCCAGACTTCCTTAGCCACATTTTGCCACAGTGCTTGAAATTCCTGTAACTAATATCCTTATGAAGATGGATGATGCCTCTTAAAATGTTAAACAATGTTAATATTAGGGTGTTAAAATAATTAGTGCAATGTACTGAACAAATATAGCTTTGAAAATACCCCAAAACAATGGTATATAGTACACAGAAATGTAGATGGGGTTAATTTACAGAGGTATTTCTTGGTTATGGTCTGCTATTTTGGATTATTGTACCTAATCTGACTCCAAAATGAGTGTCCTCAGTAAATTATTTTTAAAATGAACCAAAAGAGATAATAACGAGGTAGATGCTTTTTATATTTATATAAAGTGTGCATTCATTCCCTTATATACAATTTTAAAAGTCCCATTTCTTTATGTTAAAAAGTATATATTAAAAGTATATAAGTTAAACTATTTATTTGGGTACCCATTATAATGTGCTATGCTGTAGAATTAGGTATATCTAAGACAAAAAGCCAAATTTATTAATTCTAAGGTATACCTCCCTTTGTTTCTGTAATTGGAATTTACCTTATGATCAATATGAACTTGTAGTAATCTTGTCCCTCTACCCTAAATATATACTGTGCATTTTAATGAAAGTTAAAATTGAGAACATAGAATATGTTATTTGTATCTGTAAAGTCTCTACTCAAAGAACACAGGTTTTTTTTAATGGAAAGTCTGATAGACAATATTTCAAGACAATATTTCAAGGCCCCCTGATCTTCTAGGTACAATGATCTAGTATATCAAACCGAGAATGTCTAGATATTAATTCTGTCTAAACTTAAAACACAAATTACTTATAATATAGTGTAAACTAGTTAACATTTATAACCTGAGGCAAAAATAAAATATTTTGGAGTTTCTAAACTTAATACTTATATTCTTTTAAAAAAGCAGAAATTTTAGAAACCTTATCTTCAACTAAAAAATCATATCACATTTACATTTTGGTTGCTACTGTTTATCTGGAATTGAATTAAATGGTCAACATGCACATCCTTATTTAATGTTCATGACAACTCTGTGAGGTATGTAATCCAATAGTCTTTAGTCTTTATTTTATCAATGAGGGAATGAATATAAAGGTAATTGAGTACCTTGCCTTGTTTTCTACGTCATGGAAATGGCACAGTCCTCTGGAGGCAGGCAGTCTGACACCAGAGTCTATGTTCTGGAGACCGTGTAATACTCCTTCATTTTTGGGTTAAATAGAAACTCCTACTTTCTCATCATTTACTCAAGTACCTTGCAGTCTGTCTGCAGTATTTCTTTGATGCTCTGTTGCATATATTTTAATGAAAATATGGTTCACGTACCTTTAGGAGACACATTTATTTGGCATGATAAGCTGCTTTTTGGTCTTTTTATCATACAACTTCTTCAGAAGCCCCTGTCAGATTTACCATTAAAATGAAACATGGAGCTCTTACAAAAACTAGTTATTACAGTATAAATTTTAAAGGTGACATTTTCACATTATTTTGGTAATCTCAATTTTCTTTATGTGCAGAACATCTCATCTTAGATGTAGAACAGGTTTTTGTGTGTGTGTGTTTTTCTAGACAAAGAAAGAACATTTTCATTTTTAAAAATACTAAAAGCCATCAACTTGAGTTTTACTTTTCTGAAGTATATGTGGTTTGGCTTTCTTTTTTGTTCCTTGATTGTTGATTCTCTTTATGTTTTATATTTTCTATGAAAAATCCCCTTTCTTATTTACCTCTCTTTTCTCTTTGATGTTCTCATATGTACACTCTGTTTTTCTTTGCTTTTAGAAAGTAGTTCTTGAAGTGAGAGTTAGCTAAATTGTCAGTTTTTGCTGCTGGGTAACCCTGGACCACAGTGCATGCTGAGCTGGCATCCTGAACTCTTTTGGAGAAGTTATTCTTATTTATCTGTATACAGTGTTAAGTAAACTATGCTCTTTTTGCAGTTCTGGGTCATTCATAATCAATGCATTTTACTCTTCATTCCTCAAAATATGGTCTCATTCTTTATATTGTTGACACTATTACAGATATTTCCCATCCTCCCCTCACCTTTACCTACTTCCATCCACCCCTGCCCCCTCTCCCTTGGGCCATTACCACACTGTTGTCTGTGTCCATGGGCTATGCATGTATATTCTTTGGCTTATCTCCTCACCCTCTTTCATCCAGTCATCCCCACTCTCTCCCCTCTGACCTCTGTCAGTCTGTTGCATGGATCCATGCCTCTGGTTTTATTTTGTTCATCAGTTTATTTTGTTAATTGGATTCCACATGTTAGTGAAATCACAGGGCATTTGTCTTTCTCTGGCTTATTTCACTTAGCATAATAATCTCCAGGTCTCAATTCTAACTGTTGTTTTTAAGGAAGATTTACTTATTTTGTTTATTATTAGCCTAGACTTTCAAAATATGTAGCAAATACTCACATATGAAGAAGTGATGTTATATTTTAGTTTAGTCTGGTAATCAAGTCTGTTTCTTTAGATAATGTAGGTCCTACTTGCATGAATCACATAAGTTCTTTCACAGTTTTCAGTGAATCCCATTTTCATTTCTCTTCTGGGTGTAAATCTGGGTGTAAATATGTGAGATGTCTAATATGACCTCAACAGTGGAGAGGAGATGGGGTTCTCACATTCACTGGGAGAGCTCTAGTCATTGGGTCAATTCTGGAGTGGAGAGTTAAAACTGACCTGCTGATTAGACTTATGACCACTGAGCTGTAACTGGTACCACCCCTGGACAAAGTCTGCAAAACCTTAGATGGAATGAAACTTTCTTTTTCTCCTTTTAGTGAATGCCTTATTCTCTCCCCTTCTGATTTGGCCACATCTCCTCAGGGGCAGGTTGGATCAGGAAGAGGAGCTCAGAACGGGATAAATTCAGTATTTATTCATTTCCCCCCTCTCTTTATATAGGAATGCTGAGAGATGGGGGACTAATTTTTCCCAAAGTAAAATTTGAAGCCGGGCAGTACTTATTAGTTTTTTACAAATGTTTGTGCAATTAAAAAAAAACACAAACAAAAAAAACATCAGTACATTTTTAATGGAAAAAAACACCTATATTTTAGTGACCTTAAGATGTCTGAATGTTTCTGAAGAACCATTATTTAGGCTAACTAAAGGTTTTAAGTCTTAAAATTAAATGTGGCTACAAAGGTCAAGTGAATTGGGAATCAATAAAATTACATAGTTTGGACAATGAAGATTAAAGACTCATTGAGAAAATTGGGGCTTTAAAAAAGTTAAGATTGCCTAATTTGTTTCCTGCATTGGAGAACACTAGAATGTAACGGTTTAGAGCACTGTCTCTTCCTGAATGCAAAGCCTCCCTCTCTTATTTAGTAGCTGTGTGGTCCTGAGAATGTTACTTAATCTCCCTAATCTCAGCTTCTTTGTCAAAAATGGCATAATAGAATGCATACTCCATAGGGTAATTTAGAATAAAAAAGATAATTTCTTAGCATAGTACTCAGTGTGTACTAGTAATAATACTCTATAATAATAAATGTGGTTACAGGAATTAAAGGTGGCATTATGCACTCCCATGTTACTGGCACATAGTCTTGAATCCTTTGTTTCTAATTTTACAATCTCTCATGGGTCTTCGTCACCACAACCGTCATCCTACATCCTAGTCCAGCACCAGCCTCTCTTGATCGTACTACACTGTCGTTTTCTAAGTTGCATATCGTTGTCTGTTCATCCCAGTATCTCTTTCAAGTTGTCCTACACATTTTAGTCCAGCAACTTATTTAAAACAGCAAACTTAATCTTGTTTACTCTCTGCTTTAAACCATTATACTGCTTCCTATTACCTTGAATGAAAACAAACCTCTTAAAGTGACTGAATGTTTCCCATATGGTTTGGTCTCTCTCTACTCATTTACCTTCGCATCACACATTGTTTTTTCTACAGCCACAGTTGAGTTTGTCAGACCTTCAATATTTCAGTATCCTCTTATGACAAACACAGTTTACAAAATAGCTGTTGTTTTTATTCTCCATTCTTCACCTATTTAACTCCAATTCATCCTTCAGCTATTAGTCTAAATGTCTTTTCAGAAAGGAGTTATCAGTCAACCTACATACCTTGATCGTATATCCTTTTCTTAGCAACAGAGACCCCTTTACACAAATGCAATTTTCTTTTATTTATTTATTTGGTAATAATTTGATGAATGTATTTCTACTCTCACTGAATTATGAATCCGTTAAAGGCAAAAACTATGCATCTTTATGATTCCCATTTTAAATCATGTGCCTGGCAGAAAGGCTGACCGTGGTCATTGGTTAATTACCAGTCCTTACCTTATTCAATTTCTTAGTCATATTTGATACCATCTTCTTGAAATAATAACCTTATAGTCCAAGATATCATATTTTCCTGATTTCTTCCTACCTTTTTGAGAGTTTCTTCTCAGACTCATGTGCTAAATTCTCTTTCTCAAATATTTAAAATTCAGTATTTATTCATTTTCCCCCTCTCTTTATATTCACTACTTAAGAATTTTATTGTTTCTCAAGACTTTAAAAGAATATATAGGGTAAAGCAAAAGTAGGTTTACAGTTGTGAGCATGTGAAACACAGAATTTATTCTTGTATTATCACTTATTAATTATTGTATTATTTTCCATACAAGCAACAGAAAACCTACATTTGCCCACCCCTAAATATAGTAGTAACACTCAGCTGTATATCCCCATCTCTAGCTTAATGCTGAGTTTGAGTATCTCACATTGTGCGATATCTCCTTTGAACACCTCACAGATATTTAAAATTTTAAAAACCAAAACTGAATCCATAAACTTCCAAAAATCTAATCCATAATTACATTATTATAATTTTCAAATAAACACTTGGGGATTATCTTTGACTCTTCCCTTTCTTACAAGCCCACTTCCAATTTATATATAAGCTCAACTAGTAAGCTTTAACTTGGAAGGGTGTGCCAATTATAGTCATTCACCAACCTCTATTCGTAGTATGCTTCTCTATTTCAACATGAACTCTTGCTTAGTATATTGGAATAATAAGTATCCTGAGAAGTCTCCTTGATTCTTCTTTTGTCTTTCAGTCTATTACAATCATGTAGGTTATATGGTTGTAAACAATCATTAAAACTCATGCTACTGTGCACATTCGTTCTATACATTTCATTTTTATAGATAATATCCCAATAAAAGAAGTAATGTATATAAGGTACTATGCATTTTGTGATATCTTAATAATATATATGTTCCTCAAAGAACACAATAAAGAGAATGAAAGGGTAAACATATTATATTCAGATTAAATAAATACACCTAAGAAAGAGAACAGTAATCATATAGTTTTGAAAATAGCATGACCAAATGGTAAGAAATACATAAAAGGTTATTCAATTTCATTAGTAACTAGGGAAATGGACAGTAAAATTAAATGAGATGCCATGACATGCCCAGCAGATTGACAATGTTTTGTGTTTGTGAGGATAACAAAGTGAAGGGGTTTCCAGGGGCTGCTTGCATGAACATAATTTTGTTAACCCCCTTTGGAAAACATTTACACATTAGTGTAGTTAAAATTTGCATATCCTAATACCCAGCAGTTCCTCTCCTTGGAATATACCCTGCAGAAACTCTAGCATCTGAGCATCATAGACTTGTGCAAGGAAATTTCTAGTATCATCGTTTTCCGCAGTGAAACCCTCAACACAAAACTATCAACAGTGGACTTGATAATTAGTGGTATTTTCAAACACTGGAATGTCATTGTGGTGATATTTAGCTTTTAGAATCCAATGTGGTGTTTTGTTTTGTTTTAACTAAAATTTCACAGCTTGAATGCTCTGAGATAAGCTTCTGGTTTTCCTCCTATCCCAGAGTAACATGGAGTCTCATTTGCAAGAATTCTTGCCTGTCATCAAAATGTTGGTGTCCTTCAAATTTCTTTTCCTATTTCATTTTCTTCCTGTTCTCCCCATTAGTAATGGTTAATCCATCTCTGCACAGAGCTCTGGCATCTATGTATTTTTAACCGCAAAATCTGTGTCTGTATTACAGATAGATTTCTGCAGCTTCAGTTTCTTATATTATTTAATTCATCACCGATATGGAGACTTTTGAGAGGGATAGGCAGTGCTACACTTCTAGGCAGCAAGAATGAACCGGAGCTATTTGGGGCAAACAGAGGTGTATATCATTCTACTCATATCCAAGTACCTTTTGATTTTTCTATTTTAATGTCTCACAGTCACACCATATTCACATCATTTGCTGAATTTATCTTCTTGACGTAAGCCAGCTTTTTTCCCATTCACAGTGATTTGTACAGCAATTCACTGACTCCCAGGCCAGAAAGCAGGAATCGTTCTCCATTCCTTCTCCCTCTCTCTTCACATTATCTCAGTTGCTGAGCCATTTAAATTCTATTTTTAAAATACCTTCTGAATATTTCTACTCTTCTCCAACCCTAAACCTTTAGTGTAACCAATTCCAGTTTTTCTCCCTCACATTATAGCAGACCCATAAAACTCTTTGTTCCTGATCTTCTATGCCAAGCCGGTCTCATACTGCAGCAAGAGGCAACTACTTAACACAAAAACCTCTTTCACCTACTGCTCAGTGACCTTGAGATGCGGTTTTAGCAGTCTTTTCGTTATCTCTGCCAATCTCTCTAGTGCTCTCTCTGTAACCCTACATTCAACATTTGAAGCAGACTGAATTCCTTACCCAAAAACTGATTTGTTCTTTCATTTTCCTCTGGCACTTCACAACCTCTATTCATTCTCTTGGAAGTCGTAAGAGCATTCCCTTCCTCTTTGTTTTCCTAATCCCGAGCCATCCGTTATACCCAATATAGATGTCACTTCATCCATGAGTCCTTCTCTGACTTCCCAGGCCATTTTCTGTCCCTCCTTTGTGGTGTGCAATGTTTCTGTACCTAACATTGTCTCATTAGCTCTCTACACTATAAGGGTTGCAAGAATAGGCCCTAAGCTGCTTTGTTTGTCACAGTGCCTGACATACCATATGTGCTCAATAACTCTTTGTTTCTCTGATTTCATTTGTTTTATCTCATACAATTAGTTACCTTGGTGCTTACACTCTCATTCTAAGTTTTGATTTTATTTTTGACTGACGACTCATTTTTTCTTTGTTCATATAGTTCTGAAAGGTATACATTTTAGGGTGGGAGCTTTTATTCCCTCTGCTTAATAGTATTTTCCAGATATTTTGTGATGTTCTTGCCCACAACTCCATTTTTCCACTCCACCTCTGCTTTTCCAGAGAAGCCATCCTAATCACTGTCATCACTTTCCCATGACATCTGTTTTCCTTACGTTATTCTCTCCACACTCATCATCACACCTGACATTTTACTCAATTTACAGTTTATTACCTCTCACTTTCATTTCTTTATAAGTTCCATGATGCAAAGACTTTGTTTGCTCAGCACCAGAAATTAGGCTTTTCACAAAATAGGTGCTCAATAAATGACTGCTGAATGAATGAATGGTAAATTTTATTGATAGAAACCCTAATATTGGCTTTGCTTTTATCCCTAGGCTAAATCCCAAATGACTATGGATTTTAATGTATAGTTACCTTGATTATCTCTAAGAAATATTTTATTCAGTGATAATATATTTTTAAATTTGATGATTTCTTTGACAAATTTAAGAATCCTTATAATGATAGTGTTATGAAAAATATATGAGACAGATGGATAAATAGATAGATAGGTGTTTTTTTTCTGAGAAATGTTTGCTTCTCTGGCAAGTGCCTTGGGGTGCTCACATAGGGCTTGTTGGGTATGTAGACTAACCTACTTGCAGGAAAATTCCCTTTCATTTTTTAGCTGTCTATCAAGTCATGCCTCCTCTCCTTTCTCCAGAACATGATATACCTTTCAGAGTAAGTCCACATTTTCACAAAACAAAGGAATAGACACTGACCAAGAATTTACCACTCTCTGCCACTGAAAAATATTTTCGAATCAAGGAATTATAAGCAGGAAGATAAATAAATATAGGATGAAACAATGTACACTATTTTCTCAATAAATCAACCTGCCTCAGTAACTTTAAACATGAAGGTGCATATCTATGCCTAGTTTTTGAGCGTTTTATTATGTGCCCCACTTCAATATTTTCAAGATTGCCATATTCCTTACTACTATGATAGGTTTGTTTCCATGCTTTCATTTCTCTGAAAAGTATTTATTCACTTTGTAATCACATAATTTCTAAACATTGTACAAAACATATCATTAGGAGATCCTAATGAAACTTTTCACCGAAAAAAACAATTCACATTGATCATTCCCCTTCCTTCATAGCTTGGTGCTCCTAATTATAAACTCCCACTTTTGAAATAATATTTTTAAACTATTTAATAAAGTTTTGTTAAAGTATATTCATCAGTTTTCTTAGTATCTGTGGTTTATGATTTGACTGTTTCTAAATTAATTCAAGATAAAATTTGCATACTGTGCTTCAATTTGATTTATTATTGTCTCAGATTTATTTTATGCCTTGAGTTTGAGCTCTTATCCTCAACTTTGATAACTTATGAATGGAAATGTTACAGCCAGATGACTTGAGCTCATTAATCTATGACTATCACATACTGATTTATGTATTCAGTTTTTCATGTGTGACAGGTACATTATGAATCACTCTCATTTAGATGTTTAATCTATTATTTTTCATTGAATAATAAATGATGTACAATTACACATATTAATGACCTTCAATTGTTTAATTTATTTCATCTGAACAAGTGAGAAAAAGTATAACATGGAAACTCATTATTCAGAATAATAGTGCATATCTGTGAAATTCATTATTTCCAATCTATCTTTTTTCTTAATGGGTACCTCTTTAACTGAACAGCCTCACATTCTCTGTTAACTTCTTGCAGCTCTATATAGATTTCAATTCTTACACACTGTTTCATCATGTTCATATAATTTTCTATAATATTCCTCTCAAAAGACAAAAACAGTATATTCTTTGCTTCTATTTATGAACAGAATTTAATATGGTCTCTATGTTGTAAAATCTATTATGTTTTATCCCTGAATATGAGCATTTTTTATACTACTACAGCCACGGTGAGTTCTGGTAAATTTCAGTTGCAATAATAGCAATGAGTTTTCTGAAACAGTGGCCAGTATGCATTATAATAGCAATGACTCTTAAAAATTATATTTTAAAAATTATATTTTATTATGGTAGGAATCAATAACAGATCTACCTTTTTATATAAATTTTAAAGTATACAACACAGTATTTTGAACTATAATCATGCTGTTGTACAGAAGATTGCTGGAACTCATTTGTCTTGCATGACTGAAATGTTATGTTCAGCAGCAACTCCTCGTTTCTGTCCCCCAAATCCTGGCAAATACCATTCTGCTTTCTGCTCTAAGAGTATTACTATTACAGATGCCTCATGTAAGTGGAATCACACAGTACTTGTCCTTCTGTGACTGCCTCATTTCACTTAGCATAATGTCCTCAGGTTTCATTCATGTTGTCACATATGGCAGGATTTTCTTATTCTGTGGCTGAATAAATCCATTGTATGTATATATGATTTTTCTTATTTTTCCCTTTTTTTCTCCCCTCCCTTCCTTCCTTCATCTCTTCTCTCTCTCATCCCTTTTTTCAACACTTAAAAGCGAATCTCTAGGAAAATTTCAAGTGTACAGTACATTGTTGTTAACTCTAGTCACATTGCTGTACAGTAACTCTCTAGAACTTACTCATCTTGTATAACTGAAATGTTGGAGCCTTTAATCAACATCATTCCACTTCAACTTTCTCCTAGTCACTGGAAACTACCATTATACTCTCTACTTCTATGAGTTTGACTATTTTAGGTTTCATATATACATAAGGTTATACAATATTTGTTTCTCTTCATCTATCTTATTTTATGAAGCAATGTCCTTCAGGTTCACCCATTCTATTGCAAATGGCAAGATTTTATTCTTCTTAAGGCTGAATAATATCTCATTTTTTCTGTGTATAAAAGCATGCTTTCTTTGCTTGTTCATCCATGAATAGACACTTAGGTTGTTTTCATTCTTGGCTAACCTATATAAAAAAAGGCTAATATGAAAATTGTCCCTTTGACCAGGGGGCAGAGCCAGCCGGCCCATGCACGAATTCGTGCAGCAGGCCCCTAGTGGTAAATAATGCTGCGGTGAACAATTACAGTGCAGATCTCTGCAAGATACTGGTTTTATTTCTTTTGATAAGTACCCAGAAGTGGAACTGCTAGATCACATGGTAGTTCTATTTTTAATATTGAAGAACCTCCATACTATTTTCCATAACTGCTATAGCAATTTACATTTCCATCAAAAGTATACAGGGTTCCCTTTACTTCACATCCTCACCAATATTTACCTTTTGTCTTTTTTATAATAGCTTTCCTTAAAAGTGAGAGGTGATTACTAGTATCTCATTGTGGTTTTGCATTTCCCTGATGATTTGTGATGTTGAGTACCTTTTTTGTGTTGTCCATTTGTATGTCTTCTTTGGAAAAATGTCTATTTAGATCTTTGTTCATTTTTAATAGTTATTTGGTTTTTGCTATCGAGTTTTAGGGCGTTCCTTATATATTTGGGAGACTAACCCACTTTTCAGATAGGTGGTTTGCAAATATTTTCTCCCTTTCTATCGGCTGCCTTTTTGCTTGGTGGACTGTTCCCTTTGCTGTGCAAAAGCTCTTTAATGTGATGTAATCTCACTTGTCTATTTTTATTTCTTTTGCCTGTGCTTTTGGTGTCACATCCAAAGAAAAATTGTTGCCCAGATTAATGTCAAGAATTTTCTCTACCTATGTTTTCTACTAGAAGATTGACAATTTGGGGTCTTAGATCAAAGCCTTTAATCAATGTTCAGTTGACATTTGTGTATGGTATAAGGTCCAATATAATTCTTTTTACATGTATATCCACTTTTCCCAACCTATGAAATAAATATCAAAGTGGGAAGGATAATATGAGCAAATACCATAGGATATGTGGAATATTTATTAAATGATATGTAACTAATTTGCTATCCTTAATACACATCTGGATTTCTGGTCTGATGAAACCAAATTCAGTATACTCATTCAAGTTTGCTAATCTTTAAAACCACAGCTTCTCTTTTAGACTATATTCAAGTCCTTTTTTAAAAACCTCACAGTCATTCCTCTAGTTCTTGCTAAAGTACTTCATTCTTTGGAAATCCCTTCCGTAACTTAGTCATTACCCTGCTTTTTATACATTCTACACTACATTTATGTTTGGCCTCTATGTCTGATTTCCTCAACTAGACTGGAAAACCTTGTATTGGTAGGCCCCAAAATTTTACATCTGTATATTTTCTTCATAGACAGACTATACTTAATGAAAAATAATTCTCACCCCTATGCTGGCTGAATCCATTATCCTCTATAGCTCTGCAGCCTTTACATGTTCATGTTCACCAAACTGCATGTCATTTACTCAGAGTTTCTATTACTCAGAGTTTCTATCAGGAAAGTTAAACTTTATACATAACAGAGAATCTATGATTTAATTAGGATTTGCTGACTGATGTTCCTTTGTGGGAACTTCATCACCTACTTCTCTCTGTCATGCTCTGGCCCCTTTCCTTTATGCTAGTAATTGAGGAAACTATTTCATCTTCTGGTACAGATGTACCAACAACTTTCACCACTGAGAAATCGGTGTAGACCTTTTGCTCACTAGAGGCCGTAATGATCCTGTCTTCAGATCTGCACATATGTGTAAGGAATTTATCTTTTCTGAGCTGACGACAATGCTCATGTATGCAGAGCAAATGTGAACCAAGCTTAAATACCACAGGAAGATAATTAGAGGTTAAACCTGGGCTAATACTATACTGGGTCTGGGTCAGGCCTGCTAGAGCCATGGCAGTATGGATGCTGGTCAGATGAACAGAATGAGAGGAAACAATTAGAAATTTTCTCTATTAATTAATCTATGCTATGTCTTATTGTACATGAATGCTGTTTCCCTAGTATACAGGCCTGTTTTAAGTATGTGAAACAAAATTACTTTATTCCTATACTGAAATAGTGTTGAAACCCAACTATTCTTGAGTGCTCATATCCAGAAGCATGATGTCAAAAATAGAGAAAATTACCTAAAGCATTCAATAGGAGACATCATTACTTTTGTTTTGACATCCTATTAATATATACAAGGGCTTCATTTTGGAGTTATATATCTAATTATAAGCCAGAATTATACATTATCCATTTATTTGCTATGTTTTATAAAAGCCATGAGATTTATATAAAATGGGTTAAATTACAAATAAATTAATAATTTGTTTGGTACCTATTTTAGATCATATACAGCTATAGTTACTAGAAATAAAAAGATAAATAAAACATAATGCATGTACGTAAGAATTTCACAATAATGCATGTACGTAAGAATTTCACAATATAAAGAATAAAATAAATATGTATGGGATTACACCATAGTGATAAATATTTTTTACTCATAGACCTTATTTGTGTATTGAATTAAAAACACAAAAAAATAAACTGTTAAGTAGGAAAAAAATGAACCATTTTAATTTTCATTATTAGGTACTTTTTTTCTATATATTTTAATTAGAAAAAACAATGTGGCAAATATCACTTTGAAGTTAAAGAATTATAGAATTTAGATGTTTAGATTTTTCTGTGTCAGCAGTGAAATCTAAAGTTGACTTTCCTTAATAATTTGCTATTAAATGTTATTATGAGAAGAATTTAGTAGCCTTAGCTCTTTCAATAATTATTCACCATGTTATAGTTTCTATTTTAAAACTATTTACTTGCTTATCTAGTGAAGTCATAATATTAAATAAATAAATGTAACAACTGCAAAGAGTACGGATTTCAAAATGTTGCCAGGCTTAAGACACATTATTGTGTTATGACCATTGTTAATTCAATTCCTGAATTATATGTAGTGTTACATATTTCAGTATTATGGTGCCATTTTTAACTAGGGAAAAGCATTTGAAAATAATTAGATATTATCCCAGAATATTTCATAATTAAAATAATAACTATGGCAACTTCGATCATTAAAATTTAGTACTAAATTTCCAGATGTTTAATCATTTTTAAACATCTATTTTTCTCATGGTTGGAACTCATTTCTATAATATCATATGGGCTAATTTTCCTGCTCTGAAAGATAAAAACACATTTGGGAGATATATTCATCTTAACTATATTAAAATTGCCAATTGGTTATTATGATCACTGTATAAAACTGTGGTCTAAGTATTTTTGAACCAAATGACATTGTTCTCAGGCATCCCCGTTGTGGTGAGTGCAAATTAGAGACGTGAAAGTAACCACAAAATACAACACTCTTGTACTCCTGCCTCCTGGAATGTTAATTAAATATTTTTTCTTTTCCTTATTACATAAAATTTTCTTTCATCCTCTGAGTATGAATCATTGCCTGGTTCTCTTGCCATGCCATCTCTCAGATGCAGAAATACAAGCACACTCTTCCGTCTCTCCATCTCCTCCCTATCCACAGCCTATTGAAAGTGGTCTTCAAAATTCAGCAGTTCTGAGGAAACGCCATACTGTCTTCCACAGTGGCTGCACGAGTCTGCATTCCCACCAGCAGTGCACGAGGGTTCCTTTTTCTCAGCATCTTCGCCACCACTTGTTGATGATAGCGATTCTGACAGGTGTGAGGTGGTACCTCGTTGTTTTGATTTGCATCTCTTGGATGATTAGTGACTTTGAGCATGTTTTCATATGTCTTTCGGCCTTCTGTATGTCCTCTTTCAAAAAGTATCTATTTAGGGCCGTTGCCCATTTTTTGATTGGGTTATCTTCTTTTTATTAAGTTGTATAAGTTCCCTGTAAATGTTGGAGATTAAACCCGTATTGGAGATAACATTGGCAAATATGTTCTCCCATGCAGTGGGCTTTCTCGTTATGCAGAAGTTTTTTATTTTGATGTAGTCCCATTTGTTTATTTTCTCCTTAGTTTCCATTGCCCTAGAAGCTGTATCGGTAAAGATATTGTTACGACAAATGTCTGCTATTTTGCTGCCTATGGTTTCTTCTAAGCGTTTAGTCCTTTATCCATGGCGTTTCCTCAAAAAATTAAAAATGGAACTGCTATTTGACCCAGTAATCCCACTTCTAGGAATATATCCCAAGAAATCAGAAACACCAATCAGAAAGCATATAAGCACCCCTATGTTCCTAGAAGCACAATTTATAATAGCTAAGATTTGGAAACAGCCTAAGTGCCCATCAGCAGATGAAGGAATTAGAAAACTGTGGTACATCTACACAATAGAATACCATGCTGCTGTAAAAAAGAAGGAATTCTTACCATTTGCAACAGCATGGATGGAACGAGAGCATTATACTAAGTGAAATAAGCCAGTCAGAGAAAAATAAGTATCACATGATCTCACTCATTTGTGGAATATAAAGAACATTATACTAAACTGATAAACAAAAATAGATTCAGATGCAAAGAAGCATTGAACAGACTGTCAAACTTCAATGGAGGGTTGGGGGTAAGAGATCAACAAAAGGGCTTGTATGCATGCATATAAGCATAACCAATGGACACAGACACTAGGGGGAGGTCAATGGGGGAAAAAGGAGACATATGTACTACTATTTGTAATACTTTATTTTTTTAATTTCTTTATTGATTAAGGTGTTACATATGTGTCCTTCTTCCCCCATTACCCCACCCCATCCCCCCGCCACTCATGCCCTCACCCCCTGTTGTCTGTAATACTTTAAACAATAAAAAAATTCAGTTTTTAAATGCTGTTATCATGGCCCTTACAGATTTCAAAAAAATCTGAAAGAACACTTAAAGACCACATTTTTCTTTAATCTAAAGGTTAAGAATCTTTAAAAGTAGTTTATTTTTATTGACTTACTTAATCATTTCATTTTAGTCAATGCCAAATTTAAGTACATTCTAATAGTTCAGGGTTAAAATCCTAGCTCCAAAACCCATGTAACCTTGGCCAAGTCATTTAACCTCTGTGTTTCAGTTTCTCATTTGAAAAACTTGGGCTTATAAAAGTTCCTACTTCACTAAGTTTTTGTAAGAGTTAAATTGACCAATATATGAACAGTTCTTAGAATAGTGACTTATACAGACAATTACTATATGTGTTAACTATTATTAGTATTAAGTATAATAATTACTACTAAATACACCTTAGTGCTATGTGCAGAGTGGAGACTTTAAGGATGAATGGTGATTATCTGGAAGTATAAAAGAAAACTTTTCTTTTCATATAATGCTTAGCAGACATTGGGCTGTGTACCAGTTTTTGAGAAAATACCTGATCTAGGTTTGTCACTATGACTCCTAGCCTTGAGGTGTGACAGGTGGAGCTTGACTCCCATAGAGGTTGTGGGTTCTAGAGCCACCTGGTCAGGGACTTTACAGTGAAGACCCTGGAAGTCTGCAGGAGCATAGAAACTTCTGAGATTCCTGCATGTGCTGTAGGCCTGGGATGCACGTCCTTCCTCCTCGGCCACCTACTCAGCGAAATGGCCTTGGTCTCAGTTGCCACCATAGCACTGGAGTGGCTAAACTCTGATAAGCCTGGAAGGTTGTACTCATTTTTTGGGCCTGCATCTATGACTTTATTCCAGTTCTTAGACTTTGAAACTAAATCTAACACAGTGACCCATACTCCAAACTCTCTGGTAGATTTCTTCCTCTGAGATCTGAAGTCTTTTCCTCTAGAGCAGTGGTTCTCAACCTTTCTAATGCTGAGACCCTTTAATACAGTTCCTCATGTTCTGGTGACCCCCAACCATAAAATTATTTTCGTTGCTACTTCATAACTGTAATTTTGCTACTGTTATGAATCGTAATGTAAATATCTGTGTTTTCCAGTGGTCTTAGGCAACCCTGCTAGCGGTTCTCATTTTATGGTTAGGGGTCACCACAACATGAGGAACTGTATTAAAGGGTCTCGGCATTAGAAGGGTTGAGAACCACTGTTCTAGAGGGTATTGGATACGTGGTTATATCTTTGAAAAATCAATAGCAATTCTTTGTTTTTTATTTCTTTGGGACCAATTAAATACCACTTCTACATTCTGATGGTAATAAATAATAGTAAGGTGTACTTTGTCATTTTATTTGCTATAATTAAAACATTTAATATCTATCTTATAGAAGAAAGAATTAATATTCAATAATAGGATGATGAAAAAATTTGGGGGTATTCATAAAATGCAATACCATCTGTATCTATATATATATAAAACCTTGATATGCAAATAGACAGAACAGCCAGTCGCGGCAGGATGGGGAGCAGGCGAGCAGGGGTGCCAGACCAAGGCGGGGCGCCAGTCGCTGTCATCGTGGAGAGCTTCTGGTGGTTACTGAAAAGTCTTTGCTCCCCGCACGCCGCAGTGCTGCCTGGCACTCGCACCTGCTGCCAGCACCTGGCACCAGCCCCAATCACCCCTCAGGGCTTCTTCACCTCCCCCTGCTCCTGAGGGGCGATTGGAGCTGGCAGCCACCTCTCACACCCGCTGCCAGCGCCGGCCCCGGTAATGAGTCAAGTTTATATTTATTAATATGGAGATGCTATCATGATATGTCAGCTTAAAAACTGTGGTATTGAAAAGCAGATACAGATAATCCCATTGGTATTGAAAAGCAGATACAGATAATCCCATTGATTGCAACTTAATGTTTAAACAGAAACATAGAAACCTTTATTAGCAATAGTAACAATAATGTTTAATAAGCACCCATATGCCAGGCACTCTATGAAGATGTTTATAAGCTCTATAAAGTTCAAATGAGGAAAATAAATCCCAGTGCTTAATCAGAAAGGCTAAATGACATGCACAAGGATAGGCTATAAAGAGGCACTCAGATTCCAGGGCGTGTACTCTCATCTTCTAGTGGAGACTGAAACAGTCAGAGATTATCACTGAAGAATGGGCTTAGCTATGAATTTACTTTAAGTGTTCTTCCTGAGGATGAGTCATAATATGGCATGTTTCATGTATCTGCGAGTCCTAAGAATCTCTACTTTTTCCTTTGTTAACACATTATCCAATTATATTTTTCATTCTAGACCTTTGAGCCAAGGTCAAAATGAAACTCTTCAGGCTAAAGTTTCCCATTACCCTGTTTCAGGCCTTCAACACTGCAAAGTCCTTTCCATCCCGCGTGCGTTCAGGCATACCTGCTTTCACCAGAACAGAACACATTTACTGTGCCCCCACTAGAAGCAGGTGCTGGTCTAGGCAATTTGGGTAAAGAAGTTTACAAAAGAGGTGTTTTCTTGTGAAGCTTATATTTTAGTAGCAGGAAACAGTGAACAATCACATATGTATATTTTTTGATCATCATATTAAGGAAAACAAAGCAGAATGCTGTAGTAAAGGCTGAGCAGTGTGGTAATTGGCTGGTTGAGGGATGCTTTAAGGTGATGCTGAACAAAGATTGAATGTTTAGAAAGAGCCAGCCATGCGAAGGCATTTCAGAGAGAAGATAGAGTGAAGCACAGAATCCCTTAGGAAGAAATGGACTCGGCGATTCTGAGCGGCAGAATTAATCTGTAGCTTTTAGTTTCTCAGTGTAAGGGCTGTGAAGAGATAGGAAATATTTAAATAAGTGCCTTAACATGTTTAGAAATCCTATTAGAAGTTTAAGCTTAAAACAGAGTGCTGTAATTATCTGTTTCTTTAAAAATAAAACAAAATACTAAGTAGTTCTTTCCGCATTCAAAGGAGAAAGAAATCCAACATCAGAGCTCTTCACATTAACCTAAAAAAAATTCTGGCAATGCATCAAGAATGCAATAAAAATTAAACAAAAGCAAAGCACGTAAAAGCTGTCCTCATTATTGTTGTGCATTATTCTTTTGTTGAATTACATCAGCATAAAACAATTTCAAAGCCAAACTGATTAAAATTATTAATTACTAAAACTTTAAGCTCCTTTATCTTTCACCTACAGAATGATTGTGTTCTGCCTCCATCTGGTCTTCCTCTTACTGCTTTTTATCTGTCCCTCATTGTGTATTCAGCATTCAGTTATTTCAGTGCAGAGTAATTTCTTAGGAAAGAAATAACTGTTACCAACATAAAGAGGGACTAACACACGGAAGTTCAACTGAGCCTTTGATGTTCACTGACTTTTTATACATGAGGGTTTGCAAGGGTGTCTCACCTGCTACTCATATGGTTTGGTTTCTGACCTTCCTCTCAATATGGCCCAGTTTAACCAGCAGAAAATTTTCCCTTTTGAATTCTAACTTAAGGACTTCCACATTTATAAAGCTTCATTCAAATCCTCTCTGCCCATCATTGGCAGAGCATTTTAATTCCTTCACGGTCACTTTATCTCAAACATTGAATTTTGTTTTTCTTACTCTGTGGTCTATCTGTGTCTTATATTCCTATTTTAAAAAGACTAGTAGACCATTTTTGTGTTATTTTTTCCATCTTATTGAGATGAATTACATCACTATTTAAGTTTAACCCATACAGAATGGTTTCAATTACACATACAGTGAAATTACCACAGTAGATTTAGTTAACATCCATCATCTCAAATACATCCAATAAAAAGAGAAAATGTTTTTCCTTGTGATGATCTTCTATCTTAACAACTTTCCTATATATCATACAGCAATGTTCCATAGTCATCATATGTTATATCTTAGTAGTTGTTTATCTTATAACTGTAAGTTTATGCCTTTTGACTACCTTCCTTCAATTCCCTCCCACCAGCCCACCTCTAGCAATCACAAGTCTGAACTATGTTTGTATGAGTTTAGTTTTTGTGCCATGTTTCTTTATCCATTCAGCCATCGATGGACACGTAGTTTGCTTTCATGACTTGGCTATTGTAAAAAAAAAATGCTGCTGTAAGCATGTAGACACAGATATCTTTGTTAAAATATCAGTTAGCAATTTTGTTTCCTTTGCATATATGCTTCATACTCTTTTCTATTGGGGCAGCACCAATTTACAAGACCAGTAGCAGTGAGCAAATTCCTATCTTCCACATCCTCAACAGTGTTTATCTCTTTTCTTTCTGATGATGGGCATTCTAACATGTATGAGCTGACATACCTTTTTGGTTTTTATTTGGATTTTTCTAACGATTAGTGATGTTGAGCATCTTTCATGTACCTGATGGCCATTTGTCAATTTTCTTTGTAAAACTCTGTTCAGGCTCTTTGCCTATTTGTTAATTGAATTATTTATTTTGGGGGGCATTGATTTGTATAAGTGCTATACAAAATCAGTGTACCAAAACCTCTTATGTTTGCATATACCCATCATAAACTATCAGAAAGAAAAATTAAGAAAACAATCCCATTTACCTTTGCACATAAATAATAAAGTATTGAGGAGTGACTTTAACCAAGGGAGTGAAAGACTTGTTCAGTGAAGATAAAGACAAAGACACTGATGAAAAAAATTGAGACACTAGTAAATTTTTAAAAATTACTTTGAGTTGATTTTTGTGTATAGTGTAATACTGTGGTCCAATTTCATTATTTCATGTGTGGCTATCCAGTTTTCCCTCCACTATTTATGGAGACAACTGTCTTTTCCCAATTGTATATTCTTCGCTGCTTTGTCATAAATTAATTGGCCATAAATGTGTGGGTTTATATCTGGGATTGTTATTCTGCTTCATGGTTTTATGTGTCTGTTTTTATGCCAAGACCAAACTGAAATCAGGTTGTGTGATGTCTTTGGATTTGGGTTTTGTTTTTTTTCAACATTGTTTTGGCTTTTGGGTACTTTTGTGGTTTCCTACAAAAGTTAGAATTGTTTGTTCTATTTCTGTGAAAAACGTCATGGGAGTTTTAATAGGGATTGCATTAAATATGTAGATTTTTGAGTATTGGGGACATTTCACCCTATTGATTCTTTCCAATCATGAACATAGATAATCTCACACTTCTGCTTGATAGACTAGAAGCCACGTATTTCAATAGATCTTTATTGAAAGCAGCCATGGGGAAATGTTCCTGGTGTTAGTACACTTTTAAAGATCTTTTTAATTTGTTTCCTTCATTTTTCACGGTATGATTTGACATTTTAAGCCTTTCTTACTTGTTTATGCCGCAGATGAGTGTTTGAAGGCAGTTATCTTGTTCCCTATTTTATCCTTTGACAGACTGTACATATTGAACACTTTTCATTTTGCCACATAAATCAATTTTCAAGGTTATTTAATCATTTATCTCTAAATCTGTACTCAACTTTCTTCAGTTACCTCATGAATACTTTATTATACATCCTCAAATATAAATGCAGAATGGAAATCCGGGTCTTATAGGAGTACTGCAGACTACACTATCTTGGCATGACTGCATGGTATCAAATATTTTTCAAGGCTCCTTAAAAATGAAGACTTCAGGGAAGCAAATTAAAGAAAAGAATTCAAACAAATTATAACTCTAACTTCTCTTTGTTCTGGTAAATGACATTTTCATATCTTGCCCAAATAATTATGTTTTTATATTTCCCTTATACTTTGGTTTGCAATAACACACAAAAATTAATTTATCAGGAACTAGTTCCAATTTTTGACTAATTGTTTAAAAACTGATGTTAATATATATAATTTTTAAATTGCTGGGATATATTTTTCTATATAATTTCCATATAGTTTTCCTGTTTTCTCTCTCCCTTGTAAGGCAGGCCTGCAATGGGTGGCACCCCTATGTCCTCTGAGTTCCAGTTGGTTTGACCAAATGGGAACTCTGGAAGGATATCACAGTGGTTAGAGCATCGAAGAGTCTCAGGTTCAATTCCCAGTCAAGGGCACATATCTGGGCTGCTGTCTTTTTTTTAACATGTTACTGAAGGCATTGGTTTTCATTGAAAATGACATTGTAGTAAAAACACTGCAATCTCATATTATTTGTGGATGAGAAATATCACTAGAGTACAGGCCTTCTGGACTGTTTGGTTAAAGGAAAAAAGTTTCTCCTGATCCCATATCTTTGAGGAGCTTTAGAAAATCATCTAGCCAGAAAAACTGTAGAGACAAATTCTAAAAATGCATAGACTTCTCCTTAGTTTTCCATCCTTCCTTAACACTTGAAAAATTGTTTTAGGTAAGCTATGAATCAACTTCCACAGGATAAATGGGCCAGTGTTACACTTGCAGACCTAACCACAATTACTCCGGACCAGCTTGAATGAATGCCGAGAGAGGGTGAAACAGTCCCCATGCACCAATTGCCTGTGCTGTGGATGACCTCCTGTGGGAGAGCGTGATATTTCACCTCCACAGAACTAGTTTGCTAGAAGGGTGTAAAGAGAGTAACTTTATGCTTTGCCCCTATTTCACAATCCTATTGCATTTTCTTCTGGCCTGTGTTTCTGGAAGTAATGTGAATCTATTCAACTCCTCACCCTCCCTTTGCTGGTTTCCAACCTTCATTCTTTATTTTCTGTCAAGAGGAAAGTGGGGACCTGGAGAACTAACCAAGGTCCCTCAGCAGGGCCCTGAAGGCTTGTATGCTCCTACAGCAGTGAGCCACAGAAGGAGGGTGCTTTCCCATCCACCACTGTCGAGCTGGGGACTTTAGGAACTGCCTCCCCACCAATAACCAGACCCGATATACCTGATGACCCACCTCGGGGACCTGAAAACCAGAGTCAGGGAGATCTAAAACAAGGCAAAACCAGTAAACACCATGGTGAGCAAAACAGAGTGCTGAAGAAAAATATATAAGAGCAAGCTGTAAGAAGTTCTAGATCTAAAAACACAGAGCTATTGCTTTTTAGTATTAAGAATGTGGATTAACTGGGTGTCCCATTCTTCAGCTTGTATAACTCATCTATTTCCCTAAGTTCATCTGAATGCTCTACTCTGCATGTTCTCTGTTAGATTGCCCCAGGAAGAGAAGCTGTAGCAGGCTTACCCATTTGAGGTAAACGAGAGTCAAATGAGATAAGAACACAGCTGCAGTGTATTCAAGTGCAGCAATGATCCAGGAAAGAATGGAACACACAGGCACGATTGCTGGCTGCCCTTGCTGTGGGCTTCTCCCTTAGGAGGAGAATACATTGATGAAATAAGTCACATATAACTGATGATGTTAATTCGGGATAGAGTAAGGTACAGTAGAGGGGGGAGCTCTGACTGTGAGTGATGGATGAAATCATAGTGCTTTGGCCACAGGTGATAATTTTCTAGAAATCTGCTGACGTTGCAATGTGGAGAATTTTGCATACGCTGCAGCTGTGTGCCTCACTGACATGCAAACAGTCAGAGCACAGGTGCAGGCTCTGAATGTACCACCATGGCTTCACTTGCTCTATGGGCAGAGCCCCAGGCCTGGTGACAGAAAGGCACATCCTTCAGGTCACTGTTATGTATGGGCTAGGGCTACTAACAACTAGAGTTTGTTCCTTTGATTGATTTTCCTCCCCTCTCCTGCCACCAAGGAGGACTGAGCACTCCCAAAGTCATTAGGATTCAACTGATGATGATGGCAGTAATAATAATTACAAGAACTAACTTTTTAGAACTGTATTGAACACTTCATATGAATGGTTTCATGTAGCCCTCAAAACAATTCTATAACACCCATACATTATCCCCTTTGGAAAATGAATAAATTAAGGCTCATAAATGTTAAGAAGCCTCTCCCAAATGACAGAGCTAATAATTAGTGGAGGTTAAAGGTAACCTTAATCAAAATGTATAAATTTTAGGCAATTGGTAATACCAGAAGGGTTCTATGTGTTATAACAGGAGCTAGAGGGCCTTTCTTTCTTATCCCTAAAAATACAGCTATGCAGGTAGCTCTTTTGTGTCTGAAGAGCTTGCCAGTTTTGTCTATAAACCTGCCCTGAAGCTACTGTAGCGTGCAAAAGTAAGTCAGAAAAAGCAGGTTTTCTCCATGGGTACCAGAAAATAATGTGTCTGTGTTTCTTGTAAATAATCCACTCTGTCTGGATGGAAAGCTTGTGATTGTCTCAGATTTGCTCATACCAAGCTGTGCCTTGACAGCACAGATATGGCCTTAGGCTTTCAAGAGCTGCCCAGTGTTGAAAAATCCCTGGTCTGTACCAGAGTATCTGTTGATGTTTTTGTGAGTGCACATAAACACTCGCTTGCCCATCTGTTTGGTTTATCATTTTCCATTCTCAGTGAAAGAGCAGTTTGGGACTCTGACCAATATAAGCTTAAAATCGTGTTGAGTTACCATGGCCCAGTTTAAGCTTCATCCTCAGTACAAAATTGGTGGAGGCGGTTGGGGGGGCGGGGGATAAGGATTTGGCTTACAGATGACCAACATTTTGGGGGGCTTTGATCAGTGTGCTAGAATAATGGATTATCACCACAGGAAAACCCAGCATTTTAAAAAGCATGCTTCTTAGAATTTGCTAAGATTTACTGAACACTTATATTGAATTGGATAAATTCACAGCTAGAGTTTAACATATTAGGAATACTTCTGGCACCATTCTGGGACATCTACCAAAGGAGCCCAATTATACAGGGATTAAACCAAACCACAAAGCAAAACGCTCTGCTTGTTCTTATAATTTCTGCATTTGTTTTTTTCTTCTCGGTTTCCAGCTATAGTGCCGAGAAGATATCCTCAGAATGGCTCAGTTTAAAGATTAAATAGGTCATCAACCCTATGCCTGTGAAATCATAATGAGGTCTCACGGAGTCCTATGTCACAGAGTAATTGAGCAAACAAGAGCCTTGGGAAATGGACGAAGAAAATGGCTCAAGAAGAATCAGATTTTAGTAAAAGCCTGCATAAGTACCATTGGGCAACTGAGCCCTGCATACATTACAAAAAAGTCTGACCGGGCTCAAATAATGCAGGTAGAGAAAAGAATCAGAGGAAAAGAGAAATGAAGGAGAATAGCAACAGGATTTAGAACAGAAAGACATGGGCAGTAGAATGTTCCATCTTTGTGCATGAAGAGTGAGTTAAAAAGCCCTGCTGCTATTAACGGCCTCAGCATAACCTCAGCAGAATGGCACAACCTAGGAAGACCAGGCCTGCATGAGGAGGAAGGGCTGATTGACAAGCCAGATTGTGGATGTGTTGGGTATGTTGCAGTCATTTTAGATGTGTTTTAACTAACCGGGGAAGAAAAACTTACTAAGCCCCATTACTATAGGTCTTCTCAGATCTTTTGTTTCAAAATTAATTTCATACTAGTGTAAAAACACCAGAGTCAACTATCTCATCATGGTCATGTTATCCAGGTAGGAATACTCTTGTATCTTTAGTGGGCCGTGAATATAAAACTTTCTCGTGAATTGTTTCTAGTTTGGATCCACTTATAGTTGAGATGTGTAATACCTGTCATTTCCTCATGACGGTCACAAGGATACTTAGTATTTTCAGTAGTGAATAGAAAGAGGGCTGGAAACAGAGCTTAATACTAGTAAATTCTAGATTCCTCATTAAATCTTCATATATGTTTGTAAAAAATGAAATGTGTTCTTTTTTTTTTTAGTTTGATACTAATTATAAATCCTCATTCTAAAATGTACTTGAGGAATCTTCCCAAAATAAAAATAGAAATGTCAAATCTAGAAGCTGTTTAATTTTTTGCCACCAGCTATTATTTATCCTCTCATATTGTCACAAATACTTATAGAAGGTACAAAATAACTGCACTGGAAGCAATATGTATTGTATTATGTCTAACCTTAAAAAGCCAAGGACCTGACCCTTAAAATACAGAGGTGTGGTCTAATAGGCAGGCAATATTAGAAACTTTATACATTCCTATGGATTTTGAGGTTATCTCAGGTTCCTTTAAAACAAACAACAACAAAAAATTTGTCCCCACTTCTTTTCATGAGATATGCCCTTTCAGGTAGGATATGCCTTTTCAGGTAGTAAGGAATGCTTTGTCCCTTCATGCATTTCTTCTCTTTCTGTCTATATTCAGAAGAAGTACATTTTAGAAATGCAGCATGGCCGGGGAGAAAGAGGATGAGTATAAGTGGACTCATATCTTGAGATGTGAAGACAATGTAAATCAGAATGGATAAAAAAAAAACACTCAGAAGTACTCTGGGGATTACACATTTTGCGTGGAAAGTAGTTATCTTTGTATAGTCATTGTATTAGACAATGAGCAGAACATTTCTCTGAAGACAAATCTGAAAATATAATCTGCATGCCCAAAAAGGAGAGAAGAAACACAGATACGGATAAAGATTAGCACTCTCTGTCCCATCTTTGCTCACGTATAACACATACCTAAATGACTTTAAAAATTTTAAGTAGCATAATGCCCATTTTTATTTTTTTTTATTTATTGATTTTAGAAAGGGAGAGAGAGGCATCAATTTGTTATTCTACTTACTTATGCATTCATTGGTTGATTCTTGCATGTGCCCTGACCAGAATTTGAACTTGCAACCTTGGTGTAATGGGATGATAGCTAACTGAGCTACCCAGCCAGGGCATAATGCTCTTAATATTATTTTATTATAATATAATTTTAGCATAATATCATTGGATAAATTCTCCATAGAACTCTAGTCTTCATATTCAGTTGCCCTGATTTCAATTCACAGAAAAATCACTAAAAAAATTGAGTGATTGTGATATATACAGTATTTCAGGTCTGAATAATGATGAGTACAATTCTGTCAACTTAATAACATCCAAGAAACAGAAGATAAGCTTGAATGAATACTTGCATGCTGACTACAATTGCCTTGCTTATTGCCGAAATAAATTCAGCATTCGAATTTGCAAGAAGTCATTAGCTCTAAACTGTTTCTCCTTTTTCATCTGGGTTTCTATAAAACTTTGTGATTGTCCTCTTTAGACCGTTCACCTATTTAAAAAAATAAAACCTCTCCCTGGCCATCTAGGCTATGAGGAATAGGAACGCTGCAGAATAAGGATACCTCTTCAAGTGGCAGTCACTTCGCTTGTGTTGTTAGTTCTAAGTAAAATGCCTCCTGCTTTCTTTGACCAACTTACTTTTAATCTTTTAAGAATAATGCTTGATATATAACAAGCATTCAATATGTTTGCTGAATCAATTATTCACGATACAATATGGGTGGTAATTTCCTGTAGAGGTAGAGTTAGGGTTAAAAAGTCCAGGGAGAAAAAAGTCAGCATGAAGAATGTCTCTGCTCCCTCTAAGTGTCTTTGCCAGCAGAATTTAGTTAGAAATATGAATTTAAGAAGGTACATGTGACAGATATTGATTTTTAAAGAATGTCTTACCATCAGTTGAGTTTATCGTACCATCCAACTCATCTACATTTAATGCTAAGCCACAGGGCTCGGTGTCCCTGGGAAGAACATTTAGCACAAAATAGGAAGGCCTCTCTAAAAGAAGAGAGGTATAAATCCCACTCATTCTGGCCTGTGTAAGAAGAAGTAGAGACAGGCATATAAAGAGCAGGTCAGCAATCCAAGCTCTTGTCTTACTGTCTTTATGGGGCTAAAATGTATTATGAGAATAGGTAGTATGAGCGAACCTGAGAACATCAGAGCAAGTGACATCCAGTATAGCCTGGGTGAAGTTTTAAGACTCTAAGACAATCCAGGCATTTTATTTATTCCCAAATCCAATATGAAGTAGGACTACTACAATGGCACAGACAGAGGGAGGTGTAAAGATGGATGAGATAGAAACAAATATCAAGGCTCCCTACAGTCTGCATATCCAGGGGTTCCACGTGTCCCAGTGAATGGATAGAGAAGTACTGAGAGATCCAGTGGACCAGTGAAGCCCTGAGATTGAAAAGTGTATAATGGCCTGGCCGCGGTGGCTCTGTGGTTGAGCCTCAACCTATGGAGGTCATGGTTCAATTCCTGGTCAGGGCACATGCCTGGGTTTGTGGGTTCAGTCCCCAGTGGGAGGCATTCAGAAGCCAGCCAATCAATGATTCTCTCTCATCCTCTCCCTTCCTCTCGGAAATCAATAAAAAATATATATATTTAAAAGTGTGTAATGAATGATATATTTACAATAGGAGGTAAATGGTGTGGACTTCGACTTCAGCCATGGAAGCCTGCAAACTGCCAGATAAGAGCAGGGCCATCGTGTTGGGCAGCAATACAGTGCATAGGCCAGACCAACCACCATCTGCCAGAGGACATCAAGACTCACAAAAGAGCCTGCCCATCCAGAGGCCCAACTTCATCTCCTTATAAATCAAGCAAGTCTCCTTCCAGGGAAAAAAGAATGTGAGGAAATTTTCAAGACCTAGCATTTGCTCCTAAATGACTGAGTCTATCAATAGGTATTAAAACAGAAATTGAATAGGTTTTAAGTACCTTCTCCCTCTCCCCATCTCCTACCTTTCCCAACAACTCTACTGGTATTACCTCAGTTACCGAAAATAAAATACATGTAAGAGAGTCTCTGGGACTCTGAAACCTCTGTGCAGTATTTATTCCCACCTTGAATTACAATGAAGCCCCAGATGTGACCCTGTGACACCAAGTATGCAGAGTCAATGAGAAAACAGGCAAGTGTGTGTGTGTGTGAGAGAGAGAGAAACAAACAGGAACACTCACTGTGGAGTGCCCCTTGGAGACTGAATTTGAAAGTCCTGAATTCACTTCCAGTTTCAAAAACTTCATTCATTAAAGGGCTTCCTTAGGCTGCATTTGACACTATTTGTGCTTTGCAGACCAAGGGAAAATTCCATAAGCAGGCCAAAATGCAAACGTTAAGTCAGCTTGGAAAGTTTCAGTCAAACCAGAAAATGGGCCATGCAACTTGTGGGAAACTGATCCAGCTTACACCCATTACCTCTGCAGCCAGTAGCTAAGACCAGAGACTGAACAATGACTTCTACAGCTCTTAATCCTCACATGCAAAAAAATAACCTGGTGAGCTTTTAAAAAACCTAGCCCTCCAGACATTATAATTCAACTGTTCCACCTCTTTTTTTAAATACTTCCTAGGTGATTATATGATGTAGGCAATGCTGAGAGCCTCTGCTCTTAATTCTAGGGGAAATGGGTTATGGTCAAGATTAAGGTTGCAGTGCCAGCCCACATTTCATTCTATCTTAAACTAAGTACACCTGTTTACTGTGGCATAATTCTAGAATCTGATAATTATTTTTATGCAATAAAGTTTTACCTGTATCTGTGGTTGGGCAAAGAGTTTTTGACCCAATACTGAGAAGTCAAATTTCCTGAAGATCGATTAGTGCCGCCTAGTGGTAAGAGGTGATTATTTCACTTAGTATCCAGACTTAAACCCAGACACATCTTGAAAGAGAGAGATTTGGAACTGAATTAGAGAAAACTGTAAAAGTTTGGTCTCCGCCTTCTTAGAGGTAGAGGGATACTAGATGACAATAAATGTGCTCCAATAACACAAGTGATATCTCTACATAAAAATATAATAAAAATACTGTTTTTAAAATATGTCCTTCCCTACAGGTATCCCCTTATTTGTCTGTCAATATTTTCTTTCTGTTCCTATAAGGCATTAAGGTAAAGCTAAGAAACTTTGTGTCACTGAAAATAAAAAGGATATATCATGGAGGAAGTTCCTGCAAAGAACAAGATGCCCAATTCATGACCCTGGAATATGGAGAAGTAATGTGATAAAAAGAAAATTGAAGAATTTACTTGCCACAGTGTTTTCTATGCTCCTGTGCCATCTATCTGCCTTAAAGTGAAACCTTAAAGTGTGGTTTATAGAAGCAAGCATATTATTTGAGCTAATTCCCTAGGAATAGCAAGGGGAAGGGTTAGGCTTCTAAAAGAAGCTTGGCATTTATCTAGAAACCACTTCCTATGGTGCACAAGATATATGCCTCAGCATTATCAGAGGGAGGTGACTAGATAGATAAACTTGAGGGGGAAAAAAGTCTTTTTCCCCACTTCCTGGATAGAGTGTGAAGCTTACCTAAATTGTCTCGCTTTCTTCGGGGAAAATACATAGAGTTTTTGAATGAATGGGTAGGTTAGCCAGTGGAAGACTGAGATCAGGGCAAAGAGGTGGAAGTACGTGGATGGCTGTGGGCTTCAGCAATGAGTCCTAGTAAAATGTTCCCAAAGGTTAGATGAGACCAACCACCACTTAGTGGAAACCAGTTAACATCAGCCACTTAAGTCTGACACAGCAGGGACCAAGGATTAGTGTGTGAATTTAAGAGCCTTCTCCCGTTACCTTTAAACTGGCCCATATCTCCTCAGACCAGATAGATAAAGGTGATGGGAGGACATCGGACTGTATAAAGGGCAAGAGACTGAGGTACCATTAATTGGTCAATGTAAACCTGTTTTTGTTATTTTCTCAAATATCCCAAACATTGAGACCCTATGAGTAGATTACATAATGAAAAGCTACAATTTTCTTTATGCATCTGAGACATGGTTCTAGTAAATTTGTGATTTCTCTACTTAATTAAAAGTGTAATTTCAATGCTTAACTACTTGAAAGGAGCACTGATGTCTGGTAGGTTTCCTGTACTTCTAAACAGCTGCTGCCGACTCAGGTTCTGTAGGGCTTGGGCAATGCCATATCTTTGTCAGCATAAAGGCTCATTGTAAAACAGGCAGATGTTTTCATTCAGTAATATCATGTTGAATCTCAGCAATGTTCATGGAATTATTAGGGGGGGGGGGATCTGATTCCCTTCAACAAGAGGTGACTGGATCTTTCAGAGTTACAAAAATCCTGTAGGACAGGGAATTCCAACACAACAGAGCAGAAAGCCATGGCCTATTTCATTGATCCTCTGACTTCAGGGATGGGTAACTTTATGTGTGTGGTGGTGCTTCAATAATCCTAGAAGTACACTCTTGTCAGCTATCACATACTGTATGTCATATCAAGTCTTCAAAGAACACTGAATAGACTAAGGAAAAGCTATTTTTTTTAAAAAATAGTATTCCATCTCCCATTATAGAAATTCTAAAGAAAATCTTCATTTAGCACCTAAAAAGTCCTCCTGAAAAAAAATAATTATTTTTCCTTTACAACTTTACAGGAAGAGTGGATAGATCTAGTAGTCTGTGTAACCCTTTCCTAATAAGTTGGATAATGTAAAATTAATATACAAAAACCTGTTGTGTTTCTGTACACTAATAATAAATATTTGGGGGGATTTAAAAAGTAATCACATTTATGAATGCATCAAAAAACAATAAACTTAACTAAGGAGGTAAAAGACCTGCACATTGAAACTATAAAACATCAGTCAAAGATATTGAAGATGAAGAAGACAAACTATGCTCATGGACTGAAAGATTTAATACGGTAAAAATTTTCATAATATCAAAACCAATCTATAGATTCAATGCAGTTCCTACCAAAATTCAAATGCCATTTTTCACAAAAATAAAACAATGCTAAAATTTGTATGAAACCATAAAAAGCCCCTAACAGCCAAAGCAATCTTGAGAAAGAAAAACAGAGCTTGAGGCATTACACTCCCTATCTTCAAACTAATTATAGTGCAGTCCGGTATTATAAAAAGAGTCACATAGATCAATAAAACAAAAGAGAGCGCCCAGAAATAATCCTATACATATATGGTCAATTAATTTTTTTTAATATATTTTATTGATTTTTTACAGAGAGGAAGGAAGAGGGATAGATAGTCAGAAACATCGATGAGAGAGAAACATCGATCAGCTGCCTCCTGCACACCTCCCACTGGGGATGTGCCTGCAACCAAGTCACATGCCCCTGACTGGAATCGAACCCGGGACCTTTCAGTCCGCAGGCTGACGCTCTATCCACTGAGCCAAACCGGTTTTGGCTATGGTCAATTAATTTATGAAATAGGACAAAGAATATAAAATTGGGAATGGACAGTCCCTCCAATAAATGCTGTTGGGAAAACTGGATAGCCATATGCAAAAGAATGAAACTGGACCACTATCTACACAATATGCAAGAATTATCTCAAAATGAATTAGATTTTAATGTAAGACCTGAAACCATAAAACAACTAGAAAAAAATGGATCTTTTTTTTAATTTCTTTATTGATTAAGGTATCGCATATTTGTCCTCATCCCCCCATTCCCATCCCAAACCCCTCCCCACGCATGCCCCCACCCCCCTGTTGTCCGTGTCCATTGCTTAGGCTTATATGCATGTATACAAGTCCTTTGGTTGATCTCTCCCATATATGTATAGGATTATGGTTGGATAATGTAAAATTAATATACAAAAACCTGTTGTGTTTCTGTACACTAATAATAAATATTTGGGGGGATTTAAAAAGTAATCACATTTATGAATGCATCAAAAAACAATAAACTTAACTAAGGAGGTAAAAGACCTGCACATGGGTAAGAGCCCTTACGTGGGCTGATCCCCCGCCTAATGTAGTCACCAATAATAACAAACACTTTGGTCATCCAGGAGGACCATGGGTGGGACAAGGAAGTATAACTACACACGGGTTGCCACCCAGCTTCCCTTTTGTATGACACAAAATCAAACCACTGCTCCTTTGTGTGGATTAGCTTTTAATGTAAGACCTGAAACCATGAAACAACTAGAAAAAAATATAGGAAGTTAGTTCCCTGACGTAGTCTTAGTAATGAGTTTTTAAATCTGACACCAAAAGCAAAAGTAAACAAGTGGGACTACATCATACTAAAAAGTTTCTGCACAGAAAAGAAAACCATAAAAATGAAAAAGCAACTTAATGAGAGAAACCATTTGTATATAATATACTGGATAAGGGAATAATATACAAAATAGATGAAAAACATACATCTCAATTAGCAAAAAAACAACAAACCACACAATTTGATTTAAAAATAGGCAAAGGATCTGAATAGATATTTTTTCAAAGACATACAGATGGCCAACAGGTACATGAAAAGATGCTTCATCCACATCACTAGTCATCAGAGAAATGCCAAAACCACAGTGAGATATCTTCTCACGCCTGTTAGAATGGCTAGTATCTCTAGTTCCTGGGAGGTTAATTTCTGAACAAGATCAGAATTAACAAGTGTTGATGAGGGAATAGAGAAACCTTTCACCACTGTTGATGTGGTTGTAAATTGGTGCAGCAACTATGGCAATAGATGGAGTTTCCTTAAAAAAAAATAAAACTAGAATTAAAATATGATCCAGCAATTTCACTTCTACGTATTTATTAAAAGAAGCAGCCACTGTGGAAAACAGTATGGTGTTCCCTCAAAAAATTAAAAATGGAACTTCCATTTGACCCAGTAATACTACTTCTAGGAATATATCCCAAGAAAACAGAAACACCAATCAGAAAGGATATATGCACCCCTATGTTCATAGCAGCACAGTTTACAATAGCTAAGATTTGGAAACAGCCTAAATGCCCATCAGCAGATGAGTGGATTAGAAAACTGTGGTACATCTACACAATGGAATACTATGCCACTATAAAAAAGAAGGAAGTCTTACTATTTGCAACATCATGGATGGAACTGGAGAACATTATGCTAAGCGAAATGAGCCAGTCAGAGAAAGATAAATATCACATGATCTCACTCATTTGTGGAATATAAAGAACATCATAAACTGATGAACAAAAATAGACAAAGAAGCATCAGACTGTCAAACTATAGGGGGAAGGTAGGGGAGGGTTGCGGGGGGTGGTAAGAGATCAACCAAAGGACTTGTATGCATGCATATAAGCAAAACCAATGGACACAGACACTGGGGGAGGGGGGAGAGGGCATGTGGCGGTGGGTAGGGGAGGCTGGGAGGAAGTCAATGGGGGAAAAAGGAGACATATGTACTACTCTTTGTAATACTAAAAAAAAAAAAAAAAGAAAATGAAAACAGAAGTTCAGAGAGAAATCTGCACCTCCATGTTCTCTGCAGCATTATTTACAATTATGAAGATATGGAAACAGCCTAAGGGTCCACTGATAGATGAATGAATAAAGAAACTATGGTATATATGTGTATACAATAAAATCTTGCCATTTGCAACATTATGAATAGACATCGAGGGTATTATGGTACAGGAAATAATTCAGACAGAGAAAGACAAATACTATATGATCTCACTTATATGAAAAGTCTTTAAATACAAAAAACAAAAGCAAAAACACCAAGCTTATGGATGCAGAGAACCAAAGGTGGTTGGGAAATGGAGATGAATATGTCTATTCACGAAGGGAGTAATTTTGTACAAACTCCAAGTTATGAAATAACTCATATAAGTCATGAGAATGTAATATACAGCATAGTGACTATATATATATATATATATATATATATATATATATATATATATGATATGCAAAGTGTCCCCTCAGGAGTTTGACCAACCAAGAGTTCAATCGCTCACTATGACATGCGCTGACCACCAGGGAGTGGCACAGAATGAAGTCAGGCTGCAGCCGGCAGCCCGCAGCCCCTAGGGACCCTACCCATGCACAAATTTCATGCACTGAGCCTCTAGTAGTTAATAATACTGTATTGCATATTTTAAAGTTGCTAAGAGAATAGGTAAATCTTCAAAGTTCTCATCACAAGAAAAAAAAGTTTAACTATGTTAGGGGGTGGATATGAAGTAGCCTTATTGTGGTAATCATTTTGCAATGTATACAAATATTAAATCATCATGATATACACCTGAAACGAATATATTTCAATTATATAAACCTCAATAAAAAGGTTGTATTTTTGCAATTTAATTCATGCCAAGTGTTCCAAAGTTGGTACACCTACCACTAGTGATATGTAATATAATTTTAGGTTATATTATATTTGTAATTTTAACATTTTCTGCTTATTGTAATATGTAACAGAAAAAAAGAATAATTAGCCTATCAAACCCATGATGTCTGATATAATATGTTTAAGTTAAAGCTACTAGCTTTTAAGTGAACTTTAAGAGTTACTGAGAAAATCTGTTTTATATGTACATTATGTAAAATAAAATGTTAGCATATATTACTGCCAAAAATTATAAAATATGTATAATAAATATACAAGGAAATAAAAACATTGTATCCTTTTTACAACTTCAGCTTGTTGTCCTGCTATTTCACAACTACATGAAGAAATATTTTTAGACACTGGAAAAGAATAAAAGGAGGGGAATGAATAAACATTTCAACTTGGCATCTACGGACTTACTTTCCCCAGACTATAAGATAGGAATAGTAATAGATATTGGCAATTACTTTTTACATATCTCCCACATTAAGCGGTGAATTAGGCAGTTATAACAATAACCTGGTTCAGGGTTGTATAAAAAAGATTTTGTAATTTGTCTGACCTTTAGTTCCTGGGAGGTTAATTTCTAAACCCTTGAAATTTTCCTGATAATAAGGGTATTTATGTTTATTCAAGGTAGTCTCCTTGGACCACACTGATAGTTCATGCTGATGAAGTGGGTCCCTGTACAGTTTATGTTAACAAGACGACTCAAAATGTGGGCTGGTCATACCAGAAAGACCAATCATGTAACTAGAAAGTTGGCACTCTGAGCCATGGGCTATCAGTCCAACCTCCATGGTTAGAGCGCAACCACATGGCTAATGGTCCCCTGGATGGAGTGCATAACCTGAATGCAACCACAAGGCTAATGATTCACTCAATCATGCCTTCATAATGAAATCCCAATAAAAAATGGATACTGGAGCTCAGTTGAGATTCCTGGTTGGCCATACCCTCTGATTATTGTCACAGTTTCATGCTGGGAAACTAACATCCCTGAGGATGACAGAAGCTTCACATTGGAACCTTGCCAGACCATGCTCTATGCCTGTCTCCAATTGGCCAATTCTGATTTGTAAACTTTTGTTAGTATAAAACTGTAATCATAAGTATAGTGTTTGAGTTCTGTGAGTCAAAGCAAGTCTCTATTTTGGGGATGGTCCTCAACCAACTTCTCATGAAATCTTCACTGGACATTCAGGGGTAAACATTCCACTTAGTGATAAAAGAACTTGAATGTAGGTCTCAAACACTAATTAAAGTTACATAATTGGCTGTGAACCTGGTTGGTCATTTACTCCATAATATATACTTAATGTACCTTTTTATAACTGATGATAAATACTTAATAATTTATTTCCCAATATGAGAAATTACACATAACCTGTCAAAAACTGAAAGTCTTTTTGCTATAAGAAGTTAAATGACTGTTACAAGGGAAAAATCAGAGGACTCACCAAAAATCACATACAACATATTTGGCACAAACACTAGTAGGAAAAAATAGTAAATAAGCCACTTCAATAACATAAATGCAGCTATAAGCCAGTATTTTCATTCCTTCTATTGTAAGAGTATGTACATTTGCCTGAAGTTGGAGATTAGTATAATCTGTCACATTTTGAGATAGAGATACTAGTGGTTTCCACTGTGCAGAATTATTATATCCATCATCAGAACTTAATATCTGAGGAGTTTTTTGGCTGTGTGCTTATGCAGCTTTCATACTTTAACCTATCACCATGTGTTTCAGCTGGCAGAGCTTGAAATGTAGTTCTCAGTAACTGTCAGCTGTTATACAATGGTCTGCTTGGCAAGAAAGGCTCTTATCTCTGTGAATGTTTTGGATACCACTTAATAGTCTCTATTCATAGAATTGCAAAAGGAACAGAGACATGTGTCAATACTCAGATTAATTCATGCTATCTTTTTCAAAATAACAAAACATATTTAGAAAAACTAAAAAGCATTTTCTATTTCCAAATGATATACCAGCATTTTTTTTAAATAGACATTTTTGTTTGATTGCAGGAGAAAAAAATATATAATTGCATTCTCTTCAAAAGGTCTCAACTTCTCTACAACATTTACTTTAAAATACATATATATTTACACATGAATGCACAATAATCTTAAATTACCAACATTTTCCCACATCCATTTTCATCATGTTATTTTGTTCGCTTTGAGAAAGTTATTGTAAAATTGAAGGGCCAGAACCAACTTCTGGAATGGCAGAGTAAGGAACTTGGCAGACCACTCTCTAACAAAAACAAAAATGTCACAAGGCAAACAAAGACTTAAGGGGCGGGGAAATAGACTCTACACTTGATGGGAGGGATTACAAAGTCCTATTCCAAAGGAGTAGGAATCTTTTCAACATATAGTGCTGGGAAACTAGACATCCACATGCAAAAGAATGGATTTAAACTCTTTCTTTACACAATACACAAAAATGAACTTAAAGTGGATCACAAGCTTAAATATAGAAACTAAAACTCTAAAATTCTAGGAGAAAAAATAGAAGTAAATCTTCATGACATTGGATTAGACAATTGTTTCCTAGACATAATACCAAAAGAAAAAATAGCTATAGAACTTCAAAATTAAAATAATTTGTAACTCAAAGGACACCATCGAGAGAGTGAAATGATGACCCTTAGACAATCTACCTAAATTAAAAATGGACAAACGCTTTTAATAGACATATCCCCAAAGATATACAGATGGTTGATAAGAAAATATATATACTCAACATCACAATGAGATATTATCTAATATTCATTAGGATATCTAAAATTAAGGATCCCAAGTGTTGGTGAGGATATGAAAAAATTGGAACTTTCATCTATTGCTGGTGGGAATGCACCATGGTGCAGCCTTTTTACAAAATGGTATGGCAGCTTCTCAAATCTTATGCATAAAGTTACCATATGATCCAGCAATTTTACTCCTAGATATATACTCAAAAACATATGTCCACAGAAAAACTTGTACATGATTGTTTTAGCAGCCTTATTTATAATAAGCAAACATGTCCATCAACTGATAAATCGTTAAACAAAATGCAGCATATTCATATAATGGAATATTTATTCAACAATAAAAATAATGACACACTAATAAGAGCTGCAACATGGGTGCACTTTGAAAACATTCAAGCTCAGTGAAAGAAGTTGGACACAAAGACCATATAGTATGTGATTAGCTTTATGTGAAATTCCAGAATAGGCAAATCTACAGAGAAATAGAGATTAGGAGTTGCCTGGGGCTGAGGCAGACAGATGGGTGGCAGCAGGGAAGAGCTGGCTGGGAATGACTGCTAAAGGGTGTGGGATTTTTAGGGTGATGAAAATATATTACGCTGAAGTAAAAAAGAAGGAATTCTTACCATTTGCAACAGCATGGATGGAACTGGAGAGCATTATGCTAAGCGAAATAAGCCAGTCAGAGAAAGATAAATATTACATTATCTCACTCATTTATGGAATATAATGAACAACATAAAATGATAAACAAAAACAGATCCACAGACAGAGAAGCATCAATCAGACTGTCCAGCCTCAGAGGGAAGGTAGGGGATAAGGAGGAGAGATCAACCAAAGGACTTGTATACATGCATATAAGCCTAACCAATGGACACAGACACCGGGGTTGGAGGTAGGGGGACGTGGGAGAGGTAATGGGGGGGGGGGCGGATAAGGACACATAGGTAATACCTTAATCAATAAAGAAAAAATTATACATAAAAAAGAAAATATTCTAAAATTAGATTGTGATCATGGCTGTACATTCTGCGAATATGTTAAACAGAACTGAACTGCTTACTTTAAATGAGAGAATTATATGATGTGTGAAGTATATCTCATTCTTTTAAAAATGAAGGGCCAGCAGGTACTAAATATCTTATTCTATTTCCTGACCTCAGAATTCTACCGAAGGCACCTCAGAAATATAACTTCTGCTTTCTTTAAAACATACACACACACCCAAAAAAACCCTTGCACATATCTTGGAAATTGTTTTGGCAGGAAGTCATAGAGAATCAAAGTCTTTGTAAAATTAACACACCTTCTTAAATATCTAAATTATTCTGCTGCAGTCTATCCTGCATATAACTAGTAGAATAATCTTTCTAAAACTTTGATTTAGTTAAGTGTTTTTACTCTTTAGGATACTACTATTGGTCTTTATTGCCAAGCCTCTCATAACTAAACTGTTTCCTCAAAGATTTCAGTTGTGTGGCTTTCCTTAATGTTAGTTTTTTTCATAAAAATAGATATTGGCTTCCTCACCAAAACATCTTACCCTATAAGATCATCATTTTTAATATAATGTTGTGATAACGCTTGTGATTACAAGTAACAGGACAACTCCAAAAGGTTTTACCAATAAGAGAATCCATGACCTTAACATAATCAGAAATCTGAAGCATGGCAATGATGGCATTGATTAATACAGTGGCTCAATATTTGCATTAAGTACTCAACTAGCTTCCACTTTTTCATCCTGTCATCCTCAGCATGTTCTCCTCAGCTTAGCTTCCCTTGTGACCCTAGAAAATTGCTTAAATTTTGTGTGCCACATGCTGATGTTTCAAAGGAGGGATATTTAATAGTCTCTTTATAAAACTTTATAAAACTCACGTAAACCTTTCTTAGAGTCTTCTGGTAGGCTTCTTGCCTTCACAATAATTACCTCAAACTGTATCACATGCCCACCCCAAGCCAAACAAAATTCATTCCCTAGGACTGGAGAGGAGCTTGCCCTTCTGCAGGTCATGAAGTTGTAGAAGATACAGAATTCAGTTAAATTAAGGAAATTATAGAATAACTATTGATTATAATGACAAAAAATATTATCAGCTGCATATAATAACTCAATTTTATTTACTCTATCCATTAAGTAATATGTTCCATTTTAAAATTTCTTCTAATGAAGTGAAGCAGGTTTGAGTACATGAAGCACAAGGGAATTTTAAGGCTGGTGAAACTATTCTGTATAGTACTTTACCAGTGGTTACATGGCATGAATTTATTAAGACCTACAGAATAGCACAAAGAATAAACCTTGATGTAAACAAATTTCAAAAAAGTATAATTCATGGGACTCTGGGAAGAAATGCCAACTGTGAAAATGCATAAAACAAATTTATTGAAGGGGATGATGAGAGAAGATGTGCTAAGTGACTTTGAAAATCATTGGAATCCATAAATTTCATTAAAAAATCACATAAGCAATGTACGCAGGTTGATAAAGTTTTTTCATGTGGTGGAAGAGGCTAACAATTCTAAAACTGCTATATATATGGATACTGTAAGTGAACAACTAAGTAAATGGATGGTAGATGACAGGAACCTGATTTCTCATTGTTGGAGTGGGAATTTACAAATAAACCAAAGGAGGAGGCTAGAGTGATCCACAGGTGGTGGATCAGAGTTGGAAACAGTATGAACTCATGTTATCTTTCATATAATTACTGATGATTACAGAGAAATATTTATAGATATAGGATGTCCCAAAAATGTATACACACTTTTAAAGCTGATAGCTCAATTGATGTTTTTCACTTTTCAGATTTAACCCATTGGAATTAATAATGGTAGCCAAAGTCTATATACATTTTTGGGACACCCTGTATGTGTTCATACATGGGTTAGTAAACATACATATTTACTTGCTGTCAGATGAGAAAGCTTACAGCAATGGCACTCAGTAGCAATGTGCTAACTCAGTTCCCAATTCTTATTTTCTATTACCATTCCCCAATAAAAAGGACAAGACTCTTTGGAGAAATGTCTACTTCTAGGACTTGAACAGGAAATATAATAGATGATCTGTAAAAAATTTGTAGTGCTGGAAAGTAAGACAGTGTTTAACACTCACACACACACACACACACACACTAGTGGGGTATGTCAAAGGGACACAAGAACCAATTGAGAGAATCACCAGTAGCCCAATCTGGGATACCTGGGACACTTTGAGAAAAAATAGTATTGAATTATAATCCAAAGAATAAAATAAATATCAATGAGTGTATACTCATACAAATATAACTCACCACTCTAACTGTGGGCTGCATACAGTACTTCCTTTAAAGGAATATAGTATGGAAAGATAGGGTAATTTTACAGTAGAAAACTTGACAAAGGCTACATGAATCCAATAATTAAGGTCAATATCAACATTCATCTATATATATAAAAGCCTAAGTGACCATTATGTCCGGTCAACCAAATGACTGGTCACTATGATGCACACTGACCACCAGGGAGCAGATGCTCAATGCAGGAGTTGCCCCCTAGTGGTCAGTGTGCTCCCACAGCCAACCTCCCGTGGCTGGCCAACCTCCCACAGTCCCTCCCCTTGGCCCGTTGGCCCCGATCAGGACTGGGCAAGAGAGCCCTGATTGGCACCGATTGCCAGCCAGGCCGAGGGACCCCCACCCATACACGAATTCATGCACTGGGCCTCTAGTATGTCATGTAGATAGTATGTACCTTAATATATCATCAAAATGGCTTTTTATGTCTAGGATCTTTCTCTAAAAAAATGTGCCATACATCTAATCATAAGAATAGACAAATTCTGATAACATAATAATAGACAAATTCTGATAAAGGGACATTATCCAATGTACCTAACCAGTACTCTTTAAAACTGTCAAGGATAGAGAGAAACCAAGATGGCGGCATAGGTAAACACATAAACTGCTGCCTCACACAACAATTTCAAAACTACAACTAAAAGACAGAACGGACACCATCCAGAACCACAGGAAAGCTGGCTGAGTGAAAATTCTACAACTAGAAGGAAAGAGAAAAGCTCACAGAGAATTGGAGGTACGGCAAAGGGTCTTTGTGCGCGCAGAGAGGAAGGGCGGCTGAGAGCCTGGCTGACTTTCTCTGGCGGAAGGGGGAAGGAAGCCCCCGACCGCACTGAACCCCAGTTCTGACTGCACTGAACCCCAGTTCCGGGCGAGCCCCTGGGGACCCACGCTCTTACGGGGGGAGTCTGGACTCTCGGGCGGAGACTCGGGAGCCTGGGAAGGCGGAGGACTGAAAGCGCGCGCGTGCCAGTGCGTACAAAGGCTACGGAGGTTGCCACAGGCTTTCCCTAGTGGAAGGGAGTCAGATGCTCCTGAATGCACTGAACCCCAGTTCTGACTGCATTGAACCCCAGTTCCAGGTGAGCCCCTGGGGACCCACGCTCTTGTGGGGGGAGTCTGGACTCTCGGGCGGAGACTCGGGAGCCGGGGGAGGCGGAGGACTGAAGGCACGCACGTGCGCGCAAGGGCAAGGCTGACTGGAAGCCAAGACTGAGACTCCACCCCATCCAAGCTGAGCACAGAGGCTATTGCAATTTGGCAAGTCTAATCCTATAAGGCTGTCTCCAGCACTGAACTTCTCCCAGCATAGACACAGCTGATCCTTACAGCCAACTGGCCTGGAGGTCAATTCTTCCCAGTGATACCAACAACAATAAAGACTTAATTACAACAAGGCTGTACACACAGTCCACAAAGGGGTGCACCAAGAGTGTCCACCTCAGGTTAACTGGGGAGGCAGACCCACTGGGCCATATTGGAAACCTAGCACACAAATCTACCTTACCAACTCAGGGAAGCAATGAAAATGCGGCGTCAAAGAATCAGATCACAAACGAAAGAAATGGAGGAAAACAAACGACTGGATATAGAATTCAAAACCACGGTTATAGGCTTTTTAAGAATATCCTAGAAAAGGCCGATAAATATAACGAGATCCTCAAAGATATGAAAAAGGACCAACTAGAAATTAAACATACACTGACTGAAATAAAAAATATTATACAGAGACCCAAAAACAGACAAGAGGAACACAAAAATCAAGTCAAAGAATTGAATTACAAAGAAGCAAAAAACACTCAACCGAAAAAGCAAAAAGCAAAAGAAAAAATCCAAAAAGTTGAAGATAATGTAAGAAGACTCTGGGACAACTTCAAGCGTACCAACATCAGAATTATGGGGGTGCCAGAAGAAGAGAGAGAGCAAGATACTGAAAACCTATTTGAAGAAATAATGACCAAAAACTTCCCCAACCTGGTGAAAGAAATAGACTTACAAGTCCAGGAAGCACACAGAACCCCAAACAAAAGGAATCCAAAGAGGACCACACCAAGACACATCATAATTAAAATGCCAAGAGCAAAAGACAAAGAGAGAATATTAAAAGCAGCAAGAGAAAAACAGTTAGTTACCTACAAGGGAGCACCCATATGACTGTCAGCTGACTTTTCAACAGAAACTATGCAGGTTAGACGGGAGTGGCAAGAAATTTTCAATGTGATGAATAGCAAGAACCTACAACCAAGATTACTCTACCCAGCAAAGCTATCATTCAGAATTGAAGGGCAGATAAAGAGTTTCACAGACAAGAAAAAGCTAAAGGAGTTCATCACCACCAAACCAGTATTATATGAAATGCTGAAAGGTATTCTTAAAGAAGAGGAAGAAGAAAAAAGTAAAGAGAAAAATTATGAACAACAAATACATATCTATCAACAAGTAAACCTAAAAATCAAGTGAATTAAAAACCTGAGGGACAGAATAATCTGGTGAATATAATAGAATCAGGGGCATAGAAAGGGAGTGGACTGATAATTCTCAGGGGGAAAGGGGTATGGGGGGGTTCATGAAGAGACTGGACAAAAATCATACACCTATGGATGAGGACAGTGGGGGGGAGGTAAGGGCAGAAGGTGGGGTGGGAAATGGGTGGAGGGGAGCTATGGGGGGAAAAAGGAGAAATAATTGTAATAATCTGAATAAAGATTTATTAAAAAAATAAAAATAAAACTGTCAAGGATAATAAAAGCAAATAGAGTCTGGAAACTTTTCCATCCAAGACAACTAAATGTAATGTGGTCCTGGATGGGATCCTGGAAAAATAATAACAAAAACAGACCACAGATAAAAATCTAAGAAAATCTTAAAATATGGCCTTTTGTTACTAATAATAATATTGTTTCATTAATTGTAAATAAGTCATACTAATATAAGATGTTAATAACAAAGGGAAATAAGGATGCAGGGTATATGGAACTGCAATGTATTTATCATTCTTTTTGTAAATATAAAACTGTTATTAAAAATAAAGTTTACTTTAAGCCAGACACAAAAGTATAAGATACAAAGGCAAAAATAAACATTCTGTAAGAAAGAAAGCTTAAAGTATTCCCTGTCGGTAGCCCTATGATGCAATAAATATGAAAGGTAATTTTCCATGTGAAAACAATATTACACCACATGGAAATTTGTGTTTACACAAAGAAATGGTAAATGAGGGTATACAAAAATAGGTATATTCTTATCTATTTTAAAAGAAAATTGAATGTTTAAAACATACATAATAACACTGCATCGTGGAAGAGAAAAGTACAGTATTTTTAGGTTCTTACACTATATATAAAGCAGTATAATATTATTTGACAGTAAGTTCTGATATCTAAAGATGTAGAGTATAAACTTTAAAGCTACCTTTAAAATTTAAAACCAAGATGTTCAGATAATAAATCAACAGTGGAGACATGATTGAATCATAAAATATACTCAGTTAATCCAAAGGGAGGCATGAAAAGAGAAAACATGAAAATATGAGCAATAGAAAAAAACACACACAAGATGGTAAATTTAAGCCCAACCATACTGAAAAATACATTAGGAATAAATAGCCTAAACTCTCCCATTAAAGGCAGAGATTGTCTGATTGGATTAAAAAGGCAAACAGATTATGCTATCTACAAGAAACCCATTTCAAAAATAACAATATTTGAAATGTAAGAACTCTTCCATAATATGTTTAGAGAAGTGTTTATAACCACTTGCATTAATAATGTTTATGAGCGGTAACTGCTTGCTAAAAAAGAGAACAGTGTGGTTTTTTTTGGGTGGAATGTATTTGTCATTTTGCAATTAGACAAGTGTTTGCAAAAACATAATGAAGATGTTTATAAGTTGTACATGCAGGATACTTTGAGAAGATAATTACTTCAGGGACTAGCTATGGTAGCTCTTTCCTAATGCATTTTGAGAAGTATTTAAAAATACATGTAATAAAGATGTTAAGAGTTGTACAAAATATCAACAATATAGACAAGTTAAAAGTAAAATGATCAAAGAGACATCATGCTAAATATATTCCCCAAAATGCTGACTAGGTAATATAAAAATAAACTGTAGAACAATGGATATAACTAGAGATTAAAGCAAATGTACATAGTGATAAAGGGCTGATTCACCAAAAAGACAAAACAATCCTAATGCATGTGTACCTAATAAAGGAGTCTCTAAAATATAAAACACTAAAGGCCCGATGCACAAAATTCATGCAAGGGGCTCAGCCCTCGCAGCCCTGGCTGCCTCAGCCCTTGTAGTTCCAGCTTCATCCAGAAAGTCGTCTGGACAGTCATTTTGCTGTTCAGTCTAATTAGCATATTAGCCTTTTATTATATAGGACTAGAGGCCTGGTGCATGAAATTCATACACTCAGGGGGGTCCCTCAGCCCAGCCTGTGCCCTCTCTTAATCTGAGACCCCTCAGGGGATTTCCAATTTATGGCTTAGGCCCACTCCCTGGGCCTAAGTCAGACATCCTTAGCTCTGCCGTAGAGGCATGAGAGGCTTCCGCCACCACTGCGGTGCTTGCCAGCCGTGAGCCCGGCTTCTGGCTGAGTGGCGCTTCCCCTGTGGGAGCACACTGACCACCAGGGCTTAGCTCCTGCGTTGAGCGTCTGCTCCCTGGTGGTCAGTGCGCATTATAGTGACCATTTGTTCTGCCATTGGTCGATTTGCATATTAGCCTTTTATCATATAGGATTATATAGGATAAGAATAAGTAGGCAAATCCACTGTCATCCTTAGAGTCTTTTATATTGCTTTCTTGACAATTGGTAGAACAGGGTGTTAAAAATACCCATTAAAGAACTTGAAGAACTGCAAAACAATGTCAAACAACTTTATTGGTTGACATTTAAAAAACATTGCACCCAGCAAGAGCAAAATATATTTTCTTTCAAGTGTGCAAGGAAGCTTCATCAAGCCAGACCATATTCTGGGCCATAAAACAAATTTCATAAATGTATGAAAACAGAAGGGTGTATATACTCTGACAACAATGAAACATATTAGAAATCAATGGCAGAACAATATTTGGGAAATTCTGAAGTATTTTAAAGTTAAATAACACACTATAAATAACTCATGCATCAAAGAAAGTATCATAGAAAATAGAAAATGTTTGGAAGAGAATTAAAACAGAATAATCAAAGTTTATTAGATGCAGTTAGAGCAGTGTTTAGAGGAATATTTGTATCATTAAATATTTACATTAAAAAAATAAAGGTCTCACATCTGTAGTCCAAACTTCTACCAGAGTCAATAAATATAAATAAAATAAATAAAGCCCAAGTAAGCAGAAGAAATAATAATGACAAGAGCAGACTAAACAAAATTGGAAATAGAAAAGAAACAAAAAAACAAAAGCTAGTTCTTTTAAAAAATATCAATACAATTCATTAAACTTTTGTTTAACTGATCAGGAATAAAAGAAGAGCCCTATCAGAGTTGTTCAGTGGAGTGAGCTTTGTCCTGTGCACCGAAAGGTTGTTAGTTCGATTCCTATTCAGGGCAAATACCTAGGTTGAGGGTTCAATCCCTGGTCAGGGCACGTAGGGAAGGCAATCAACTGATGTTTCTCTCTCAGCATGTGCTTGGCAAGGAAAAAAAGAAAAAGAAGAAGCTACAAAGCTATCTACAAGATAATGTTCAACCTTATTAGTCATCAACATCAAGAACAAATAGGGGAGTGACATCAGCATCGTGACAGCATTTATTTTCTTCTCTCCCCTTTGATATACAACTAACTGGACATCCACAGCCAAGCCTAAATGCCTCTAACTCATCATACCAGGACACAAATTTTCACCTACTTGTGCATCCAAAATTAAACAGATTGGACCCTAGCGGGCACTGCAGAGCCATCTAGGAAAAGTGAACGGGAGAGTATAAACTGGGTGGGTCCCCAGGGGAGATAGAGAATTTGTAGAAATTCAGCCTGCCTGACAGGGGAATCTGACAAACCTTAAGAGCAGAGTAGATGAGTTTGAGGCAGAAGAGATGGAGCAACTCACTAAATCGGGTCCCCTCCCCTGGGTGATATCCAAGCCGTAGGCTTTATGTGTCATCAGAGGAGACCTCTCCAGCAGAGGAGCTAGAAAGGGAAAGTACTGAGCGACCACTAAACTTCCTTAGCTATTCAGAATGCACTTGGAAAGATCAGCTTCTCTCCAGCAGCACCCAGTTTCTGAGGAGGGTCCTCCATGACTGGGTGAGGCAGAGGAGAGGGAAGAAGGCAGACAATGTCAAGGGACACTGAAGGAAAGGGTTTCTTGTTTGCTTTGGGATGTCAGTAGGAAGTCCACCCATGGACTTCCTGTATACATTTTTGTATACCCCTCCAGGATCCTCCACTCCAGGATCCCCTTCTGGGCCTTGGTCACCCCGCTGTGAGCCTCGTGTGCTAAGCCCACACCTCCACAATACTCTGCTGCCAGCTCCTGTGCACTGCCCAAGTGCGGACAAGAGAGCCAGCTGCAGTACAAGAAACCACAAATTTGAGCTACAGCACAATCTTCTAGGATACAAAAAAATAATAATAATAAAGTTTCTAATTACCAGCCTGCTGAATTGTAAGAAACAAGGACACACACATTTTTCAGCTAAGAAATCTGTCTGCTATTTCAGATGGAAAAGCAGAAGCACACACTGTTAAAAACTATGAAAAATCAAGGAAATATGGTTTCACACACACAAAAATGACCATTCTCTGGTAACCAAACTCAAAGACACAGAATGTTGCTATCTAACTGATAAAGAACTCTCTTTATAAAATAGCTGTTGTGAAGGAAATCAAAGAGCCACAGGAAACTCAGAGAGGCAATTCAATAAACTCAGAAATAAAATTAATGTACAAAGGAATTCTTTACCAAGGAGATTTAAATTATAAAAATAACCAAAGAGAAACTCTAGAGCTGAAGAATTCAATGAATGAGATGAAAAATGCAGTAGAGAATATAGGTTAACAGGACAGACCACATGAAATAAAGAAAAAGAGACTTGGAGGATATGAATATAGAAATAATTTAGTTTAAAAAAAGGATAGAGAACTTAAAAGTGAATAAACCTTACAAGAGCTATAAAAAATCTATCAGAAATGTAAATATAAGATTAATTAAATTAATAGAAGAACTTAAATAAATAATAGCTGAGCACTTCCCCAACCTGGGGAAGGAATTGGACATAGACAATAGTGTGGTGAAGGCCTGGGGTGGGGCAGGGGCTGGGTAGAGGGGGTCAATAGAGGTGCAGGGGGATAGGGACATCTGTAATATTCTTAACAATAAAGATAAATTTTTAAAAGATGTTCAACCTTATTAGTCATTAGTGAAATAGTGACATGCAAATTAAACCACAATGAGATTCCACTATATACCTTTTAGAATGACTATAATCAAGATGACAACATCCAAAAGGGAGGTGTAGAGCAAATGAAACTCAAACACTAGTCCTAGGAATGTAAGATGGTACAACCACTTTGGGAAACAGTTTGGTAAGGCCTGGGGCAGGGAGGGATAAAGGGGGAAAGGGGTGACATCTATAATACTTTCAACAATAAATTTTTTAAAGTTAAACATATACCTGACACATAACCTAGGCATTCCACTCCTAAGCTATATGCCTAAGAATAAATGAAACCTTATGTCCCCACAATGACTTGTACGTATCCTATATAATAAAAGGCTAATATGCAAATCAACCGAATGGCAGAATGACTGGTTGCTATGATGCACTCTGACCACCAGGGGACAGACACTCAATGCAGGAGCTGCCCCCTGGTGGTCAGTGCACTCCCACAGAGGGAGCACCGCTCAGCCAGAATCCGCACTCATGGCTGGCGAGCATAGCAGCGGTGGCGGGAGCCTCTCCTGCCTCTGCGCAGCGCTAAGGATGTCCGACTGATGGCTTAGGCCCACTCCTCGTGAAGAGTGAGCCTAAGCCATCAGTTGGACATCCCCCAAGGGCTCCCGGACTGCAAGAGGGCACAGGCTGGACTGAGGGACCCCCTGAGTGCACGAATTTCATGCACCAGGCCTCTAGTATGTTAATAATATTCCTATTTGTAATATCCAAAAACTGCAACCCAAACGTTCATCATCATGAATCATAAATTACTTAGTGCATTCATAAAAGAGATTACTACTCAGTAATAAATAGAATGAATTAATGATACATGCAGCAACATGGATGAGTCTAAAAATAATAATGCTTAGTGAAAAGGCAGACAAAAGAGGATACATACTGTAGCATCATATTTATAAAAATTATGAAAAATACAAACTAATCTATATTGGCAAAAAGCTGATCTGTGATTGTCTTGAGTTAGCTCAGTGGGATGATGGGATTACAAAGGACATTAGGACACTTCAGTAACAGGTATGTTCATTATCTCGGAAAGTGATAGCTTCATACATCCATGTCAAAACTTACCAAATTATATAATTAAAATATGTGTAGTTTATCATAAGTCAATTATACCTCCATAACATTGAAAAAATGGTCATGAAAGTAAACGACTGCACTTGTTATATATAGGGTGTCCCAAAAATGTATACACACACTTTGAATAATTTTAAAGACAGTGTTTATTAAAATACATTTCATTTTAAAAATTGAGCTATCCGCTGTTAAAATGTATATGCATTTTGGGGAGGACACTCTGTATATATTTATTGTACATAAAAAGGCCCGAATATGTAAAATTGCTCACTCATCTGATTTTTCCCTCTACTACATAAATAAAATTATATATTACTTCCTTATACCTTTCCATTTCTGTTGTTCATCTGGTATCAAAGCTTATGTGAAAAGAAAATTGGTAAATTCCATAGTATGGAGTAGATCCTCAGAAGTAAGAAGTCTTCTAATTATATCGTAATGACAAAAAGATATACTGTATATAGAAATTATAAATTTCTCAGTATCTATGCTCCAGCTTGTTCTCCTAGCTTTCTCTTCTAAGTAAAGTGATGCAAACTTGAAACAAAGCCTCTCACCCCTAGAAGATGCAAATTCTAATCCAGAAAAAAATAAAAAGTTGGCCTCTTTACATGATACAGACTCCATCTATAAACAGAGCACAGCCAGAACTGTGAAATGTAGCATGAAATGTCTATTCCACAAGACTCTTACATTTGAAAAATGTACATGACCTGGATAATAAAATTTTTTCACTTTCATAGTATCCTGTTTTAAGCTTTCTTGTTTACTAAAATACAGACTACATTCTATATGCAGATTTGTAAAAGGGAAGCTAGGATGCTGAACAGGTAAACCAAAGGGTATCAGAGTCATCTACTTAAATATTTGCGAAATCTGTCATAAAATTAATTCTCTTAAGAAAAATTTAAAAGATGAGATTCACATTTTAAAAATTACTTGCAGTATTGATTTACATTACTGGCATTTTTTAACTTTCCAACTATAGATATGTATTAGTCAAAACAGACACATGGAATTTTCATTTTAGTAAAACCTCCCTAAGGCAATAGAGTTCCAAAATAAAGGTAATTACAGAAAGCCCATTCTTCTCTTTGCCATCGACTAAATTCCTTTCTAAGCAAGGCAATCACTCCTTGAAGTAAGAAAATCAAGACAAATGTATAACCTGAGCATAGCATTACAGAAGATAGAGCAAACAGTAGGAAAGCCACATAACAGCTGGAGGAGTGGGTCCTGATGTTTCCACATCATGGCACATGAAGGAAAAGATAGTATTTGTAAGGCACAACATGGTAAGTTGAGGCTGATTATGGCTAGAGGAAATTCTATAAATTTTAGCTTCCTCAGACTCTACCTGACCACGTGGAGGGCTACAGAATCAAAACTCAGACATATCCCTTCTGCATCTGTGGCCAACCCTCTGTGTGCGGTGACATTGGGAAGCTCTGTGCTAGAGGATACTCATGTTCATACACCACACGGGAAATTGGTATGAAAAGAAATACTAAATTTTCCATATCCTATATTTTACGATAAGTGTGATTTGTTTTTTCTAGGCTTCCCCAACACTTATTATCCATATGACACCATTTCTTCCAACAGACCTCATATTTACAAAGAAATATACTCCTGGCAGGATGCATTTTTAAATGTTCTAATTTGAATGTATTTGTTCCTATTACATATATTTTATCAGAGACTTTTATGTTTTGTGATAAAGGTCAAGATCCCTAATAATTCAGTGTAATTACCACAGCAACAATTTAATTTATATATTTTCTATTAAAGACCTACCATCACCACATATTTTTGTTAAAGTTGCTTTAAATTAAACAGGGTATTACATAATGTCACAAAATCATATATAATATTTATGTGCCCCTCTAATTCCTCTTATTTTTAACATTAGAAATTCAATGATCTTTGAAAAGCAAAGAATAAGAGTGATTATATGTACCTTTATCCTGAAAAACATGAAGGAAAAAATATATACTAAACAAAGGTTTTCAAAATGTAAGGTATCATTGAGCCCAGAGAAATGGTAAACAAAAGAGATAATCCTTTGATTGCCCCAGCTTACTGCCTGCAGAGCATATCATGGTCAGAGTGTAGGGAAGAGGACACCCAATAGCATAGGGAAAAGGCAGAGCTCTGCACTCCCGTCAGTTGAGCAGAGAAGCCACGGCAGCTAGAATGCACTGAGTGGAGGGCCCGTACACACACACACACACACACACACACACACACACACACGTGAGGAAATTACCAGAGACCCAGAAAAGAACGACCTGAAAGCATTAGGGAACAAACCCACTGGTCAGTGTGGAAAACCTCATAATTCAGGAGGGTTAAGTAAAGGACTCAGAAGCATTCTGCCTCAGATCTGGAATACAAGTAGTCCTAAATAAATCACTGCCTTAACCCCACCTAAAAAAATTTAAAAACAAGTCTCAAAAGGATCAACATGTTTCCAGGTAACATTGCTGGATCCCACAATAGAGCCCAAATATATTGATAGGAATACAAAAATATCTAGCATCCAAGTAAGTAAAATTCAGTCTGGCATCGATAAATAAATTAATAAATTAATTAATTAATTAATTTAAAAAATCCAGGCATTCAAAGAAGCAGCAAACCATAACCCATAATGAGAAGAAATATCAATCAAGTAAATTCAGCCCAATTTATAAATTGAACGTCAAAATCAGGAATTCTATTATTCAAATAACACTGCTGCAAGAATGAAAGACCATATACAAAACCAAGATACAGACCAAGACACAAAACATATCCTGTCTAATAAAGAGGGAATATGCTAATTGACCATCACTCCATCACAAAGATGGCTGCACCCACAGCTGAAGCCAAGTTCCCATAAGGAACCTTAACGAGCAATCAGCAGGGACCTGAGGCTACGCCCTCCCCGCCCCTGTAGGGCTTGACAGGGGACCTTAGGCCGCATCCCCCACCGGGCAGGGCTTGATAGAGGACCTCAGGCTGCACCCCCAGTGCTGGGTGGGGGGGAACTCTGGCTACGCCCCCCACCCCAGCACCAGGCTGGGGAACCTCAGACTGCACCCCCAGCCTGGCGGGGCTTGATGGGAGACCTCAGGCTGCACCCCCCTGCCTGGCTGGGCTTGACAGGGGACCTCAGGCCACGACTCCCACCCTGGCGCCAGGCCAGAGGACCTGAGGCCACACCCCCCGCCCGGTGGGGCTTGATGGAGGACCTCAAGGTGTGCTTCCCATCCTGGTGCTGGGATAGGGGACCTCAGGCTGCTCCCCCCACCCCCGTGCCAGGCCAGGGGACCTCAGGCCACGCCCCCCTGGGGCTTGACAGGGGACTTCAGGCTGTGCCCCCCACCCCGGCACCAGGCCAGGGGACCTCAGACCGCACCCCCTGCCCCAGCACCAGGCCAGGGGACCTGAGGCTGTGCCCCCTTGCCTGGTGGGGCTTGACAGGGAACCTCAAGGTGCACCACCAGTGCTGGGTCGGGAGAACTCTGGACGTGCCCCCTGCCAAGCAGGGCTTGATGGGGGACCTGAGGCTGTGCCCCCCTCCCAGTGCTAGGCCTGGGGATCTGAGGCTGTGCCCCCCTGCCTGGCAGGGCTTGACGGGGGACCTCAGGCCATGCCCCCCACCCAGAGGGGCTTGACAGGGGATCTCAGGCCATGTCCCCCACCTGGCAGGGCTTGACGGGGGACCTCAAGGCACGCCCCCTGCCCTGGTCTGGGCTGGGAGACCTCAGGCCACGTCCCCCATCCTGGCGCCAGGCCAGGAGACCTGAGGCTATGTCCCCTGCCTGGCAGGGCTTGACAAGGGTGGGACTGGCCAGGTCTGGATCTAGCCCAATGGGGCCGGGGGCCGGCCAGGTCTGGGTCTCATGTGATTTTGAGGCGCATGTGGGTGGGTGGGGACTTGACTCTGGGTCCCATGGTGAGCCCCAGACTCTGACAGGAGGAAGGTTTTCATATACATTTTACTAATTTTCTTTCATCTCTGACACTTCTATTATAGAGAAAGGGCAAATAGCAATATTAAATTATTTCCTCTAATTAATCCCCTTTTAATGTGCATGAATTTCATGCACTGGGCCACTAGTATGTCTAATAAAGTCATATATCTAAAAAAGGGCTTTTATCTAGAATACATAAAAACTATCAAAACACAATAACAAAAACAAAAATGGACAAAATATTTGAACCCATAATTCACCAAAGTAGATAATGACTCACAAAACACCCAAATAAAAAGATGCTCAACATCATTAGTAATTAAGGAGATATAAGTTAAACAACAATGAGATAACAGCATGCACCTGTAGAATGACTAATATTTTAAAAGCTTGATCATACTGAGTGTTGGTGAGAAAACTGGACTCTCAAATATTGTGGAATAAAAAAATGGTAAAAACACTGTAAAATATATTAGCAGTTTTTAAAAGTGAAACACACAGCTGACATACCATCTAGCAATTCCACTTCAGAGTATTTACTCAAGAGAAATAAAAGCATCTGTTCACACAAAGATTTGTTCATGAATATGTATAGCACCTCTATTCATAACTGCCAAAAGCTGATTTAATGCAAATGCCCATGAAAGGTAAATAAATAGATTTTGATATATCCATACAATGAAATACTACTTCCCAATAAAAAGGTATTGATCATTGTGCACAAAACAACATAGATGGATCTCAAAATTATTATGAGAAAAAGTAAAAACCAAACCAAAATCCATTTACATAAAATTCTAGAAATTCTAACTAATCTATAGTGACAGAAACAGTCGATAGCTGTCCAGGGATGGGGAAATAGAAAGATGGATTAGAGGGAGTGGTTACAAAGGGGCATGAGGGAACTTTTGGGGGTGATATTTCATTAGCTTAATTGTAGTTATAATTTCACATGTGCATAAAACTTAAATGATAAAACTTAAATTATACACTTTATATAAATACTATTATTGTATATCAGTTACTAAAATAAAAAGTAAATGGAGATCAGCTGTGAAAATTCCCTGGGCAGAAAATAAACAGTTATCTAAAGCTTTATATGCTTATCTTGCAAGACTAATTAGAACTGGGTCAGTTCGCATGAATGCCTCTATAAATCATAAAAAAAATTAAATCTGTTCCCCAAGGTTGATACGAGGTAACCACTGACCATCTTCCTATGTTGAAGAAAATTCTAACCAATATTATAAACAATCACAGTAACTAGTAGTCACTGCCTTCTCACCATATAAGCTGCTTTACAACAATATACACCTGAGTCTCGTTCCCTGTTTGGTTTGCATGCTCCCGACTCCCAAACTATTGTTTTGGTGTGTGCATAATCAAACCTCTACTGATTATTACTTCTGTGATTTACTGGCTTTACTTTGGCTATGTCTAAAATTTTGACACAATTAAACTTCAAATAGCTCTTCAAAATGTTTAAATCAAACAATTAAAAACATTTATTGCAAGATTATTGTTTTAGAAATCACATTAAAATAGAAATCTTAGTGTCTTCCATACCTTATAATTTCTTATGCGGATGACGAAGTGATGTATGGCTGATGAACTTCAAAGAAATTGACATACCTGGATCAGCTCCTTCTGGGTTCCTCTTCTCCGATCTGCTTCCCCCAGTATTCATTATGTTCTTCCCACTGCTGAACAGCAAGAGGCCTGGATGGTTTTCACAAAAGAAAAAAAAATGTTTGTATTTAAAATATGTGAATAACCCGTCTTATTTACAATAACATTTGCCTTCATTTATTCACTTAACAAATTATTATAAGCGCTTACTTTGTGCCAGACATTACCCACCAAGCTTTGTGGATAATAGTGTTAACAAGAAATCCTTGGTTTTTGCACTCGTGAATCTGACATTCTAGTGCGAGTGGGATGGACTGAATGACTGGATCCAGTACCTCATTACTCCTTTTTCCCACTTCTTCCCCTTTCCCTCATCTCTGAAAAGTAATACTAGTGGAAATAGTAACCTTGCGTGCTCTTACTCCTTAGTCCTCCCGGCCTTCCTCCATTGGTACTCTGCATTGTTTGCCAGTGATGGAGCTGTTGCTCTTACCCTTCAGGGTGAAGCCAGCTCAGCTGAAGAGCTTGTTACACACGATTTATGACACCCTGGCCTAGTGCTTTTGATTCAGTTGACCTGGGGTGGAGCACGAGGATTTCATTTCTGACAAGTTCTCAGGTGAAACTAATGCTGATCATGAAAACATACCTTGAGAAACCTTGTGTTAGAAGCAGGCCTGTAGGTGCTACTAGGAATTTAAGGAGAAGCTGGCTTATGGGGAAAAGATTTAGACTGCTATTAGAACTGGCCCTATGTCCTTGCCTTGTTTCTGATCTTTGAGCTTTCATTTAGTATTTTACAATTGAGTATGGTAGTTAACTATTGGGCTTTTCATATATGGCTTTTATTGTGTTGAGCAACTTTCCTCCTACTTCTAGGTTTTTATTATTATTATTGAGATATAACTGACATAAAACATATTAGTTGCATGTGTACGACATAATTCTATATTTGTATATGTTGTGATATGATCACCATAATAAGTTAGAAATTTTTTCTCTTGTGATGAGAATTTTCAAGATTTACTGTTGAAACAACTTTTAAATATACAATACAATACAATATTATTAACTGTAGTCACCATGCTGTACATTATATCCTCATGGCATATTTATTTTATAACTTGAAATTTGTATCTTTGGACCCCTTCACCGAATTTTCCAAATCTCCACTCCCCACCTCTGGCAAACACCAAACCATTCTCTTTATGATTTTGATTTTTTTCATCAGTGATGATATTTTTTTAAAGATTCCACATATAAATGAGATCATATGATATTTGTCTTTCTCCCTCTGACTTATTATACTTAGCATAATGCCCTCAAAGTCCATCCATGTTGTTTCAAAGGCAAGATTTCCTATTGTTCTGCTATTGAAATGTGTAAGTTCTTTATCTATTTTGGATATTAACTCCTTATCATATATATTTCTACCAAATGTCTCTTCAGGGAAATCTAGGTTTGTACTATCAACTACCTCAAAGGTCTTCCCACCTCTGTTACCTAATTCAAAGCCACTTCCACATTTTTAGTTATTTCTGACAGCAGCACCACATTTGTCAGTACCTAATCTTTATTAGTTTCTCAGGGCCGTCATAGGAAAGTATTACATACCGGGTGGCTTAACACAGAAATAATTCTCTGGCAGTTGTGGGGGTAACCAGTGGCATATCATAGTGTCAACAGAGCCATGACCCGGAAACACAGGATTCTTCCTTGCCTCTTCCTAGCTTCTGGCGGTGGCTGCAGTCCTTGCTGTTCCCTTGCTTGCAGCTATTTCACTACAGTCTCTGCTTGTTATCACATGGCATTCTCCCTGTATGTTCCCACATCTGACTTCCCTCTACTTATTAAGATGCCAGTCATATTGGGTTAACCCCATGTTCACCTGACTACATCTACAAATACCCCTATTTACAAATATGGTTGCATTTCCTGGTACCAGAGTTAAGACTTCACCATATCTTTTGGGGGACACAATTCAATCCATAACAGAGACCAAACTAGCCCTGAATCCAAAGTGAGCCCAGCATTCCAGCCATCTCACTGAGATATTTGAGTTAGTGTACAATCAAATATTTCCTTTTTTTTTTTTTCACTCCCAGTAAGGATATGTGTATCCTATAATTATTGAGTCTTTTTCTTTGCTAAAGACACATTTTCTTCTCCACCCTCTGACTGGACTTTATTAATATCCCTTTCATGTAACAAGAAAGAATAACCAGATCAGCTTTTCTCCCAGGATTCACATTATATATTAACTAGAGGCCCGGAGGCCCGGTGCACGACATTTGTGCACTGGGGGGTGGGGGGGGAGGGTGGGCGGGGGAGACTCAGCCTAGCCTGCGCCCTCTTAAAGTCTTGGACCCCTCAGGTGATGTCCAACTGCCAACTTAGGGGAGCGGGCCTAAGCCAGCAGGCAGACATCCCCTGAGGGGTCCTTAGCACTGCTACAGAGGTGGGAGAGGCTCCCGCCACTGCTGCTATGCTTGCCAGCCATGAGCCCAGCTTCTGGCTGAGTGGTGTTCCCCCTGTGGGAGCACACTGACCACCAGGGGGCAGCTCCTGCATTGAGGGTATGCCCCCTAGTGGTCAGTGTGTGTCATAGCGACCGGTTATTCCACCATTTGGTTGATTTGCATATTAGCCGTTTATTATATAGGATTAGTCAGTATCATTTTTTATTCTGTATGGCTCCATACAGCAAAGGGCACTACTCCAGAAGAAACAATGAAAAATGCTTCACAAAAGGGAAAAGGGAAGCCCCTTTGTATGGCTTGGGTACATTCTAAGTAGTTTGGGGGAGAGTCTAAGGGAAGTAGGGATCAGTTTTGGATTGGTTGCTATTTCTAAAATGAGATTAGAAGTGGGGATGAACTAGGGATTGAGTACTATCATGTGTTGAGGAGTCCTCAGTAACAGATGGCACAGAAATGTGGGTCTGGGGCCATTGTTGGTAATAAAGCAGCCATAACTCAAAGTGTCATAACGTTGACTTATGACTGCTTTATTATCAACCTGCAACACAGCTTGCCTTTGGGAAAAACAATGTTTCCTATTACCTTTGCAGTGGCTTTCCCCATGTCTGTCCTCTCGGGCCTATCATTGCAGTGCTTTACTTTTCCCTTCAGATAGTTTTTTCTCTGTGTCTGTCTGGAGAGTTCTTTACTTGTCCATGACTAAAATTCTATATGGTGTGGACTGTTGTCAAATAGTCTCCCTTAAGTTGTCCAAAGATCATTGCAATTGACAGTTTCTTCATAAGGCACTCTGCTTTGAGGCTGTGTTTTCATAGAGGGGTTTTTGCTTTTGTTCTTAAATATCTTGTACCTTTTGTTACTGGTGATTTTGGTTGGTTTGGGAGGAGAGTGAGTTAAGAATTGCTATACTCATCATACTTTACTCAAGCAAAGAAATTATTTTAAGTCAGAACTAGTGTATGAAATGAAACTTCAGTAAATATTATTCACCACAGAATGAGTTTGATAGAGATGGAACATAACATGATTAGTTAGCCATTATAGTGAAAAAATAAACTGTGGCATGGAAAATCTACTTATTTTGTTGATGTTTATATATAATTTCTGATTACCATTTAAGATTATGTCTATATACAAATCACACCTGTTTGGAAAATAACTTAATCAGTTATATTTTATGCAATCTGTGTTTACAACAAGTAGGAAAATGCGTTATTCTATATATTTCTTTGTCTAAGATGGTCCCTATCACTTAAAACTGGAATTTTTTAAACCAAAATGAATATTAAAAACTATGCTATAGATGAATGGCAAGGAGATAAGTTATTTTTAGTATTTTTGTGGATCATAAAAATGTAAGATGGAACTTGAGTTTATAAAGCATATTTTAAGAACAATGCAGTATAATACTTTAATGCTAAATTCTGTGGCCACAGCAATTTAATTGAAAAAAGGTCAGTAAAACAAAGTAGAAATTACGAATGTTTCGAAAAAAATGTATAATTTTAACAGATATAAAGAAAATTCACAGATACTCAAAAAATATATATAAAACTGGCATTTACAAACATTTCCCTCCATTTATATTTGTAAAATTCATTTTCTGGTACCTGCATACAAGAAATATTTTTCAAAATGTAATATGAACTTCTTTGAACTGACATCTTGTTTCTGGGAAATGCCTTGGTTGTTGCCTACACTTGTCACAGAAGCAATTACTGTGAGTACATTTTCCACAAGTATGAAACAGAACATAATCATAACATGGTCCGAATATTCATTCACACAAAATTAACACAACAATAACACCAAGCAATACAGTCCTGTCAATTACATGAAGTTAAGGCAAGGCTGGGGAAGATGCTTAGTATAGAAAATGGAAAGAAAATGTAGGTGTGTTCTTAAAAACAGAAGCTAATCTGTTGTAAAGGGTTGTGCTAAACATAGAAAAAAAAGGGCATGGGCAATAAGAGAATAAGTAAGAAGAGAAAATTATGGAAAGATCTGTTTTTGTTTTAAACCATGTATCACCAAAACTCTTCTACACAAAGCACCAGCTTCAGGGCTTGTCAAGATTGGATTACTGGTATGAACTTTTTAAAGCAACATGTTCCAAAATAATATCTGACAGGAGAATTAACTTATATCAGGATATAATTTCAATCAGAATCCACTGCTACAGTTTGGAGAAAATAGGAAATCAAAAATTTTTGAAGGATGTAGAGAATTCCAAGAATTTGTAAAGCCCTAGAAATTAACACTCCAATGGAATGTAACCTATGAATCTTTTAAATACTTTTATTTTTTTAAATTGTATTTTTCAGTTTTAAACTATTTTATTTATTTTGTTTTCAATATTTAAAACAAAGTTGGATATTTTAGAGGGTATGGGTGTTTATTGGAAGAAAATTGGAAAGTTCCCCATTGTATCATTTGAGATCAACAAGACATTATTTTCCCTATTATAAAAAAATATTAAACTTCCTGTTTAAAACAATAAAATCTTTTAATTGTATAGCTTATATTTTAATTTATTTTAAGTTTAATTCTACAGATTTTCAGTGAGAGGCCAGCCTTTTTTGAAACTGCAAAATTGAACACTAAGGCATATATACGACTAGGAATTGTGGATGTCATGTTCTCTGATAAAGGGAGACACATCTCAAGGCCTTATAATATTTAAATTGAAGTGTGGTACAATTTAAACCTCCAGAGAATACAAAACCACTCAGGTTTCCTAAACTAATAAGAAAGTATGTCAATAGAGGACAGTTAATCTAATGAAAATAGTAGTTACTTAAAATTATTTGTTTTTCCCAAGTCCTTATTCTTTGCCATTATTACTCGGCTTTTACCTCCAGCCTGTCAGGCAAGAACACCCAGGAGAGGTGGATGGATCTTAGAGAAAGTGTTCTGAATTTGTAAGAAGCATACAGGATTAGTGAAGATGTTTACAGTCATAGTTAGGTAGTTGCACAAGTAGGGTGGCCTGGAAACAGTCCACAGATACATGATGTAGCCTAGAACCTTTATTAGCCAAGCCACTTTAAAACTGTTTTGTTCTTCTTGTTGCTCTGCAATGACAGTTTCATCTTTAATAATGTCAGGTGATCTACTTAAGTTAGCCATAGGGTTAGGTAAAACTGAGAAACTACTCACTCACTGCCTGAAGAAGGTAAAGTCTAAGAATAGTTTTAGGAACTGGCAACTTCATTAGTGAACTGTATACAACACTTGTTTGGAGGGCTCTGTTGATTTTCTTGAACTATGGGTATTATATAAGTAATAAACTGTAATTTTTAGTATGATGGCTTTTCTGACTTCTGTGAAACTGTTTAACAAATCACTGAACCCGAGGGTAGAATTGGGGATCATCTAAACTACAAAGAAACTTGGTGACTGCATCATGTGCACTTGAAAAGTACATTTTCTGTAGTTACTGGGTGGTCTGTTCTATAAATGTCGGTGAGGTCAAGTCCATTAACACTATTGTTAGTCTTTTATATCCTTACAACTTTTCTGACTACTTCTCAATGACTGAGAGAAGATTGTTGATATCACCAACCATAATCATGAATGTATCTCTTTTTCCAGTTTTGTCATTTTTGCCTCATATATTTAGAAGTTCAGCTTTTAAGTGAATACACATTTATGATATATCTTTCTGATGAACTGACTCTTTGGTCATTATGATATGCCCCTCCTTATTACTGGCAAAATATTTTGTCCTCAACTCTATCATTAGCATGTGCTTGTAATACTGTTTTACATCCTTTTGTTTGATAGGACCAGGGTTTCAAGGTCTGGGCATTTCTAATGTTATTATTAAATGCTATTCCTGCTAAATGTTAAAATGTAGCACAGTATTTGCAGATCAGCTGTAAACAGGATGAGCTTTACAGGAACTCAACCAGGAAAGGGCAGCCAACTGCAAAGAAGGAATCAATGTGAAATTGACCAAACAGTACACATAAGCAATGGCTAAGTCTCCCTTCAGGGAGACAGAGTGGATATGAACCCCTCTCTCCTTTACTTGCTGCAATTAAATAAAACTACCTGTGACAACAATGTCTCATTCTTGAATAGAGCACCCCAAGCGGCAAACCCCTTGAATTCAGTAACACTTCTACTTTTAACAATCTTGGATATTTAAGTGTGTCTCTTATAAACATCATGGTAATCAATGGACTCTAGCTCTTTAGAGATGGACAGTCTGAGGATTATTTGGGGGTTTCTATTCTGAGCCGGCATATAATATAGATCTTTTGGCAGAGTGGTAGGCTTTTAGAAAAATGAACCTCATAATATACATATATATATATATGTATATATATGTACACACACACACACACACACACACACACATATATATGTGTGTGTATATATATGTATATATATATGTAATTTTTTATTTTATTTTTTTACTTAATGTAGTAAATAGTCCTGGATACAGCCATACCCAGTAGTCAACCTATTCTCTCAATGCAAAACATTCTTGTTTTTTAAATCTGCCCTAGGAAACAATACAAGAATTCACTCCATTTAAAAACAGGACTAAAATCTCACTCTCACACATCTTGTTCCCTTCAGTCATCCCATGTCTAGCATCAAACATTTTGGGGGTTTTTTAATCATTTTTCAGACACGGAAAGGGTGGCACAGGAAGATTAATGAGTATACCTGAGGTAATGAGCCTGACCCCAGTGTGTACATTGGGCTCCTGGCTCTCTGTGCAGGGCACTTGCTTCCAAGGCCTTTCATTACCTTTCATGTGTCTTCCACTTGAGAAGTGTTTAGAGTCCTTTCACTAAAAGCATCCCATTGACCCTTCCCCAAACCTTAAAACACAGAGGAAGAAAACACACAGGAACATTTATTATTATTATTACTCTTTTTAAGCAAGAAAAGTACAATTATTTAAGTCACTACAGACATCATAATCACCCTTGGTAAAATGTATCTTGAAGCTTGCCTCTGCTCATGTATGCTTGAAGATAGAGAAAAAATTCAGCTTTCAATTTTCCTAATGGTTTAAAATAAGGAAGTCCAGATCAAAATTCTTATCTGAGGTATACAGATGTGTGTATGCATGTGTGTGTGTGTTGATTGCCTTCTAATAAATTGGTGAGTGGATGTGAATGCACGCCTAAGGTGATACATAAGGTATTTTTTATCATCATTATTGGATAGGAGGTATTCTGCTTGTTACTGTTGGAGATACATTAGCAATGCATAGTTTCAACTCTCAAAAAGCTTAAAATGCAATTCTGTTACTGAATTAAAGCAACTATATAAAAAGCTTTAATTTTAAGCAGAAGAAAAGGTCTTCCATGGATAAGAGGAAAACAATGCCAGGAGCATGAGGAATGGCTTTATGAAGAGTCTTCATCGGATGCTTACATCCACACAGTAAGCTTAGGGGATACACAGAAGCAAGGTGCCTGTTTTCCCCACTTCATAAACGCTCTGCACATCCACTTGCTAGTCTGCATTCATCTGGCTAAGGGGTAAAAGAATCACCTTTCTAACTCAAGCCATCCAAGTTCAGAGGTAGAGGAAACAGTATATCCTACTTTAGAGCACTGCCCTCTGCTGCTGAGCAGCTGGCTGACTTAAACTACATCATTTTAATGCCCTATGGTCATTGCATCCTCTGGTGTAAACAGGTATTTTTATATTTGTTAATTATCCAATCTGCTACTGTTGTATTATTTTTCAGACACTAAAATAATTTTAGAGGTTTCCATTGCTAACTTACACAGAAAACATATAGGAAGTGTAGGCTTCCACAAAGAATATATGAAACCCTATTTCCTAGGTAATGTATAATGCAGAAAAAAATATATCCAAATAAATCTTTTTGGAAAACTGACACTAGATAAAGAGTAGCACTGTGAGAAGAAATCTAATAATAGGCAAATAGCAAGATGACCTTTTTTTTCTTTTCCTTCTCATAATTCCGTGCTTTATTTGGAGCTCCTTATTCCAGTTTGCAATAAGAACTCAGTGCTGCTGCTTCATTCCTCACCATGTGTGGGTGATTATGGGGGAGAAAAGCTGTCTGTCAAAAGCAGAAGATTCCCACAGAATGTCTGAAAATATAAAACTGCTTATTGCAAAGTGATTGCTTGGGTTTATCTGCCATGCACAGACTGCCTGGTCGATAGACACTGAGATTTGAGTGAGGCAGTTGTGTTGACAGGCAGTGTTTAAAACAGCCCTTTAATTCTTCATCAGCTGCATTAAAGGAATTTTATTAATTCTTTAAAATAGGCACTTGGAAGTTAATTACTGATTATATAATACTGCTTATATTCAACATTATTTTATTGTTATCAAATAAAGCATTTATTCATTTTATTACTACTTTTAAATATCATGAAATGACATTTGTGCTTAATTAGCTGTTATATTTTAAAATTATAAGATGTTAATACTTCCTTTCACAGTCATTTCACTAGATATTGTTTGCATTTATTTTTTAAAAATCTACCCATAATAGGATAGCATTATTATGGTAAAATTATATCGGTTCATAAAAATTCTGAAATAATAAATCAGATGTAAAATTTACACTTGTAAGGGAGATGAATGACTGTGATAAATACATTATCTGACTAACTCCATGCAGAATTTATGGGACTAGAAAATTTTTCTTTGTGATTTAGATAGTATATAAAATAAATAGACAGATTTAAAGTAACTAATAGTGACCACCTTCTCTGTGTCCCTGTTAAAAATACAGTTTTTAGAAAGCTTAATAAATACAATGACCAGCTGAACAAATTCTTAGTCTATGCTAAATTTTTATTCCCCATTAATACATAACAGCTATTTGTGTCAATATTTCCCTAGCAGGATGGATTTTAAATACTAGAATTCTCTCTTCATCTACTAGTCTGCTAAAATGACTAAGAATATTAGTGAAGATTGATGGAAGAATCTTTGTTAATTATGCATTAATCATTTTAAGTGTTCAACTGCTGAAAAGATTCACTGCACTAAAACTGTTTATACTCAGAAAAGACCTGTATTACAAGCACAAAAAAACAGTAGAACAACAAGAGAAGCATATATTCATGGAAAGGAAAGCAAGGTCGCAGATATAGCCTACCTGTCCTCTCACATCTGGGCCCTATAAGACATGCATTGTTTCCTCCAGTGTAGAGGCACCATTTGTAGGTATGCAAAGCATCTTGATATCAGGATGTCCGAAATCTGTTCCTCATGGAGGAGAAGGGTCTCTTATCAGTGAGCTGATGGCATAGGTTTATTCTAGGCACATTTTAGCTATGTGACCATCTATGTTGTGTTTCCCAACATCACAACTTTTTCTCTAAGTCTTCAATGTCAACTAGTTGTTCAACAATTCAATCCAATTCTGACACTACCCAGAGTTAGCACAGACCCCACAGCATGAGGGCACAGTCCCACAAGACTGCTCTGAGATACTAGCTGCAAAAAGGGTACCCAAGCTACCAGCACTTCTGCCTGGCTGACTACACATCTGTAGGTTCCCTTGGCACCCTCCATTGGGATTTAGTAATTTGCTAGAACAACTTGGGAAATTGCTATCCTTATGATTACAGGTTTACTACAAAAGACACAACTCAGATACAGCCAAAGGGAAAAGATGCACAGTGCAAGGGATGGGGCAGGGGTTCTGCAGAGCCTCCATGTCCTCTCTAGCCGTGCAAGCCGCCCAGCATGTTGATGTGTACACCACCTGGAAGCTCTTCTAATCTTACCGTTTAAGAGATTTTATAGAGAGAAACCAAGATGGCGGCATAGGTAAGCACCTAAACTGCTGCCTCGCACAACAATTTCAAAACTACAACTAAAAGACAGAACGGACATCATCCAGAACCACAGGAAGGCTGGCTGAGTGGAAATTCTACAACTAGAAGGAAAGAGGAAAGCTCACGGAGAATCAGAAGAGCAGCAAAGGAGGACTGAGGTACGGAGAGGGCGCACAGAGAGGAAGGGCGGCTGAGTGCCTGGCTGACTTTCTCTGGCAATTTTGTAAGTCTAATCCTATAAGGCTGTCTCCAGCACTGAACTTCTCCCAGCGTAGACACAGCTGATCCTCACAGCCAACTGGCCTGGAGGTCTATTCCTCCCAGTGATACCAACAACAATCAAGACTTAACTACAACAAGGCTGTACACACAGTCCACAAAGGGGTGCACCAAGAGTGTCGACCTCAGGTAACTGGGGAGGCTGACCCACTGGGCCATATAGGAAACCTAGCACACAAAGCTACCCTACCAACTCAGGGAAGCAACAAAAATGTGGAGGCAAAGAAACAGATCACAAACGAAAGAAATGGAGGAAAACAAATGACTGGATATAGAATTCAAAACCACGGTTATAAGGCTTTTCAAGAATATCCTAGAAAAGGCCGATAAATTTAGTGAGACCCTCGAGGATATGAAAAAGGACCAACTAGAAATTAAACATACACTGACTGAAATAAAAAATATTATACAGAGACCCAACAGCAGACTAGAGGGTCACAAGAATCAAGTCAAAGATTTGAAATACAAAGAGCAAAAAACACTCAACCGGAAAAGCAAAAAGAAAAAAAAATCCAAAAAGTTGAAGATAGTGTAAGAAGCCTCTGGGACAACTTCAAGCGTACCAACATCAGAATTATGGGGGTGCCAGAAGAAGACAGAGAGCAAGATACTGAAAACCTATTTGAAGAAATAATGACTGAAAACTTCCCCTACCTGGTGAAAGAAATAGACTTACAAGTCCAGGAAGCACACAGAACCCCAAGCAAAAGGAATCCAAAGAGGACCACAACAAGACACATCATAATTAAAATGCCAAGAGCAAAAGACAGAGAATATTAAAAGAAGCAAGAGAAAAACAGTTAATTACCTACAAGGGAGCACCCATGCGATTGTCAGCTGATTTCTCAACAGAAACTATGCAGGCCAGATTGAAGTGGCAAGAAATATTCAAAGTGATGAAAAGCAAGAACCTACAACCAAGATTACTCTACCCAGCAAAGTTATCATTCAGAATGGAAGGTCAGATAAAGAGCTTCACAGATAAGAAAAAGCTAAAGGAGTTCATCACCACCAAACCAGTATTATATGAAATGCTGAAAGGTATTCTTAAAGAAGAGGAAGAAGAAAAAAGTAAAGATAAAAATTATGAACAACAAATACATATCTATCAACAAGTGAACCTAAAAATCAAGTGAATTAAAAACCTGAGGAACAAAATAAACTGGTGAATATAATAGAATTAGGGGCATAGAAAGGGAGTGGACTGATAATTCTCAGGGGAAAAGGGTATGGGGGGTGCAGGAAGAGACTGGACAAAAATCGTACACCTATGGATGAGGACAGTAGCGGGGAGGTAAGGGCAGAGGGTGCGGTGGGAACTGGGTGGAGGGGAGCTATGGGGGGGGAAAAGGAGAAACAATTATAATAACCTGAACAATAAAGATTTATTAAATTTAAAAAAAAAGAAAAAAAAGAGATTTTATAACCCAATCTCCAGCCCCTCTCCCCTCCCCAGAAGTCACAGGTTGGGCTAAAAGTTACCACCCTCTAATTAGATGGTTGGTTTCTTTGGTGACAAAGCCCTATTTGGAGGTATCTAGGAGCCATAAACCCAATTATTTTTATGAAACGATGCTGATAGGTTGGTATGTCCTACCATGAAACAACTCATGAACCATCCATGGTTATGAAACATTATTTATCTCTAGTTAATTTTTTTATAACATTGGTCAAGCATCACCATCATACTCCAGGTAACTCTGGAGATAAGAATGTGATCAATCCAGATGGGCTGGGATTAACCTGTACTATGCAGGGTCTGTGATGAGAAGACTAAGACAGATCTATTAATTCAAAATACATAGATTGAATGTGCTCAGAAAGTGTTGTATTTTTATTAGAAGGCAGAAACTTTGTTCAATGGATTAAAGCTAAAAATGCAATTTCCAATCAGTGTCTGTGACAAAGAGCAATGGTACAATTAGAATGCACATTTTCCACGCCTGTCAGCTGCTAGTGTGAATGGAAACTGGAGTACCCTCTGAGGTGAGAGCTAGCGAAGAATGCTGTGCTTGGTTTCCCACTTAATTGAATAGAAGTGTGCCCACTAGACAAAGAACTCAGCACATGTTGATTGTGTTGAAAGTACAGATGAATGGAAGCATAAAAATGGTTATTTATTATGTGTGTATGTATTATTTAGTCATACTAACAGAACAACTACTAAAGGAAGAATACCAAGCTAGGTATTTAATATATTGTTAAAAATCCTTAAAAATCACTTAAACCTTATAAGAACTAGCTGAATTTATACTTGTGAAGCATTTATTTGTTGTGGGCTAAAAATAAACTTTACTACATATAAAAGCCTTGGCTTGAAGCAAAATAAGGGCCTGTGTAAATTATTTGCAGATCAGAAGTCGTCTACTCAAAATATCTTCACCATCAATTTGTTTTAGGGCCTAAAATTTCCATCATAATTCTCTTCCTCCCCCTCCTCCTGCTCCTCTTTCTCCTCCTATTCTTCCTTCTGAGAATAATCAAATGTGATGAAAATTCCAGGGCATGTTAAATTGTAAGGCAAGCTATAATGTATTGTTCTTTTACTATTTGTATTCCAGTGTAGAAGACTGTTGGTTATCTCCCCATTTACCCTTCCTTACAGAACTATGACCCTGACATTTTAGGGAAGTCTAAAACATCCTCCAGCCCCAGGAGGTGAGTCCTAAATTTCATAACCAGTTTTAGTAATTACATTAGCCTTGAAAATTTACCTGGGCAAATCTAGCAAAATGTGATGTAATTCTGATCACTGCAACCTGAGTATTAAAACTGCTGAGGGGTTCTGGGAAAGGTATTCTCACAGAAACAGAGACCGTCTTTTTCCTTTGGCACTACTGTGTCTGGGTATGTCACCTGCAAGTGCTGGAGCCTGGAATATGGCCTAAGACAAAGCCAATGTGCTAAGAATTATACCACTAGAGGAAAGATGATGACAGACAGTCCCCAACTTACAATGGTTCAACTTGTGATTTTTCCACTTCACAATGGCGTTAAAGCAATAAGCTTTCAGTAGACCTATACTTCAAATTTTGATATTTTCCCAGTAGAGATATGCAGTAGGATACTCTCTTGTGATGCTGGGGAGAGACAGCCAACTGCAGCTCCCAGTCAACCACCCAATTACGAGGGTAAACAACCAGTACTCTGCAGTTTACTGTACTGCCAGCATATTGTGGATGCTGTGTTTTGTGTTTTTGCATCTCATCATGTCTACAGAATACCCATCTGTGTCTCCTGCTTCTGGTGAGAGAATAAGAGGAAGGAAATTACTCTTGAAATAATATTCAAGACAATTGCCCAACTGTAGGCTAATATAAGTGCTCTGAGTGCATTTAAGGTAGGTTAGTATAAGCCAAGCTATAATGTATTAAATACATTTATTCGACTTACAAGTTTATTGGGATAACACCATCGTAAGTCAAAGAGCACCTCTACTTCATTGTGCCATTGTCTTAAACAATCTTAGGGCAGCTCTGCCTGCCCTTCTGGGTATGTGGGAGAATAAATTCCTTTACTATTCAAGTAACTTACCAGGTAGAGTTGATATTCTGTTATTTATAGCTAGCAAATTCCATGTTGTCAAATCCCAGATATACTTACTCTTAACTAGAATTTACAGATGCTTTGACACATTTACCTACTTTTTCTTTCCTGAAAAACAAAGTTTCTGTGAAACTAAAGTCTTTTATTTTTTTCCCCCTACATCACTAGACACTTCTAGATCTCCTTTTGTGCAATCCTCAGGGCTTAGACTTATACCTCTTCCATAGTTAACCTTATTTTACTTGGCTTTTAACACTGTCTATAACCTGGTTACCCTCACATGCATGCCTCTTGTACAGACCTGAAATCTGAGAATTAGGTACTTTTTCTTTTTATTGCCTCACTGAGAGATATTCACTCTGATATTCCACAGGTCTCTCATATTTAAAAAAAGTCTCAAATTAAGTCATTAATGCTCCTAACTTGTGGTGCGGTGTTTCTTCCTTTTCCGCGTCCCGCACGGAAAGGGAGAAAGACAGGTTCCTGAGGGGAGGAGCTGGGGGTTAAGAAATTAGAGAAAGAAAGAGACAAGAGACAGAAATAGATTCAAGCTGGGTGCCAGGTGGCTTCCTGTCCTCTGATAGAGAGACAGTCACACACACCTCAGACAACACAGCATATTTATTGGTTTCCAAAAGGGATTTTATGATCAAAAGGAGTTTCGGGTGTACCCAAATCCTATTCATCAGGATCTGAGTAAGCTCCTTATTTTGGGTGGTTGAAGGTCCTTTTTGTTCCTCATTCCAAGTACATGGATAAGAAATCAGTACTCATAACAGGATTCTGCCAGTGCCCTTGGGCTCAGCTGATAAGAATTAAAAAAGTATCCATGTGCCTTCCCAGATGGCTCTCTACACTAACTAAACTGCATTTCTTCTACAGGAACCCTAAAACATGCTTAAATGATACAATTATCAGTCAGCTGGTCAATTCAGAAACCTGGGGATCATTCTTGACCCAGGTCTCATACCCAATCTACTAGCAATATATCTTGAGCCCATCTGTCTCTATCCATCTCTCTATCACCATTACTATCTCCTCAGTTAAGGGCAGCAATACCTACTCAATAAAACAGCCTCTTAATTGATACCACTTTGGGCTCCCTACAGTCCATCTCCTATGCAGCACCCAATGTTCTTTTTTTAATTTATCTTTATTGTTGAAAGTATTACAGATACCCCCTGTTTTCCCCCCATTGACTCCCTCCACCCTGCTCCTGCCTGCCCGCCTCCCTCAGGCCTTCACCACACTATTGTCTGTGTCCATGGGTTATGCATATATGCATGTAAGTTCTTTGGTTAATCTCTTCCTGCCTCCCTCCTCTCCACTTTCCTCTGAGATTCATCAATCTGTTCCATGCACCCATTTCCCTGGATCTATTTTGTTCCTCAGTTTATTTTGTTCATTAGATTTCACATATAAGTGAGATCACATGACACTTGTCTTTCCCTGACCGGCTTACTTTGCTTAGCATAATACTCTCCAGGTCCCTCCATGATGTCTCAAAGAGTAAGAGATCCTTCTTTTTTATAGCTGCATAGTATTCCCTTGTATAAATGTACCACAGCTTTTTATATCCACTCATCTACTGGTGTTATTTTAAAAATGAATCTAGATCCTCTAGTAAAAGACTCTTTCTTCAATGCCATGTCACTCTTACTTACAACTAAATCCAAAGGAACTGAGACTGTCACATAACCCAGACCAGCTGACCTCTCCACTATTACCTCATGTGATTATCTGATGCATTCACCATGCTATAGACACACTAGTCACTTTTTGTATTTTATTTTATTTTTTTTAAATAAATCTTTATTGTTCAGATTATTACAGGTGTTCCTCTTTTTTTCCCCCTAGCTCCCCTCCACCTGACTCCCCACCCCACCCCATGCCCTTACCCTCCGCCACTGTCTTCATCCATAGGTGTAAGCTTTTTGTCCAGTCTCTTCCCGCACCCCTCACACCCCCTCCCCCCTGAGAATTGTCAGTCCACTCCTTTTCTATGTCCCTGATTCTATTATATTCACCAGTCCATTCTGTTCTTCAGATTTTTTATTCACTTGATTTTTAGATTCACTTGTTGGTAGGTATGTATTTGATGTCATTTTATTGTTCATAATTTTTATCTTTACCTTTTTCTTCTTCTTCCTCTTCTTAAAGAACACCCTTCAGCATTTCATGTAATCCTGGTTTGGTGGTGATGAACTCCTTTAGCTTTTTCTTGTCTGTGAAGCTCTTTATCTGACCTTCAACTCTGAATGATAGCTTTGCTGGGTAGAGTAATCTTGGTTGTAGGTTCTTGCTGTTCATCACTTTGAATATTTCTTGCCACTCCCTTCTGGCCTGCATAGTTTCTGCTGAGAAATCAGCTGACAGTCGTATGGGTGCTCCCTTGTAGGTAACTAACCGTTTTTCTCTTGCTGCTTTCAAGATTCTCTCTTTGTCTTTTGCCCTTGGCATTTTAATTATGATGTGTCTTGGTGTGGTCCTCTTTGGATTCCTCTTGTATGGGGTTCTGTGTGCTTCCTGAACTTGTAAGTCTATTTCTTTCACCAGGTAGGGGAAGTTTTCAGTCATTATTTCTTCAAATAGGTTTTCAGTATCTTGCTCTCTGTCTTCTTCTGGCACCCCCATAATTCTGATGTTGGTACGCTTAAAGTTGTCCCAGAGGCTCCTTACACTATCTTCATATTTTTGGATTTTTTCTTTTTGTTTTTCTGGTTGGGTGTTTTTTGTTTCCTCATATTTCAGATCTTTGGCTTGATTCTTGGGGTACGTTGATCTACAGTTGAGTTTCTGTATATTCTTTATTTCAGACAGTGTATGCTTAATTTCTGACTGGTCCTTTTCCATTTTTTTGGCATTCTCATTAAGGTCCTTGAAGGTCTCACTAAGCTCCTCAGAGGTCTCATCAAGTTTCTCGGCGGTTTTTAGAAGATTCTTGAGTAACCTTATAAATGTGGTTCTGAACTCTATGTCGTCCATTAGTTTGCTTTCCTCCATTTCTCTCATTCGTGACATGTTTCTTTGTCTCCGCATTTTGTTGTTTCCTTGTGTTGATGGAGTGGCTTTGTGTGGTAGGTGACCTATAGGGGCCAGTAGCTCAGCCTCCCCAATCACCTGAGGTGGACGCCTTTGGTACACCCTTTTGTGGTCTGAGTGCAAAGTCTTGGTGTAGTTAAGCCTTGATTGCTGTTGGTACACTGGGAGGAATTGATCTCCAGGCCAATTGGCTGTGAGGACCCGCTGTGTCTATAATGGAAGAACTGCTGCGCTGGAGACACGCTTATGGTGCAGAACTTGTTTCAGTGGGGCTTTGGTCCTCACTGAGTCTGCCTCTTGAATGTATCACTTATGGATGTGAGGAGTTGAAATCTGGTGTCTCACACTGACCACTAGGTACACTGGCTTCTGGATCTCCAATGGGGTGCAGGTCAGCTACTGTCTGAGGCCACCCAGCAGGAGCTACAGCAAGAACTACAGTTTTCTCCTCTTTGCTTGGGGTTTGGAGGTTTTGGAGCTGTCTGACCTGGGCTGCAAGTTTGCTAGGTTAAGCTGCGATAGGGCAGGCCATTCATATGCTAAAGCCGCTGCTTGGAGCTTGGGTGGGTTTGTAGATTGTGCAGGGCGGGGTCTCAGGGCATAATTAGGCTAGGGCGTGGCAAACAGCAATGGCTGCCAGTAAGCTGGCTCTGCATCTCCGACCGTGTCCCCATGTCCCACGACCTAGCACAATAAACAATTGTTCCTGCACGCAGCCCTATAAGCAAGCCTCCCTCACTTTCCGACCCCACGGCAGACAGTCCAGCTTCTCCCCATAGGAGTTTGGGTCCCCTGCATCTCCCCAGAAACAAGTTCGGAGTAATCGGGAACTTATCTCCCTTCCGGTTGAAAACAGCAGCGCTCCCAGACACCCGTCGCCAGCCCGATTCGCGCGTCTCCGTACCTCAGCTTTTCGGTGCTTGTGCACCCCTCAATGCTGTTTGCTCTTTCCTTCTAGTTGTAGAACTTCCACTCAGCCAGCTTTCCCGTGGTTCTGGGTGATAGACGTTTTGTCTTTTAGTTGTAGTTTTGAAATTGTTGTGCGAGGCAGCAGTTTAGGTGTTTACCTACGCCGCCATCTTGGATCTCCTCACACTTTTTGTATTTTAAAAGGACACATTCCTTTCCCTTCCTATTTCACGGGCTTAATACCTATTCATATTTTAGTTTTTGGCCTGAATATTATTTCAAAGTAATAACTGCTAGGACCACCCATTTGAATTAACTAAACTATATCCCCACCTTTTATTCTCTCCCATGAAACTATTTAATTTTAACTTTATAGCACTTATAAATACATCTATACAAATATATACACATTACACATATGTATATGTATATATATATAAATACATATATACATAGAACATATACACACATGCAATATTGATATATTTAACATCTGTATCCCCCACTAGAGAGTAAACTCCAAGATGACAAGCCAATTAATACCTATTTTGTCCATATCACCTAACACTGAACTTGGAACCCAGCCAAGGAGAAGGAATCCAGTTTTCAAAAAGTTTTAGGCAAGTGACAGAGGTCATAGACAGGAAAATGAGCTGGTGGATACAGCTCTGCTTGCTGTATCTAGAAGGCTAAGATGGTGCTAGTCAACAGGGCTGGCCTATGATAATGCTAAGGCAGAGACAAGCAGCTTTTACACTATTTCCCTGTTGGCTTGTTGATATGAATATACCTTAATCTTTAGTTATTATTAAATATAGGATAAAAGTTAAATATTGACAGACAGAATAGAATAGCCTTTACCTCATGGATAACTTCTTCCTTTTACAGTCACCATGATAACATTACAATTAAGTGCAGTGTTATTGAATAATAATTTGCTATAAATTACATTAAATGACTAATTCCTATAGATTATTTGAATGGTGCTAGTGGCAAGAAAGAGTATAGTGGACATATCATGATGCTTACTGTCTATCAGAGCTAAATTTGAAACCCAGTTCTGACAATAGTTACAGATTTGGGGGAAGGTTACCTATTTTTTTGTACTTGTTTTCTCACTTAAATAGGGCTGCATTTCTTCTGGCAGGGCTTTATATGGTATTTATAAAAGAACTGGCAGAGTATCAGGAGCTACAATGCTGCAGATGATCAAAAGCTAGTGGTATAATCTTATAGCATTTTATAATCTAATTTGTTAATGAAGGAGCCAGTGTATGCAATATTTTCAAGAAAATAGAGAACTAAATATATTGGCCAAAGATTTATTTGTGTGGACATGAAATTTAAGCTAAGAGGGTAGGTAAAAATATGGAAAAGCCAAAAGAATAAGATAGAGAATTCCAGTGGTTTACGACTAACGTATTTTCAAATATGATTATATTGATCCATTTATTGAAAAAAAATTATTTCCACACACACATAAAAATTCAGTGAATTTGTCAATATTCTCTCAAAATTATATGCAATCATATTGTTACATTTTTATACTGCAACATACATGAAAAGTTTTCCTCCCATTTCTACAGTCTAATGAGCCATCTAGATGCTAAGTCATGTTCAAATTTATTGGCAAGTTGCTTTACTATCAAAGAATAATGCTACAACTCATATATGCATAAATAAGGATTGCAATGCCTTAGAAAGTTGAGTTTAAAAGATCTGAATTAGACAGCAAAGACTTTGTTTCATACTGAAGAACCTCATGAAAAGTGTCCTTATCTGACTTGTCTAAATGCTTCTTCTATCTTTGGAATCAAGCAGAAACAATTTACCTGCTGCCATGTTTATTATTTTGTTTAAAATGGCATAAAATTATCACTAGAAGGAATGTCATCTATAATACTTATGCAAAAAAAAGAAGTCTGAAAGTTCATTTTACACCCATACTCAACTGTATACATCATTCATGGGCCACATTGATATTTATCAAATGGGTTAGGAACAACCAAACCAAATCTTCCCCCTTCTCTACCTCCTATGAAACCCTCAACTCCAAATCACAAACTTAAACTATCCCAAATATTCTTCATTTTCCAAGTCCTGTATCAACCATGCTTACAATTCTTGCCATTTCATTTCCATAATACTATCCTCCAATAATAATCTCTAGAAAAAAGTTTTTTAAATTCTGACCTGTTTGTTTTGCTTTTCTATAAATTCTTAGCCTTGGAAAATAAATCTTTATTTTGATAATCATAGAAAACCTATTATCCATAAATGGACATTAACCTGCATTTGTTTTTTTGTGTGTGTTTTGTTTTTTTTTTTGGCAATACATTTTCTCTTTAGGAATATTTCCTGTAACAGTCTACATAAAAAGTTTTTCTTTTTTCTTATTAAATTAAAGTTTTATTCCCTCAAAAATGATCCATGTGATAAATTTTAGCATTTACATAATGGAAAATGCAAACATACACAAGAAGAAAAATATTACAAGTAAAATATGCTTAATAGAATTTTGGCTAAATATTTTTAGCACATTTTATCATGGCTGGATACAAGTCCATATTCTGAGGACTCGATTGCGATTCTATAATTGTACATACTCCTTTAACCACTTAGACTAGTTACTACATTTTTTAAACATTTATTGATTTTGATAACTTATGTAACATACTCTTAATGTTCCCCTTCCTTAAACATAAATTTACTCCTAAAGTGATGCACACCTCTCTATCTCAGTCTGTCTGTCTGTCTGTCTATCTCTCTTCCTACTTCCCTTCCTCCCTGCCCCTTTCTCATTCTCTTCAGAGTATGCACATTATTCAAATTGCATTCTGTGTGTGTGGGGGGGGGGGCGGTGAGGGTGATAATAGTGTGTTGAGATATACAACAAGAAGAAAAAAAGTGACAAAGATAATAACTAAACAATTTTAGTTGCAAAATTATGAAAGAATATGTTGCCTCTCCCATTTTCACAAAGCCACACAATCCTTCTTTAGACAGATCACATATAAAACTCAGTTGGGTATAAGTAGGTGTTAGCCACAGCTCACTAAACACTTTGTCACATTATCTGATTTCATTTAAATTGTGTTTAGGTAATTTAAGGGACCGATTATTTGCAGGGACTCTGGGAATACAACACTTTCCTGCAACAACAGTCAGGTTCCCCTTTGTCAGTTATTACAGTTAAATATTTTTCATCCCTAGTGTGAAATTTTTAACAAAGTCTGATTTGCTGTTAAAAACTGTGCACAATGCTACATAATTCCACTCTAGACCCAAGCCAGAAACAAGACTTGAATGCTAACACTACTCTACCCCCCAATAGCTCTGTTTCAGGTAGTATACTTATAAATTTCAGATACCAAAAAAAAATGTTTCATAGTCTCCCTCCTCTGGTTTTTTAAAATATTATTTTTTAAAAATATATATAGGTATATATATAATTTTATTGATTTCAGTGAGAAGGGAGAAGGAGAGAGAGATAGAAACATCAATATTGAGAGAGAATCATTGATCAGCTGCCTCCGGCACACTCCTCACTGGGATCGAGCCTGCAACCCAGGCATGTGCCCTTACTGGGAATTGAACCATGACCTTGTGGTTCATAGGTCAGCGCTCAACCCCTGAGCCATGCTGGCTGGGCTAAAAAAATTCTTTAAAAAAGTATAAAAATACAGTTATTAAAACTATTTATTATGTCTTCACTCTCAGTTGGGATTAGATGATTTCAATAAAGCAAAGCAGAAAATGTCTCAGGAATATTCTTACTCTAGCTATCCTAACAGTTGAAGAGGGGCATAATTACCCCCAACTGCCCTTCCCTGCTGGCCTGATCTCATCCCCAACTGCCGTCCTCTGCTGGCCAATTTGGTTCTGATTGGTCAGTGTCTATGCCAGTCAGCATCAGAAGCTCTACCTCCTGGGAAGCCATTGGTTCTTCACAGCACCCACATTTGGTTCTGATTGGTCAGTTCCTATGCGAATCAATGTCAAAAGCTCCACCTCCTAGGCAGCCATTGGCTCTTTACAGCACCCATATATGGTTCTGATTAGTCAGTTCCTATGCCAGTCAGCATCTCTGGGCCTGTGAATAGGGCCTGATCAGAAAGGCAGGGCTGATCAGCATCCCCAGTGGAGGTCTGGAGAGAAATGGAGGCACGGTTGCTAGCCAGACTGGGAGAGAAAGAGAGAAGCAAGTGCTAATCAAAAGCTGCCACAAAGGCAATGGATCAGTCCTTGCTTCTCTCTTCAGGCCTCTCTCTGGCCCTGATTCGCAGCCCCTCCTCAGCATTCAGTGCTGGGGAACCACACCTGCAGTGGAAGCAGTCAGCATTGGGTTGCCACGCAACCCAGCACTGACTGCAGGACTGACTTCCCGTTGGTCAAGCCTTGGCCGTTACTGGTCGTTATGACCCAGGGTTTTTATATATTAGGATGGTGTAAGAGGAAGAATCATGGAGTGAGTATAGGGCATGTGAGTTCTGCTTTTGCTGCACAACTTTAGGCTTTTAATTCTTACCTTTGTCAAAAAGACAAGTTAATTTCTGATTTTCTTTATTTGGGTCCTCTTCTCTTTGCTTCTTGGTGAGCCTGTCTAAAGATTCATCAATCTTGTTTATCCTTTCAAAGAACCAGCTTTTGGTTTCATTGATCTTTTGTATTTTTTTTATCTCTATGTCCTTTATTTCTGCTCTGATCTTTATTATCTCCTTCCTTCTGCACAAAATCAGAAATGAAAGAGGCGGAATAACAACAGACCCCACAGAAATACAATGGATTGTTAAAAAATACTATGAACAACTCTATTCCAACAAACTAGAAAACCTGGAAGAAAATGACATATTCCTAGAAAAATACAACCTTCCAAAACTCAATCAGGAAAAATCTAAAAATCTCAATAGGCAGATAACTATGGAAGAAATTGAAGCAGTCATCAAAAAACTTCCAGCAAACAAAAGCCAGCTTCAAAGGGGAGTTTTACCAAACATTCAAGGAAGAACTAAAACCTGTCCTCCTCAGACTATTCCAAAAAAATTCAAGAGGAAGGAACACTTCCAAGCTCATTCTCTGAAGCCAGTATTACCCTAATACCAAAACAGATAAAGACAACACAATGAAAGAGAATTACAGGCCAATATCCCTCATGAACATAGATGCCAAAATCCTCAACAAAATTGTAGGAAATCAGATGCATCATATACCATGATCAAGTAGGATTTATCCTGGGGATGCAAGGATGGTACAATATCCACAAATCAATAAATGTGATACATCACATAAACAAATTGAGAGATAAAAATCACATAGTCATATCAATTGATGCAGAAAAAGCATTTGACAAAATCCAACACCCTTTCTTAATAAAAACCCTCAACAAAATGGGAATAGAGGATCATAACTCAACATAATAAAAGCCTTATATGACAAACCTACAGCCAACATCATACTCAAAGGGCAAAAGCTAAAACCATTTCACCTAAGAACAGGAACAAAACAGGGATGCCCACTTTCACCACTCCAGTTTGACATAGTGCTGGAACTGATAGCCATAGCAATTGGACAAGAAGAAGAAATAAAAGGTATCAAAATTGGAAAAGAAGACATAAAACTGTCATTATTTGCAGATGACATAATAATGTACATAGAGAACCCTAAAGACTCCATCCAAAAATTATTAGACTTAATAAATGAATTCAGCAATGTAGCAGGATACAAAATTAATGCCAAGAAATCTATGGCATTTTTGTACACCAATAGTTAACTTACAGAAAGAAAGATTTTTTTAAAAAATCCCATTTACCATCGCACCAAAAAAATTACAATACCTAGGAATAAACTTAACTAAGAAGGTAAAAGACCTGTACTTGGAAAACTATAGGACACTGAAAAAAGAGATAGAGGAAGACATAAACAGATGGAAGAACATAACGTGTTCATGGATTGGTAGAATCAATATCATTAAAATGTCCATACTACCCAAAGTAATCTATAGATTCAATAAACTCCACATTAAAATACCAATGGCATATTTCACAGACCTAGAAAATTCATCTGGAATAAAACAAGACCCCAAATAGCCACAGCAATCCTGAGAAAGAAGAACAAAGTAGGTGGGATCTCAATACCAAATATCAAGCTGTATTACAAAGCCACTGTTCTCAAAACTGCCTGGTACTGGCACAAGAACAGACATATAGATAAATGGAATAGAATAGAGAACCCAGAAATCGACCCAAACCACTATGCCCAATTAATATTTGACAAAGGAGGCATGAACATACAATGGAATCAAGACAGTCTCTTCAACAAATGGTGTTGGGAAAATTGGACAGATACATGCAAAAAAAATGAAACTAGACCACCAACTTACACTATACACAAAAATAAACTCAAAATGGATAAAGGACTTCAACATAAGACAAGAAACCATAAAAATACTAGAGGGATACACAGGCAGCAAAATCTCAGACATGCGAAGGAATTTCTTCACTGATACTGCTCCTAGGACAATGGAAACTAAAGAGAAAATAAACAAATGGGACTACATAAAAATAAAAAGCTTTTGCACAGCAAAAGAAACCATCAACAAAACAACAAGAAAGCCCACTGCATGGGAGAACATATTTGCCAATGTTATCACTGATAAGGGTTTAATCTCCAACATTTACAGGGAACTCATACAACTTAACAAAAGGAAGATAAACAAAAAATGGGCAATGGACCTAAATAGATACTTTTTGAAAGAAGACAGAAAAAAGGCCAAGAGACATATGAAAACATGCTCAAAATCACTGATCATCTGAGAGATGCAAATCCAAACGACAATGCGGTACTATCTCACACCTATCAAAATGGCTATCATCAACAAATCCACAAATGACAAGTGCTGGCGAGGATGCCGAGAAAAAGGAACCCTCATGCACTGCTGGTGGGAATGCAGACTGGTGCAGCCACTGTGGAGAACAGTATGGAGTTTCCTCAAAAAACTAAAAATGGAACTCCCATTTGACTCAGTGATCCCACTTCTAGGAATATATCTCAAGAAACTAGAAACACCAATCAGAAAGTATATATGCACCTCTATGTTCATAGCAGCACAATTTACCATAGCTAAGATTTGGAAACAGCCTAAGTGCCCATCAGCAGATGGGTGGATTAAAAAACTGTGGTACAACTACACAGTGGAATACTACGCTGCGCTAAAAAAGAAGGAATTCCTACCATTTGCAACAGCATGGATGGAACTGGAGAGCATTATGCTAAGTGAAATAAGCCAGTCAGGGAAAGATAAATATCACATGATCTCACTCATGTATGGAATATAATGAACAACATAAACTGAAGAATAAAAACAGATCTAGAAACAGAAGCATCTATCAGACCATCAAACCTCAGAGGGAAGCTAGGGGAGGGTGGGGGTAAGAGGGAGAGATCAACCAAAGGACTTGCATGCATGTGTATAAGTCTAACCAATGGACAAAGACACCAGAGGGGTAAGGGTATGGGTCGGTGGGGTGGAGCAATGGGGCGATAAGGACACATATGTAATACCTTAATCAATAAAGAAAAAAAAAGTGTTTTTCCAGCCCGGCCAGTTTGGCTCAGTGGTTGAGCATTGGCCTATGAACCAGGAGGTTGTAGTTCAATTCCTAGTCAGGGTACATGCCTGGGTAGAGGCTTGATCCCCATTGTGGGGCATGCAGGAGGCAGCTGATTGATGATCCTCTCTCATCATTGATGTTTTTATCTATCTCTCTATCTCTCTCTCTCTGTCCCTTCCTCTATGAAATCAATAACAAAATAAAATTTTTTAAAAAAAAGACAAGTTAAACTAAGGTTTTTCCTAGCCATGAAATTAAATCCATACCTACATACAATGTATGGAGTCAAAAGAAATGATTCTATCAATGATAATATAAAATATTTTAGAAATTATTTGAATAAACTACATCACAACCATTTTAAATCTGAAGTCTAGCATCTGCATTACTTAATCTACGTTTACCCTTGTTATGAGTATCCTCCTTCCAAAACCAAACATACTTTAGCTCTTATTGTCCTTGACCTCGGTATACCTTTTGACAGTTAGTCATTGACTGCTGCCTTGTGGTATTTTCTTCTCCTTTAGCACGCATGATACTACCCTAATTTACTTTTATTCTTCAAGTCACTCCTTCTCAGTCCTTCACACTACATTCTCACGTCTTGACTACCTATTCTTTGAAGTTCTAACTTTGGTTATCTTTATGCATGCCACATACTCTCCCAAGGCCACTATTAATACATAAATTTATTAATTCATCATATATTGTCTCAGTGCTCTCTATATGCAAAGTCCCATGATAGGCACAGGAAGCAGTACTGAAATAAACAGACATAGTCCCTGAACACACTCATAATTACAAAATGTGGTGTATTCGTTTGGAATGGAATGAGGAGCTACCTTAAAGTGATTAGAGAGGCTAATAGAGAAATAATGGGTGATGGGATTCATTTTGGGCTTACCTTTTTATTCTTTGTCTTTTGATAAAAGAATCTATTATAATGTAGTCTAATCTATATTTTTATTTGTGTTAGAGCATTGTTTCACTATTTAATAAGTCATTCCATGCCACAAAGTCATGAACATAAAATGGAATCAAGACAGTCTCTATTGTAGAATTTTATTTCATTTTTTTACCTTTAACATACAGGGTGTCCCCCCAAAAATGTATGCACACTTTGAATAATTCTAATGGGTTAAATCTAAAAAGAAAGAAACATCAATTGACCTATCAAAAAATATATGCGTATACATTTTTTGGAACACCCTATATATATAGCATTCATGTGGAACTGACATTTGTGTACATTGTAAAGTGGGAGTTACAATTTTTCTTACCCATCTGCCTATCTATATCTATTTAAGTATACTATACTTATATAGCACCATTTATAGAAAAGACTGTTTCTTTCAGTGCCATTTTTGTCAAAATCAAGAGTCCTTTTCGGTGTGGTTCTAGCTCCGAACTATCAAGTTTCATTGGCCTATTTGTCTTTCCTTACACCAATACATACTGCCTTAATCACTATATTTTTATAATAATTCTTATTTATGTTAAATGTGCCTAGTTTATTCTTGACTATTTTTGAACCTATATCTATGTTGATTTTAGAATAAACCTGCTCATTTCCACAGAAGTACTTGTTGATATTTTATTGGAATAACATTAAATCTATGTATCAGTTTGGGAAGTCTTATAAATCATGGGCATGGTATTTCCCTCCCTTTATTAAACAATCTTTCATTTCAGTAGTGTTTTATATTTTGCTGGTGCAGGGCTTTTGCACATCTTTTGTCAGATCTATTCTTTAGTGTTTTATGTTTTTTGATAGTATTACAAATTGTTTTATTTTTAAAGTTTTATAGTCTAAGGTTTGTTGGTGATATAGAGAAATGTAATTATTATTTAAATTGATTTTATGTCTAGAAAGCTTAATGAACTTCCTAATTCTAGTAATATAAGTAAAATCTTGGACAAAACACCTATGATTAGATGACAAGTATGACTTAGCATAAGCATAGCTTTTGTGGGCCCCCTTCAATCCTGTGAGTTAACAGTATACCAGGTTACCTAAAAAGCAAAATGAAAAATCTAAACAAAAATGACAGTAAATGCCTATTCTATTATGTCAAAGACAAAAACTTTTCTAAAAAAACTCTACAAAGTTAGCAATAGTAATGTTGACATTCAACTAAGAGTAATAACCTAAAAGAATCATTCATTATTTATAACCCTATATTTATTTGCCCTGAAAATGGCACATTCTTTGTCTTGTATAATCTTAGAGATAATCTTTAGGTTGACACCAATTCAGAAAGATTCCATCCCAAACAATACATTTGTCATTGACCTAAGAAGGAATCAAGTGGAAGTATAATGGGAAGCCTATGTGTTAAAGTCTGCAAAGTCTATCTTACTGATATTCTATCCACCGTAATTCAAAGAAATTGTATTTTTTTTCCAGAATCTTGACACTCAATCCCTGCAATATCTAGGAATTTCAAGAAATCAAGAGTCCATATTTTAATTATTTTTGTAAAGTATCTAATTATGTAAAACTGCACTAAATGTTTGCATTCTTTCAAGGATAGTGAGAAGAGATTGAAAAGAGGAACAGAACAGCAATCCAAACAAAACTTATAATTGCAACAAAAATAACAATAATAAAGCTTTAAAAGAAGATATTAATCCCAATAATAAAATATTTAGCAGTTAATTGGCCAAAACTATTTGGACTGATTCATTCTATAATCTTTATCTACAGGTCGACAAATCTCTCATTAAATGCCTAATAAATTTCATTTTTAATTGTTAAAAAATTGGAAATAAATGAATATAGAAGTTTATCTAAAATGAGATAACATGTATTTGATGTTTTTTACATTATTTTTAAATGTTTTTCTTCCTTTATTCTGTGTTGTTGTTTTTAAAATATGTTTTTATTGATTTTTAGAAAGAAAGGAAGGGAGAGAGAGAATGAAATAGAAACATAGATGAGAGAGTGATTGGCTACCTCCTGCACACCCACTACTAGGGATCAAGCCTACAACCCTGGCATGTGACCTGATGGAGAATCGAACCAGAGATCTTTTGCTTCCTGGATCGACGCTCAACCACACCGACAGGGCCATTCTATGTTTTGTTAATGTTTTCTGTTTCTTTGATTTTTACTATGAGTAAGGAAATAAGTTTCTTATATTTAATTTTAATTAAACTCAAACAACCACATAAGGCTATTTAAATAAGTATAGTATTGAACAGTTCAAGACCAGATAATTCCATTGTGCCCCCAAACAAACCATATAATCCTTATGCAATATTCTCTCTAAAAATATATTTTTTATGTGTAGAAATGTGTCCAAGCTGCTTGCTTCCTCTCTAATGTTAGATTTCTTCTCTTATATTTTATTTTCTTCTCTAGGCATTATTCATTAATGCAAAACAATGAATTATGTATATGCTTTTACAGGTGCTTAAATGAAAGGAGAAGTTATTTAAAACATATGACCATGATTTCTGAAATAGTTTCTAACCTTTACATTTTGAGAACAAACTAAGAGATAGCATTTGCAAAGATTTCCCAGGATGTTTTTAACATTAACTCTTTAAAGTATGGTCTGTATATTAGTTAATAAAAAGTGACGACTTTTCTCCTCTTTGCAACTAAGAAAAAATTGGTCGTACTTATAGTGTAATTCAAAAATCAGGTATCAAGTCTGAGCTCACCTGTCAAAAACAAATAATTGTCAAAATGAATTAAATAGCATTTCATACAGAGTCTCTCTCTCTCATCCTGGCCAGTGTGACATCGTGGGGTAGAACCAGCCACCAAGGCTTCCCCACTCACATGCTGCTTGGGCTAATACTAAGACTCAGTTGTTGCAGCCATGAGGTTAAAGAGGTGAGAAATACCATTTAATTCTCTACTCCTAAATTTGCTTTTTCCCATGCATCTTATTACTCCTCAAACTGCCCACTCCAGCTCAGCCCACAGAGTCAGAAGAAAACTGGTGTGGAGCGGGGAGAGAATTGAAGTGCTCAAATGACATATGGGTATGGCCAATCTTGTGGACAGTTGAGCTTTCTCCAGTTCACCTGGAAGTTGGCATTTGGAAGATAATGTGCACACAGTTGCTCATTACACAGACTATGAAGTGGATAGAAGTGTCTCAGTTGGCTTGGATATTTACCACATTTACTATCACACTGGGTAAGTTATTTAACCATTGTGTGTCCATGATTCCCCATCTATATGATGAGATTATTAATAGCTGCTCAGAGGATGGTTATTAGGGAAAATTAAACAATGCCCATGAATTTGTTACCCAGTTCCTGGCATAGAGTCTCCAAATGACAGCTATTGCAATTTTTAAAAGGACAAAATTAATATGTATAGGTGCAATTTAATAATAATCTTAGGAAGTGCCTATCATCTAGTTTCCTGCTTAACCCCCTGTGTTCAAATCTGCTTTTTATTGAAATTGTAAGTCATTTTTAAATACAAATTACTTTTATTGCACTCTTGGTTTAACTGACTGGATACTTACTGAAGGAACACCCCTATCTTAATATCTCTACAACTGCACTCATTCTTTTTCCTTAAATGTCACAACACTTCCAGGATTCTCCTTATTGATAAAGTCCTGGCACTTATTTGTTATTAGACTCATCTTTCAGTTCTTCTTTTCTCAAAATTAGCATCCAAGTCATGTAAATTCTACAACATTGAAATGTCTTAAGTTAAATATCATCTTCCTATTTCCATAGTTACTGCCTTATTACAGATTCTTAATATCCCTTATTAATGTCATTCTCATAGTCTCCTGGGAGACTGCCTCCATGGATGACCTCTCCAAAGCACCCAAGTGACCTTTACATAATGCAGTCTGAGCATGCCACTCGCATGCTTGGAGGTTGGTGGTGATTTCCATTGTTTCTACTACTAATTAAACTCCTAATCACTGCACATAAAGCTGTTCATATTATTGGCCCTGCCATTCTTTCCAGACTCATCTCTTACTATGTTTTATATTCCAACCTTACAAAACTACCTAGAGATCCCCCAACATCCCATGTTACTTTTGGAAACAACAACAACAAGAAATCTAGAGTCAGAAATGGAAGGAGATGATTGTGATAAAAGCATGACTAGCTCACCCTGGCTCAGTTGGTTGGGGTATACACCAAAAGGTGGTGCGTTCTATTCCAGTCAGGGCATATACCCAGGTAGTAGGTTCGATCCTCGGATGGGGCCCATGTGGAAGGCAGCCAGTGGTCAATATTTCTCTCTCTCTCTTTTTCTCTCTCCCCTCTTCCTCTATTTAAAATCCATTTTAAAAAGTATGAATAGCTCATACATTCTAATATGGGCTAATATCTACAACTAAGGCCATGGGGAGTGATATTCTGAATTAGAAAGCCTTTATTAAGTTGTTAAATTAATGTATGGGCTCCAATTTCTGCCTCCCTAAGTCTGCTTCATTATTTTTAATTTATTGACATGGTTTCTCTGCTAGTTCATCTTTTACATGGAACAGCCTGCCCACAATCAAGAACTCTATACAAAAGTTCTCTCTGTTCCAAAGCCCATCACCAACAGATTATTGTGTCATGTGTCATTGGGTTAAAACTCTAGCTGAACTCCTCACTACTTGGGAAAACCTTAGATCAATGGGCAGACCATGTATTGTTTCTTTAAGTCTTTTTCCTCTACTCACTGACCAGGGTCTTCTCCTATAGGAAAACAAAATCAAAACAAACAGCATTTTTACCCTGGGAGAAGCTGTAGCAGTTTAGGCTACACGTGGTAGATGAGTGTGGAAGACACATTAGCTAACGTATCCAAACGTACTCAAAGACTCTGTGCTTCCCTGGAATGCACTTTTATCCCCCATCTACTGGTGAAAACTACTCATCTTTCAAAATTATAAGCTTCTTGAAGACAGGTATTGTGTCTTACTAGGCAATCTAGAAATAATTGTTGAGTTAATGAACACACATACTCCCATCTCCTCCCTATCAGGTCTTTCCTATTTCTTGACAAAATGGCCTGTTTATCCCTTACACCCAATTATAATACCCTCGATGTATACCTTTATTAGAAACTAAAATACTGATGTATTCATTTGATTCTATCGCTTTATTAAATACCCTGATTTGTTAATTTCTAACAAAATTCTCAACCCAATGCAAATGCTGAAAAAAAATGTCTTGAATGAATAACTGAATAAAAATGGGCAACTTTTACAAGCACCTCACATTCCTAATGTCCTTTTTGATTGACTATTCCTTTTTATAACAGCAAGGTTATGTAGTTCAATAGGAAGCAGAAATAAGTAACATTGCACAAACCTTGTCACTGTGCAGAACATGCCTTACACCTACAAATAAAAGCATTTTCAGCCCATTGCTGTTCCTAATTTTGTTAGCTTTTCACAAGAAAAACTGGTCTTCAGCACATTTCATTCATTGAAGCATATTCTGAGGAATTTGTTAAAGGTCCTGATTTAGAACTTTGACTGATTTGCCCCAAGGACACAATTATAAAACAAGTCTCTGCGGAATATACTAATTGGTTTTGTTTTAATACCCTTTTATAACAGCATACATAATCCTTTTATTCCTATCCCATCTAAAGGGCATATCATATGCCAAAAATAGTTAGATGTATTATTCTTTCATTTTCTTAATGAACTCTACCATACTTTGTCTCTTCCCGTAAATTGCAAGTGGGTCACAGTTTGGAGATTAATTCTAAAAGAAAGCAACTTTCTAAGCATGTAAATGGTAAGTATTAACTGCAGTGTATTACCATCTGTCAATGTTACTGCCCATCAGGCATTTCTTCCCTAATGATTTGTTCTACAGCCAATGAAAAGTCGAGTTTTTGAACTTTTAATAGTGTTGGATTCTTTGTATATGTACCAACTTGTTTCCAAAGCTAATTAATTTTCTTTTACAAATATTTGTATATTTAAAAATTATCTCAATTTTGAAATTCTCTGAATTTATCTTCCCTGGAAATAACCCTACGAAACATTATAGTTTTTTAAATAATGTTTTAAATATTATTTGGGATTGCCTAACATCTTTATACTTGACTAATGTTAAGGTTGTCTCAAAGTTTAAAAAAAAATTGGGTTGAGTAAGCAAAGAGAAGTATTTTTTAATGTATCTAAATAGTCATTTCTAATTTGCCTGTGTTGATGCAGGGTCTTCTTAAATGTCGAATATAGACGAGTTCTTTTCAATAACCTCAACTAATTACAGTGACAGCTCTCTAATTTGTATGTATTTCGTCTTTTCTACTCTTATATGACAATGAAGTGGCTAATTATTCTCCAAAATAGTCAATTACATCCACAGTTAATTAACTGCACAAATTACCTACAGACCTTTTCTGTGTAATAGAAAGTTTCAGGTACCACAAGTGAAACTTGCTTCAATTTTTGAAGTGTGTGGGTGTATTACATGCAGTAAACATACACTATTACTTATGGTTGGTGGACTCTATTCCTATTATCAACTGGAACCCATGGAAAAGAGATAGAAATCATTGAGGAACAATTTGCTTTAACTTTTTTTTTTTTTTTGCAACAATAGTCACATTCATCACATTCTGCCTTTGAAAATGATGTACACATATAAGCACAAGTACAAAACTCAGGGTGAAAACAAAGAATAGCCTGGAACACGCAGTAAAAGCAGAATTCAGCTGCTCTTTTTATCTCCTCGAGGGAATCCTAGAGGAAATGAGCATGGTTGAAGCAGGCCTCCAGCAAACCCCCCACATGTAAACAGCCATTCCCAAAGCTGGATTCCTTTGCTTTCCATCTGTGGCTCACTAAATTTGGGTCACATAAACAATCGCAAAAGAGTCAGATTTCCATTACTACCTACATAGCCATAGGCAAAACCCTATCTCAATCTTGTCTAATTTGTTGAGGTTTGTATGAAAGAGAAATCTTCAAGAGAGATAATTAAGGTCACAGGAAAGATAGTTAACAACGTAGAAGGAGACAATTTATCTCACCTTTCTATACGGAATATTCATCTCAATGAGTAGGCAAATGTTTCTGAGTAAAATTATAGAGATATGAAAGATAGTAATAGAATAAGAGAGAATAATGGGGTGGAGGAATCTAAAGATAAAATTGTGTTATAATTCAATGTCTTTAGAGAAGAGACTGCCCTCTCACAGCACCCAACACCCAACTACCCATTGGTTTGTGGAATTCAGAGAAAAGTTTTTGGAAAAAAATTGGGGGGGAAATGGCAAGATACTTGAATCTTATTTTATTTAATGAATAATTTTTAGGAAAATGTTTTATGGTTTTTTAATATGTCATTTGAAAAACAGTAATGAATAATAAATGGTTCTTGGAAGGATACAGGTTCAATTAATTTATGCTATAGATTAAATGTGTTTAGAGTATTAAGAACAAGAAGATATACCAATAGCACTTGAGAAAATATTCTCTGTCATTAGACATTTGGAAAATGCAAGTGAAAACCACATTAGGATGGCTATAAGAAAAATTTTTAAGAAAACAGAAAATATTGGTGAGGATGTGGTGAAATTAGAATTTTCATAAATGGCTGGTAAGAATATAAAATGGTCAGCTGTTGTAGAAAATAATTTGATGGTTCCTTAATAAGTTAAACATAGAATTACCATATGATCCAGCACATCCACATCTAGATATACACCCAAAAGAACTGAAAACAGATGCTCAATATTTGTCCACAAATGTTCACAATAGCACTATTCAGAATAGTAAAAAACTGGAAAAAATCAAAATGTCCATCAACTGATAAGTAGATAATCAAGATATTATATAGCTAAACATTGAAATATTATTCAGTCAAAAAAAAGAATGAAGTAGTGATACATGCTATCACATGAATGAACCTTAAAAACATTATTAAGTGAACAATAACAAATTCCATGTATATGAAATATCTAGAATAGATAAATCCATAGAGATGAAAAGCAGATTAGTGGTTTCCAGTGCTTGGCTGGAGGAACAAAAATAGAAAGTGACTATTTAATGGGTCTGGGATTAACTTTTGGGAAGATGAAATTTTATGAAATTAGATAGAGGTGCTGATTGTACAACATTATAAATTTACTATATGCCACTAAATTGCACACTTTAAAATGGCTGAAATGATAAATTTTATGTGTACTTTACTACAATAAAATAAAGTGTCAGAAAAAATGGAATTGAGGAAAACAGTTACCTTCAAAGGAAAGTAAATATCACTCCAAAATAAAATCTAATTTTTCCTTTGCAAACCATAGCACTTGCTAACAACATCTTGTAAGGCTTCTCTGCATGAAGCCTCATCAACACTTAACTTCTCATAGTGCCATTAATACCCCCGAATCTAGTGCTGGAGTTAGCATAAGTCAGGTTAGTTCTGTGCTTGGCAGAGTGCATTCTTTTCCATATTTGTCATTGATATCTCTATATATAAAAGCCTAAGCGACCGTTTGACCATTCGACCAGTAGATGTGCACTGACCACCAGGGGGTCCGGCTGATCGGACTGGGCAAGATGGGCTAAACACGCCCTGGAGCCCTCCCGTGGTCTCCCTAAGCCCCAATCATGCACCAGGGCAAGGGACCCCACAGGTGCACAAATCCGTGCACTGGGCCTCTAGTATGGTATAAAAGAGGGAGGTTTTAAATACCTATTTTCATTTTAATTTATTCACTTAGAAACAATAGGTGCTTTGAACTATTAAAAATTACCACCCCTTTAGGCTACTTTTAACAGAGGATTCAAAAGGATACTTTCCACAGTTCTCTATTCATGACTCCTATTCACCCTACTGCAGAATCTAATTGTTATAAGTAATATTTTTAATAATCATTTGGTGCCTTATACCATGTATGAGGTTTAACATCAGTCTTAGCCCCTGAGATGTTCAGTAATCATCTCAAAGAATGAGATATGCACATCACACCCACTGTAAAATTTATATTCAAGAAAAACAACCTCATTGATATTTATAGATACACTGGCCATTTAAATAAATTAGTTTGTACTGGATAACATATCATCTAAACCAAAGTGACTTGCAGCCCCAACCTGCCATGATGCTTGTATTTAAGGCTTGAGATAAATTATTGTTTGTAGGAGAAGGAGATGCATCATATCACCAGTACTCTAGTGAAAGCCAAACCAAATGCAAAGCTCTCACCATCTGGATGAGTATTTGATTTTTCACATAGCAGATTAAAGCTTAACCAATTGTTGATGTTCATGCAAAAGGAATAGACTGGAAGGCAAAAATATTTCCCTGCTGCTTTACAAAACCTACCATCTATCTTTGCAAAACATACAGTTCAGATAATTAACTTTATGTAGGAAAGAACAGTATTTACAATATGACCTCCAAGTGAATATCATAAGCTACAATAAAGAAAGTGAATAAATTCTACAATACAAAAATTTACAAAGTAGAGTAAGGAATTAGCCAAAGAATATATATATATATATATATATATATATATATATATATATATACACACACACTAATAAAAGAATAATATGCTAATTAGACCAGGAGACCTTCCGGATGCCCATCTGGACAAAGCCATGGTGGCTGGGCCAAGGCAGAGGCAGTTAGAAGCAATCAGGCTGGCAGGGGGGGCAGTTGGGAGTGATCAGGTGGATGGGAGGGCAGTTGAGGCGATCAGGCTGGCATGGGGGGCAGTTGGGGGTGATCAGGCTGGCAGGTGGATTGGTTAGGGGCAATCAGGCAGGCAGGTGAACGGTTAGGAGCCAATGGTCCCGGATTGTGAGAGGGATGTCCAACTGCAGGATTAGGCCTAAACCAGCAATCAGACATCCCCCGAGGGGTCCCAGATTGGAGAGAGTGCAGGCCAGGCTGATTGACCCCCTTCCACTATGCACAAATTTCATGCACCGGGCCTCTAGTATATATATACACATACATGTAGATAGATATCCCCTGGACACAGACAACAGTGTGCCAGAGGGAAGGGTGGTTGGGGATTGGGTGGAGGAGGGTAAAGGGGATGTGATGGAGACATCTCCAATAGTGTCAAAATAAAAATAAAGAAAAAAAAACACACAAAAATCAAGGTCTCAAAGTTTAGTTAACTGTGAGCCAGAAAGGTTTGAGAAAATGGGATTAGACTTTGGCTTTAAGGTATGGATAAGGATGGACAGGAGAAAAGGAAAAGGGCCATCTTGTTAAGTGAGTCAGGTGCATATAAAAAAAAACACATGTCACTCATATGTAGAATCTAAAGAACAAAACAGATCCAGAGACATAGAAGCATGGAATAGACTGTCAAATCTCAAAGAGAGAAGGAGGTTGCGGGGGTGGAGGGGGAAGAATTAACTAAAGAACTGGTATGCATATATGCAAAACCCATGTACACAGACAATAGTATGGTGAAGGCCTGGGGCAGGAGGCAGGTGCAGGCTAGAAGGGGTCAATGGGGAAAAGGAGGGGACACCTGTAATATTTTCAACAATAAAGATAAATTTCTAAAAACTAGGTGTCAGAATGAAGATAGTGTACATGAACATTACTAAAAGTCATGTTTGACTGAAATTGGGAGGCCATGTTGACATGTAGTTAGATGATATTGAATTAAAAAATGCAAGATGGAGCCAGAGTAAAAAGTTCCTTAGATGCCCAGAAGGAGTTTGAATTTATACCAAAGAAAGTGGAGAAATCATGACTTTTTTAGCCTGGCTGCTGAACTTGTTAGACTAGGAATATGACTTGGTCTTAATATGCAGTATAAAGAGGGAGAATTCTAGAATCAAGAAAGCCATACACAGATTGTTACAATCAGTTAACTGTGCAATGATGAAAATCAAAAATTAGGAAGGATATAGAGGAAGAGAATGTATAGATTCAAGAGCCATAGCAAACAATTAAAAAGAGAAGAGAGAAAGAGAAGAATAAGAGAGGCAGCAGAGGTGCCTAGTCCATATTCTCCTGATAGGACTAAATGAGTGAGAAGATCAGTGGGGTTCATTTTGTCAGTGTTAGGCTTGAGGCAATATTAGGTAATCTAGGTCAATGACATATCAGGAAAAATACTACCTTCCCCACCCACCTCAAATATTGCAAACGTAAAACAAGATAATATGTATGGAAGTATTTTCCAAGCTATGTATAGCTTATGTGTAAATATAAATAGAGTTTATATGTAAAAGATTGCTGCCATTATAATAACCTGGTTATTAATAACATGAAAGGAGCAAAGGAAAGGCTAGATAATTGAGGCATGCCATTTGTACAGCTTTGCCAGAAAGCTGCAGTGTAGAACTCTCCAGGTCTGTTCCTCGCAGATCCTGGGGGAACGGATTGTACAAAGAAGAGATACATGCCCAGTAAGGTCTGAATGACATGGGAAAGGTGCTTGTTTATCAGTCACATCTGGGAACAGGGCATTGGCCAAAATAGGAGTAGCCACTGCAAGGGTGCGAAATCCAAGATACATAAGCTCCTAAGCAAAGGGAGTTCCCTCTCTTGGCCCCCTTGCCCTCTTGGACCTCTTGTTGTAGGTGGTGCTCTCCCCTGCCTTTGCCCACTTGGCTCATGGCCACGTGGACCCCACACAAGGGACTAATGGATTACAACTGGACTGATGCTCTGCCAGACTGAGCTCCACTGTGCAAGGGAAACTCTGGACACGGGCTTTGCTTTTAACTTTACTGAATCCCAGCAGCACATTTTCCAGAACTGGTTTAAAAGAAAGGGGACTTTAGAAACCTAGGGATATCATTTCACGCAAATAAAAACCACGCATTCTCTTGTGCAAGTCTTAGAAAATTCTTTTTCTCAATATATAAGAACCCCACTTCCTCTAGCCAAGGAGAAGGGCAGTCCACAGGATTCTCCAATAATAAGATGTTTTTATTGTTATTTCCTTTATTAACAATTACAATATTACATGGCTGCAAATTGAGGAGGTTCAAGGCTAGATAGACTAGTGGGTGTCTCCTTGGAGGTTCAAGTTAAAACCTGGAGCATAGGTAAATTTGCTTGGTAACGTGGCCAAATAAAGAAGAGCTTTGGGCTCATTTGTGTCCAAACAAGTTCAAGAAAGAACAAATGTGGAAATCTCAATAGGAGGTTTAGAATTATTTAGCTGGGTAAAGGTTTTGTTTTCCTTGTAATAGAAGATGAATTTTATGCCAATCAAATACAATATTTAGACATAATGGACAACCCAATATATTTCAGCTTTTTAAGTATTGCTCCTGCCATAAAAATAGGAACACACACATAAAGAAAGAAAAAAATAGATGGTCAATGGTGTCATGGTATGCAAAACAATGGTTTCGCCATACTTTTTCTATCACTCGTTATGAAACTAAAATGATGATTTTATTGAGGGTGTCATCTTTTTTTGAAGGGATCAGCCAGGTTTTTATGAGATATGTTTTTGTGCAATACAGTAGTTTCTGATTAGAGAAAATTACTGTTGATTTGTCTAGTGAAAGAGTAAAGGGAGGTGATTATCCTCAGCTTTGGTAAGTAAATTAAAGCAGCTAAATGCTATGGAGACTGAAATAATGGCTTGGGTGAATTAGGGCTAAGAAAATCAATAGTCATAACTTTCTTGTTGGTAACAAGATTTAATTTAAACCTTATAGCAGAACAAAGTTGTTTTGAACAACATTCCTTAAAGAAATAGATTTCTTCCTGATAGACAATTAGTTTCAAACTTGTCCTTCCTTATTATTTAACACTCATAAACCAATATAGTGATGCCTATTGTAATTTACAGTTTTAAAGTACACTATCAATTTATACAAATGAGTTCACTGAAGTGTTACCTGGAAATTGTGCAGCACACTTTCTAAAACATGCAAATTATTTTTCAGTTTGTAATATAGTCAGTAATGACCATGTGTTACCTTTAGAATGGAAATGAAAATAAAAACCATTATTGATTTGACAAAATCAATATGTGACAATTCAAAACTATAGTCACATCTAAAAAAATTAGTTATTCTCTAACAAGTCAAAGAAATACAACGCTGATGGGAAGATACTACCCATTTAAGAAAAAAATTCTAGGGATGTTTTACATGTCAAATACGATGTTATCAGGAAAATAACATAGACTGTAAGATATTTGACTTTTTTTTTTTTTGCAAACTCCTAACTATTCCTTAATTTAGCTTGTCCCATACAGAGTTCTTTTTTTAATCTAAGTCATATGCATGTGTGTGTGTACTGAAATGTGAGATTATCTCTTTCTCCAAGACTCAGCATTCTGCTCCACTTAGCAGCCCTAAGGGTTTGTAGAGGTCAGATGTGTCAAGCCAGAACTGAATGTCGTAATTGACAAAGTGTATGTCAGTGGTTAATGGCCTTTTGTAGCAGATAGGAGCAGAGCATAAAGGAAGAGAATGTAGAGAAAGAAGACCAAATTGCAGAGCATTATTAAAACAGAAAACCCTAACCTACTTGTATATATGTATTTACCAACACATCTCAAATGCTCAGATACAATATATTTCCTTTTCAGTTTAGGATTTTGTCATCTTTAAACAGTTATGGATGCCTTGTTTCGCCCATGTTACTCTTAACATCTGAATAGAATGCAAGCCCCTTGAAGTCAGGGAATTTCTTACTTATTCTTCCTTATAACCTTGGCACTAATAAAGGTGCTTGTACAATTAATATTAGTTGAATTACTGCTTATATAAATACTTGGAGAGTTTTTTAAAACTAAAGTATTATGTTTCTCCTGGTTGGGGAAATATCCTAATTTACTAGATTCCACTAACATTGCAATTTATCTCTCAGTCCCCATAGGCTGAATCACATCAAAAGAAGAATTACCAAATAGAACTAGATGAGATAAGTAAAAATGAAAAAGGAAAATAATCTAGACAGCCAACAATTTATATACATCTTTCTTATATCAGTCCACCTCCAGAGCTGGTGTAGAGTTCACCCCCAAACCTCTGGAGGTTTGTTGGAATATCTTGACACTATAAAGGAAAAATTGCCTTGGACACTTGTTTAAAACAGCATGGAATCCTATATAATAAAAGGCTAATATGCAAATAGACCTAACAGCAGAACAACAAAACAACTGGTCACTATGACGTGCGCTGACCACCAAGGGGTGTGTGCGGAACATGGCGGGTGTTGGCAGCAGGCGGCAGAGTGTGGAACATGGCAGGTGTTGGCCGCAGTGGGATGGTGGAGCAGGTGAGCGGGGGATGCCAGACCAAGGCAGGGCACTGGTTGCTGTCATAGGGACAAGCCTCTGGTGGTTACTGAAAATTCTTTGCTCCTGCATGCGGCGGTCCTGCCTGGTGCTCGCACCTGCTGCCGGCACCAGGCCCATTTGCACCCGCTGCTGGTGCCGTCAGCACGTGGGAGGGGTGGCAGCGGGAGTGGGGCTGCCGACAGATGGGGGGCTGGGGGCCGCAGTGGGAGGGGCCAGCCAGAGGCGCAGAGGATGGGCTGAGACCTGCCCCTGTGGCCACCTCAGCCTCATGGCCTACAGTTCCTTTCAAGGTGCACAAATTCATGTACTGAGCCCCTAGTATTTTATATAAAACAATTGCAATAGAGATCAACAGAATTGCAATAGGAGAGAGATTAAACTCAGCTCCTCTGAAACAAAATACTATTATTTTTAAACACTAGGGAGAGTGGTGAGCTAGGTGAAAAGTAGAGGACAGGACATTGGGGAGGAGGTTGGTCAAAGTGACTGAGCCATTTGGGGTTGATAATTGGCACCTATCAAAGTTAGGTGCCTGCCCTCCCCCAGGGACAGGAAATCAGGGGCCCTATCTTTCTTAATGACTACATTTCAAAGGGAGGGCTCCCAGGAACTCCAGAAAGACAGTCCTGGGTCCTAAAACTGTCAGGAGCTAGGAGAATATTTACATCTCAATGAGGCAGAGAAAGAATTTACCTTCGAAAGTTTACTTAGTAAATGCACCTAAAAAATGCTCAGAGGCCTATAGCCAAAAAGAAGTATGTCTACAATTCAGTGATACTAAGGGGAATATCAGGCCTGTCTTGATCAATGCATTTGGGGAGATGTTTGAATCAGAATTGTGACATTGAAGAACAGCTGGGAAATTCAGAAACTACTTCTTGGTAAGAACATGCTTCCCAGTACAAAAACGGGTTCCTCTAAGTTGCCTCGAATTCTTCATTTTGCCTTATGTTTACTGGAGTTATGTCAATAAAAATTCATTTGAATTATCAAGAATTCTTTTAAAATCCAAGTATTTTCAAAAATCAGTTATTCAAGAAAAGTGAGTACTTCACCAATATGAACAGAAAATTTCAAATTAGTTTATAAAAAGAATTGGTTGGAGGCAATATAAAGACTCCAGAGCAGAGCTGTATGTTCAGGTTCAGACTTCCTCCTCTATTATTTGCTAAACTAGAGGCCCAGTGCACGAATTTGTGCACAGGTGAGGTCCCTCAGCCTGGCTGGCAATTGGGGCTGATCAGGGCCGTCTTGCCTAGTCCTGATCAGGGCCTATTGGGCCAGCCAGCTTGGGGGAGGGACCGCAGGAGGTTGGTTGGCTGTGGGAGCACACTGACCACCAGGGGGCAGCTCCTACATGATCATTTGCCCTCTGGTGGTCAGTGTGCATCATAGCTACTGGCCGGTCATCCGGTCGTAACAGTTGCTTAGGCTTTTATATATATACTAGAGGCCTCGTGCACAAAATTCATGCACGGGAGGGTGGGGGGGTCCCTCAGCCCAGCCTGCACCCTCTTGCAATCTGTGACCCATTGGGGGATGTCTGACTGCCGGTTTAGGCCCAATCCCATAGGGCCTAAACTGGCAGTCTGACATCCCTCTTGCAATCTGGGACCACTGGCTCCTAATCACTCTGCCTGCCTGCCTCATCGCCCCTAACTGCCTCTGCCTCTGCCCCCATCCACCGTGGCGGCTGCCTCTGCCTTGCCCCTACTGCCGTGGCTTCATCCAGAAGAACATCCGGAATGATGTTCAGAAGGTCGTTAGGCTGTCCAGTCTAATTAACATATTATGCTTTTATTATTATAGATAGATGACCTGGTGCAAGTTATTCACACTATATTCTTTGTTTCCTCATCTGTAGGAAACATACACAGGGCTACTGGGATGTTTAAGTATATTAACATTATTAATGCTTAGAAGAGTACCTGAAAGAGAATTGTTAGCTATTTCTATTAGTGTTTAAGAAATGGAAGACATTTTAAAATATCTTCCTAAAACTAGATAAATAAAAACTTTTCCAGTGTGTTTCAAGTTGAATTCTGGTTGAGAATGATTTGTCGTTTTCAGTTTGCTCTTTGGAAACAGGTCCTATTTTCTCTGTCATAAATTCTCTAAACTTATCCAATCAGAAAAAAATTCCTACTGAACTAAATTGGTCATATCGATATTAAATCTGTTGGTGCTTTACCAACCAATTAACCAAAAAATAAACTTCCCACAGAACAATACTTCCCACAGAAGCTATAAATGTAATTGTGTAATCATAAAATAAGATATATTTGTGACCATATAAACTTTCAACAACTTATGGTTAAGAAGGAAGGCTGTCTTCTTGTATTACCCTTTATAGAAGGTGAAGTAATAATTTTTTTTTTAGGCAAATAAATAATGTAACACGGAAACACAATTCATTATTGTAAATAGTACAAATAATTATAATTTAAAATTACATGGTAAGTTATTGCAGGATATAAGGAAAAGATAGACTATTTATAAAAGTATTGTTAAAAGTTTTATAAGTTGTACAAATAAATGGAATTACATACCATAATATGCAGATAATAATTGAATATGTTGTTTGTTAAACACTTTATGGGAGCTTACTTGCTTGACAAATAACATTTTATATTGAGAGAATCTACATTTGTGTTTTACTTTGACTTAGTAGTAAGATAATTTTTTTTCTAAAACACTATCAAAGTTAGCAATAGTATGATAAAACAACTGTTGATTTTATCTTATTTTATTTATTTATAAATATTTTCTAAGTGAAATACAAACAAGTTTTTATTTTAATTGTGGATATGTATTTTGTCTTATTTTGAGCAACACTTTTCTTTTTCTGAATCTGAATTATTATCAATTTACAATTATAGGTCAGCAACAGTTTCTATTTTGGGGTTTAGAGAACCTAAAAAATGTATTTTCATCCTGGTAGTTATGAAAATAATAATATAATAATAACACCTAATGTTTGTATAGTACATTATGGTTTTTAAAAGTGTGTTAACATCCACTAACTCATACATCCATCCACAGTACTGTGAGACTAGTATTAATATGACCCTAATTTAGTTGGAAAAAACAACAACAAATAAATACTTGAGATTCTAAATGTAAGTGATTTCCTAAGATCAGGAAAACACTAAGAGATTCTAATAAAAATTTGATCCTAAATCCTTAAGTAGTTTGTCTTCTCTGAAGGCAAATAGATTAAAATAACATGTCTAACACAAGATTTCTCTCTCTGGGAATATTCTACAAATCCAGAAGATATTTGTCCTCCCAAACACTCAAATACATTAGTGAAAATATTATATATGTCCAATTAAAGTATAGTCTGAGGGAAAAAAAGGAATAAAGGAAATCTACAGAGACCACAAACAAAGCAACAGAAATTAATGAAAAGAGGAACCTGAAGGCATTTATTGATGCTTGGTAACAAAAAGCTTCTATTATAAAAAGATAGTAGGAGTCTGAATAAATCCCTAATGTGTATACCTCTGAAGAGGTTTACCCTTGGTAAAACAAAAAACAAAAAGAGTACACTAGAAAAAAAGCAACTTCTGCCAAAGGAGATAGCAACAAAATATGTTGATCCCTGCTTTGGTTATGAGTAAAGTGAAACAGTGTTGGTCCCTGAGAATTCCTATCCAAAAGTTAGAACACATGCAGGAATGGCATTTAAAGGCTTACTAACCACATGGTTTATAAATCCTGAATTAATTTAAATCAACTATCACGTATAGGGTAAGCACCCTTGTACCTGGAAAAAAACAATCTTCTCATTCGAGGCCTCATAAGATTACCACATGGAATACACCCCCACCTCCAAAAAAAAAAAAAAAAATCCTCTTAACCATTAAATTTATAAAAATAGAGACACACTATAAGAGTGAATAAAATAACCAAGACATACTTTTAAACACTTCAGATATTGTAATTAAAAAACACAAGCTATAGAATTTACTATGTTTAATATTTTTAAAGATATGAGAAAATCAACAAAATGAACAGCTAATGGGAAATGACCCAAAATAATGAGTTAGAAAATAAAAATATAGAACTTACAGAAACAAAGATTATAATGATTAAAAAAATACATGCAATGAATGAATTAAATAACTTAAGACTGAATTAGTGAATTAGAAAAAAGGTTACAGAAATTACCAGAAAGCCAGAAAAGAAGGAAGAGGAGCAGAGATAAAGTGAGATAGAGACACAGTGAAAGATGAAGTAACAGACACAGATAACCCTGACAGGTCTAAAAAATACCTAATTAGACTTTCCAAAGACAGAAGAGTAGAATGAGGAAGAGGTAATTCAAAAAGATAATGGCTGGAATTAATAAAAGAAATATAAATCCGCAGAATCAGAATGCACAATAAATCCCATTCAGGGTGAGTAAAATTAACTCCATAGTATCTTCAAAGGGCTGGTGAAAATACAAGGAAACCCATAATTAAATGTTCAGTGAAACAATCTTTTAAAAAGAATATAAATTGCAAGAATTTGACCAACAACAGACCTCTCATGGATGAAACAGCTAAAGGATATATCTGAAAGAGAAAAATTTTGTACCAGAAAGAAGATCTGAGATAGAAGACAAACATGGTATGAACAGAACATGACCAGTGTGAACAATGATCTAGGTATTTATAAAATTGTATAAAATAAACATAAAACGTCTATTTTCAGTAGCACTGGATATCCTAACCTCCAACTAAAAACTATTGAAAATGCGAAAAAAAATATATTTTATAAACTTTAAAATACAACACTGAACTGTAAAGGATCTCAGAGGCAAAAAAAAAAAAAAGTGAAGAGGGAATATAGACTCTTGAGAAGGAGTCTATCAAACCAAGGTTTGTGTTTGCATGTCTCCAGAGCTAAGTTTTTGCATTTTTAAAGGGTTAAAAAAAATCAAATAACAAACGAAGAGTGTAAAGAAAGTGTATGGCCGGTAAGTATGTAGCCTGAAAATCCTAAAATATTTTCTATGTGGTTATTTACAGAAAAAATTTGCCAACCCAGAACATAGGTGGAGCCCTGAATTTGGCTTTTACCTTAAAGGCAGTTGCCCAAATTAATACCCATGACTTGATTTTTCATAGCCTTTCAGGACCTAGATGTGAGGAGGGAAGTCCAGAATCTACCCAAATAGTAAAATATTTTAGGAAAACACACACTACAAAATATTATGTTACCATAATAAGGGAGTACTAGGAGTGTGGATACATACCTGGAATGGTACCCCCAAAAAAATCTACCTTGAAAACTGTCACTGACTAAATAAAGTTGGAAGAAATCCCCCTCCCCCACAAGGATTTGCAATATTAAGTTGACTCTCATGTAAGTTTGTAGCCTAAATCCATAGAACCTGAAAGACCTGAACAATCACAGTGAGAATTTAGTGTGAAGTGTTTCTGGTTAGGAAAGAGTATTTTCAAATGCCCAGTGCAAGCAAACAAAAATCTAATTTACAAGGACACCTTTCAATTCAAGCATCAGAGAATTCTCACTGATACATTTCCAAGAAATCAGAAGATCTAATCACAACTTCTTTAAAAAAATCATAAAAACACTCAGGCTTAATGAGATTGCATCAGACTCAAAAAGGCTTAAAATACTGGTTTTATCACACAGAATGTAAAATAAGTATGGGTACTCCACTCTCTAAAAATCAATAGAAAAATATCCTAGGATGAGGATTAACTAAAAAAAACAAAAACAAACAAACAAAAAAATAAAATAAAATAAGTATGGGTACGCTCCAGCCATTGTGGCTCAGTAGTTGAACATCGACCTATGAACCAGGAGGTTACGGTTCGATTCCTGTTCAGCATACATGCCCAGGTTGCAGGCTTGACCCCAGTAGGGGATGTATAGGAAGCAGACAATCAATGATTCTTTGTCATCACTGATGTTTCTATTTTTTCCTCTCTCCCTCTCCCTTCCTCTCTGAAGTCAATAAAAAATATATTAAAAAATAAATAAGGGTACTATGTTTCAATAAGTGAAAAATATTATATAGAATGAGGAACTATAAAAGTTGGCCCACCACAGCAGTCACTGATTGCTGGAAAGCATCTCACGTACAGGTATGGGCTAATGAACTCCATCCCACCTCCAGAATCTAGAGCTTTTGGTGTCCTGGGGGCTTCCCCTTTCCCCTGGGGCACTGACCTGTCCCTCAATCAAGGCCTCAGTATTCTCACCCTGTGTGACCCCTTCCTCAGCACCCATGACAAATAGGAGGTGCTGGTACCCAGTTCTTCCTAGAGTATGTGAGGCTCTTGTTCCCAAGTGATATTGCCTGCATATCTCTCACCTCTTTCTAGGAAATCATTAGATGTTCTAGAAAGAGGTGATCTAGAAAAAAAGGAAAGATTCTAGATATAAACAAGCAGGAAGGGATTTACTATAAGAAATAAAGGATAAAAGCAAAATCTATACTTTTTTTTTTACTCTAGAATATACAAAATTGGGAAAGGGATTTAAAAGAAATCGGCTTTGAGATCTCTATAGATGGATTGAGCTACACAATTAAACCTTTTTCTAGCAGGGTGCTGCCCAAAGGTGCTACATCCCCAAGACATATGGTCTCAACATTTTCCATGGGTTCCTTCCCTGCATTTCCCGTAAGATGCTCCCATAAGCAGATCACAAATTTAGGTATATTTAAAGGCCTATAGAAAGAGAAGAGACATAATTTCATTTTTTCCATCCCTAGATGAAAATTCTTATTTAGCTCTTTACCCAGCATTTTATATACTGAGTTATTTCTAAGCTTGACATTCACTTCTTCTATAAAAGGAAAATGTACAGCTAATAGATATATAACATAGTAGATAACAACCACAAATTTATATAATCAAGTAACCATATGATTAAGAATATTGCCCTCTGTGCCAAAACCGGTTTGGCTCAGTGGATAGAGCGTCAGCCTGTGGACTGAGGGGTCCCGGGTTCGATTCCGGTCAAGGGCACGTAACTTGGTTGCGGGCACATCCCCAGTAGGAGGTGTGCAGGAGGCAGCTGATCGATGTTTCTCTCTCATCGATGTTTCTAACTCTCTATCCCTCTTCCTTCCTCTCTGTAAAAATATCAATAAAATATATTAAAAAAAAAAAAAAAGAATATTGCCCTCTGAGAAAAGTAACCAAAACTGAAGCCTTAAATGTTGTTTTCCTCTTCTAAATTTTATATCCTATATAATAAAAGCCTAATATGCAAATTGACCATCACTCCAACACACAAGATGGCCACCCCCATGTGGACACAAGATGGCCGCCACAAGATGGCCAGCAGGAGAGGGCAGTTGTGGACAATCAGGACAGCGAAGGAGGGCAGTTGGGAGGAACCAGGCTTGCAGGGGAGGGCAGTTGGAAGGGACAAGGCCTGCAGGGGAGGGCAGTTGGGGGGGACCAGGCCAGCAGGGGAGGGAAAGTTGGGAGGGACCAGGCCTGCAGGGGAGGGCAGTTAGGGGCAATTGGGCTGGCAGGGGAGCAGTTAGGCACTGATCAAGCTGGCAGGGGAGTGGTTAGGGGGTGATCAGGCTGGAAGGCAGAAGCAGTTAGGGGCAATTCAGCAGGCAGGCAGGCAAGCAGTTGGGAGCCAGCAGTCCTGGATTGTGAGAGGGATGTCTGACTGCCCGTTTAGACTGGATCCCTGTTGGATTGGGCCTAAACAGGCGGTCGGACATCCCTCGAGGGGTTCAGATTGGAGAGGGTGCAGGCTGGGCTGAGGGACACCCCCCGCACCTGTGCACGAATTTTGTGCACCGGGCCTCTAGTTTTAAATAATAATATTGTAAGTGGTTCTGAATGCCAAGAAATGGATGCCTCTATAACTAATGAGAAAGGATTACCTTTCACATTGTATTGGCAGAACTGTTTATGCTAATTTTCAATAGTTTGGGAAGTGTGACTAATACAGTGTTCTAAATCTAAATACCATCTTTGTTCATACTTATTTTTCCTCAATATGCTTTGACAATGACACTTATATTAACCACAGAAATCATTCAGAAATGCAATGCCTTAAATATCACATTACAATAAGCTTTTTGTTGCTGTTTTCCTTCTTTTATTCTTAACACAAATCCCCAACTAGATGCCTATGGCAGCAAAGTCATTACCTGAGGAAAATTAAACCCAGCAAAGAGATTGTTTGTATATAAAGAAGTCAAATAATGAAACACTTTTCACTCCACTTAGACGTGTCAGGGATATACCATGTGCCAGTCCTTGTAATATGTGATGGTAATAATAGAAAGGGCCAGGCTCCTTTCTTTTTCTTCAAGAAAATGGTAGTCTAGCAGTCACTAGCAGATAAATTACTGAAATAGTAATTCAAGTAGATAATCTTTCATTGCAACACACAGAGGAATGGTACAAAACTCAGGCTTCTAATCTTGAAAACCAGGTAGAAATAATGGCATCCTGGTTCAAGATGTTAGTGGTCTCAGTGGGGGATGAGTACCCTAAAACCTCCTAGGGGAAACCTGGAGAGGCTATTATTCAGTGCGACATCATTGTGAGCTGCACCCAGGATTTGGTCTTAACTCACTCCCCATGATAGGAGCTTAAGTGTTTATAGATCCGGCCGTAATTACTTCATGTATAAGCTTAGTCACAGTAGAAAATCCAATTCAACTATTAGCTCCCTTGCACAAGTATCATCTCTGTCTCCCACCATGGATAAAGGACAGAGAATACATTATCTTGCTTTCTTTTATTTCTGCCAAGACTGCATTATTGAAACTCTGCTCCTCAGTTGTTCCCTCTTGTATACTTATAATGAATAAAAATTATTCAGACATACAAGGTTGGGAAGGGCATTTGTGTTATTTTGGGTCTTCTAAGAAGCAGATGCCAAGATGAAGTTTAAAATGCAAGAAATTAATAAAATGTAATTCCTGTAAAAGATACAGAGAAGGAATAGGCAGAGGGAACTTTCAGACCGTGATGCTAGTCTGAGTCCAAGTTCTTATAAGGCCAGAAATAGTGCCTGACAAAGTTTCAATAAATGCTAGCTTCATCACTCAATAAATTAGTGTTTTGTGTTATAAAATGTGTAAGACAGAAGTAAACACCCAAACAAATTAATAAGTATTCATGCTATCACAGTGGTTGGGGACCTGGCTGGACAAAAATTTATAGAATAAGTTTCTTCTGGAAGCAAGGCCTTCCAGGTGGGACTAAAGTGAGATAAAAGGTATGTCTCTACCATCACTGGGGTTCCTAGGAAGCAATGGTTGGACATTTGATGTGTGTACAATGTGAATGAAAAATTTCATCGTATGATAGAATTGTTGAGGTAGAAGAATGAATAAGAATCCTGAAAAACTAAGGGAGAAGAGTCAATCTAGTGTTCCAGTTAGTTAGTGCTGTGTGTCAAACAATCCCAAACTCAGTATATAAAAAACCATCCATTTTATTATGTTCATAGATCCTGTGAGTCAGGGATTCAGACAGAACAAAATGGCAACATCTTGTTTTTGCTCCATGATATCTAGCCCTTCAATTGGGCATGATTAGGGCCAAGCTGGTGTTAGAATCCCCATGGATTTGCCTCTGTAATTCATGATGTTCAATTATTTTAGTCTCTATAAATATAGGGTCTATTGTTCATGACTTAACTTCTCATTCTGTTTTTGGATGATAATTTCTTTCACTGTTCATGGCTACTTTTAACAGCTTTTTGCCCTTGACATGAATAAAGTTTGTTGTTGTTGTTGTTTTTTTTTTGTGTGTGTGTGTGTGTGTTTCTGAATACCCTGCAGTCAGCGGTGGGAAAGGTTTAACAGATTATCAAGCAGAAGGGCCATCAATAATTGCTGAAGTGTATTAGCATTTTCAACACAACATGTCATTATAGTTCAAACCCCTAAAACCCCTACTATATTCATTTTTGCAAGTAATCTCTATTAATTACATGGTCTTTCTCATGAAGCTGTGTTGTTTTAATGATCTCAAGTCATCTACTATGGCTATAAGTAAAAAAGGAACTATATTTCTGCTTAGGATCCTCTCAAGAATGCTTTTGTATTCCTTCTAAAGAACACACTGTCCAAAAGAAACAATTTTATTTTTGTTGTCAAATTCCATTCTTCTTCTGCCACTTATCTTTTCAGTATGGTTTGGGGATCTAGTTACTTTTTAAACTTGTCCTTGTTAATTTAATTTAAACACTGCATCTCCAGCAGTTGGAATTTTTGCTTTGGTTGTCTCTATTGGCAGAGCACGAGATATGTGAAGATTCCATTTAGGAAACTAAAAGTTGCTATTACTGTAGGTGCTTTGTGAAAATATGCAAAACTAAAATATGATTCAATTTATAAAAGTTTGAAAGGATGGGCAAAAACACAAGAGACTTATGCTTTTCAGGAGGGATGGAGCAAATGCCCTGTCTTTCCTCTCACAGTCTCCAGTTTTTCTGTCTCATTGCATGTGAGAGAAGCAAGAAATTCTTATTTAGTCCCTAATGAGTGTTCCTTCATTTATTTTTAATTAATGTCATTGCCCTGGCCCTGGCTTCAGAATGAATGAATGAATGAATGAATGAATGAATGAATGAATGAATAAAGAAGACAAAAGTAGAAAGAGTGTCGGCTCTAGTCAGTTGGATGTACTGGAATTGGTTGCTCATGATTCATGTCTATTAAAATAACCCTTTAGTGCTGCAATTTCAATAAGACCCATTTATGGAAAGGAGTGATTCATATTACCTGGCAGATTAACAGCACTATTTCCAACAGAAGGAAATTAAGAACTAAAGAAGAATTTGGAAATATCTAAAACATTGTGCATTTAGATTAGAAGTATACAGGAGTATATAGTTGAGACTTAGATGGTCATCCTGAAATGGGAAGTTATGAAGCCAGTGGTGCAGCTTCAGACTGGGGTTAGGACTTAAACCTTCAAGGTTCCCACCTCCACTCTGGTCCTTTATAGCAGACCCACTTCGGACTGGTTATTCCCGCCCCCCACCGCCCCGCCCAGGCTACTCCACAGTAAAAGGACCTTATCTTTTCTTAGTTTATGTTTTCCTAAGACCCTCAGAAAAGGTGCAATTACTGTTTTATTGGCTAATTACTCTTTATCCATTACTTTTTCTTAATAAGTTTAGTACATTAGAATTTTTGGTTTGGGTCCAGTTGATGATTACAAACATAACTATTATCATTTTAAAGTGAGTAATTGAATGCTGTCTGAACAATTGCCAAGGATTATATTACTTTCTAAATGAAGAGAAATCATCAGCAGAGGATGTTTCTCACACTTTTCCTGTAGCTGATCCCTAGTTTAGGTGACAAGCCACATCCATCCTATCTAATAAAAGAGTAATATGCAAATTAACTATCACTCTGCTACACCAACAAGCCACGCCCACCAGCCAATCAGTAGCGAGTATGCAAATTAACCCAACCAAGATGGCTGCGGCCACAGAGCGAGTAGAAGGCTTGGGTTTCCCCGACAATGGAGAAAGCCAAGCTTTCCACACACCCTGGCCTGCCTGGGCCTCTGTTCAAGGCTACAAAGTTTCAATTATAGAAGACAAATAAATCCCAACAAAAATGTTTGCGGTCACGGAGCCAGCAGGAGGCTTGGCTCCGCTCCAGGCTACAAAGTTTCAATTATAGAAGATAAATAAATCCCAGATCCCAGAGCCTCCACTTGGGTTGCCGGAGGGTGTAGCCAGCCTGAAAACCACCACAGGCCCCTCGCCCAGGCTGCCCCACGCCCCAAGGGAACCCTCATCCTGATCCAGGACACCCTTCAGGGCAAACTAGCTGGCCCCCACCCATGCACCAGGCCTCTATCCTATCCAATGAAAGAGTAATATGCAGATTGACCATCACTCCAACACACAAGATGGCTGCCCCCATGTGGTCAAAGATGGCTGCCTCCATGTGGACACAGGATGGCTGCCCCCATGTGGACACAGGATAGCCAGCAGGGGAGGGCAGTTGGGAGGGACCAGGCCTGCAAGGGAGGGCAGTTGTGGGCGATCAGGCCAGCAGGGGAGGGTAGTTGGGAGGGAACAGGCCTGCAAGGGAGGGCAGTTGGGGGCAATCAAGCCTGCAGGGGAGGGCAGTTAGGGGTGACCAGGCTGGCAGAGGAGGGCAGTTGGGGGCGACTGGGCCTGCAGGGAAGGGCAGTTGTGGGTGACCAGGCCTGCAGGGGAGGGCAGTTAGGGGCAATTGGGCTGGCAGGGGAGCAGTAGGCATCAATCAGGCTGGCAGAGGAGTGGTTAGAGGGTGATCAGGGTGGCAGGCAGAAGCAGTTAGGGGCAATTCAGCAGGCAGGCAGGCGAGCAGTTGGGAGCCAACAGTCCTGGATTGTGAGAGGGATGTCCGACTGCCCGTTTAGGCCAGTCCTACCAGGATCAGGCCTAAACAGGCAGTCAGACATCCCTTGAGGGGTCCCAGATTGGAGAGGGTGCAGGCTGGGCTGAGGGACACCCCCCTCCCATGCACGAATTTCATGCATCGGGCCTCTAGTAAATAATATTTAGTCACTTCCAAGAGCATTTGCTAAATTTGGATTTACACCCCTGCATTCTCTAATTCACTAACCAGCATTCTCTAACAGGTTTATAATTTTTATTAGTCTTGGAAAAGTGTAGCTTAGAGCAGCATACAGAGACGTAATTTCAAAAAGTGACATTGACTAATAGCATTCACTAAGTTAAGAAACAACAAACCTGGCTTTCATTTTGTGTACTATCTCAGGACAGCAATTATGCTACCAGATTTTTTTAAACCCCTGAGCCAAATAACATATCAAAATAGTATCTTTCTTAATAACTATAGATATCTAAGTATAAGAGCTTTTTTTCAGTTTGAAAATTTTCTTGAGAACAAGAAAATCATAAAGTGATCTTAAAGGGTCAATAAAAAATTAGCTAAGGTTACAACTTTAATTGAGTGGTCGAAAGCTTTACAAAACAAACTGTTGCTGGGACTGAATCTCAGTGATTTGAGCCATTGTCATGGTTAATTCTGAGTGCCACATTACAAAATCTGAAGTCATGTTGAAATAACACAGATCATTTAAATAAAGCTAGAATATGACCTTTTTTTTCTGTCTGAGTACAAAACTTAAGTTTAGAGCACAAATGGTAATCTCATCTTTTAGTTGGATATCATAAAACTTTGGACAAGGAAGAAAGATATAGCAAATAATCAACCACTACAAACGTTAATGATGTTAATGGCTTTTCAGTTCGGGAAGCACATTATCTCACATCTCAGTTTTCTTGCAACTCAAATGAATACCAACTCCAGCACTCGCAGTCCTTAGAGGCAAAAAGCATCGTTCATATGCTCTAGCCCCCATTTCCTTCATCCTTCTCTGGAAAATGCAAGAATCCTCTAATTTAGAGTCTGGAAAAGATGACTGCCAACCTGTGGGGAGTTCTGGTATGTATTCACAACCATTGTCCTCTGGGCCATAACTCACAGCTGTCACAAGGTAGCACTGTGAAAGCTGCTTCACCTTTGCACCAGGTCTCCAGGTCCTTACAGAAGGGAGAGCTCACTTTCTCAGGGAAAAATATAAGATCAATTGAAAGTAAATGAGGGAAATAAATATAGTCTTATAACGACTGCTGGGATGATTGGGTGAGTTAAATATCATGATGGAACATATACTTTCTTAGAAAGAAACAACATTAGGAATGTTGGTAGGGTGCCTCTAGGTATCAAGACACCTTAGGTTTACATGAGATGTTATTCCTAAGATTGGAAGCCTTAGGAAGTGGACAAAATGAGAAGAACCCCAAATGGAATTATTTACTTCATGAGAGCCTTCTCTTCTGGGTCTGCTCAGAGTGAAAATTTTGAAACCAGGCAAAAATTACTTCTAAATTCATTCTAGTTATGATAACTGTTCCCAGTAAGTCTTTTTGCTACTCCCCTAAAGTTATAATAATACCTTCTTTCATTTCTCCTAACATTCTGATTACTTTAACGATGGTGGCTTTACATTTTGCTGTTTGTAACAATTGTCCTTAATAAAACAGAGGCATCATTGAAAGCGAACAGTTCTTTCTGTGTCACTGATGCATTTTCAATTTATTTCCGTAAGCAAATAATCTAAAATATATTGTTTGTTTTGTTCCAAGCAGGTCTTTAAAACCCATTATATTACTCTGGTATGTTTTTCTGAAGACTTAGCTAAAATGGCTTCCTCTTTCAGACCATTACTGCAGTTATATAATGCCACTCTTCACTCCTTGACTTCGTTATCTGTTTCTATTTCAACCTGTCTGCATCTTACTTCAACTGTAAATCACCAGAGGGTTTCCTATTGAGTGCAGATTCTTTAGCTGTCTCACAATATGTTAATCATCATAATATATTTTCCATGTGGAATTAAAATATAGAAATTCCTTCCTCAAGCTAACCTTTTCTTGGTATTTCTTCTGGCCTGAAAGTTAACTTTTTTATTCTATAAAAACTTTTAAAAGTTCATGTAAGATATATGTCTTTTCTAACATGTCTTAACCTTTCGTGTTGTTCTTGTTCCAAGGTTCTGATTCCCAGTAATTTATCAACCAAGCAGACTTTTTGTATTGATTTAAACTATTCCTATTTTTCCTTAAAGTAGTCCATGGAATCCCCTAAGATCTTGATTATATGCTAGGCTCTACACCATGATAAATTGTTCTGTGCAAAGCACTCTGTAAGTCACTCAGACATATGCCATACATTGTAAGCAATGGAATAGGAAAAAAATTAAAATAATTATTCTCCATTCAAGGTTTGAATTCTTACCCACCCACATAAAAGCCATTTCCTTGGCTACATTTTTCTGGGAATGGACACAAAGGGATGTATTACAGTAAATCATTGTGCATAACTTGATTCACAGATGAGAGATTTTTAGTGCTGTTACACTGGGTCAAATATCATCTTTGGCAGACTCCCCAATTTGAATTCCAAGAATTCAGTTTTAATTTTTCCTTCATAGAGTGCTTTGTCAGAAACTCCTCTAAGAGAGTCAAATTTTGACTAAGAACCAGGTCAGATTATATTTTGCTGCAACCCTGGTGGTATCTTTCTAGCAACCACTCAGCAAATATGTAATGAGTGTCTATTTAGACAGTCCCTGTTCTAAGTACTAGTATTACAACAGGAGCCAAAACAAAGCAAATCCCCATTCTCAAAAAACTAATTTTCAGTTTATCAAAAGAAAATAAATAAGATAAATAATAAATATATATGTTAGGAGGTGAAGAGTGCTCTGAAGAAAAATAAAGCAAGAGGAGGAGTATGGCGTTAAGCATACGTGCAATTTGTGATGGGGTGGTTAGATGTAGCTTCACTCAAACAGTGACATTTGAGTAAAGATCTGAAGAAAGTGAAGGAGACAATCAAGTGAATGTATAGGTAAAGAGTGTTTCAGACAGAGGGAAGGGCAAGTACAAAGACCTTGAGCTGGGATTCTGCTTCAAATGACTGGACAATAGGGGGGAGGCTGGTGTACGTGGTGAGCAACAGAAAGGGTAGGGTCAAAGAACAACATGGAGCAGGGAGCGGGAAAATGTGTAGAACTATGGGTGATTTTTAGGGATATTAGTTTTTTTAGTCTCATGATATGGAAACCCATTGTTGGATTTTACTCACATATCTTACGTAATATAATCTTACCTACTCTTAAGCAATGATACTATTGTGGCTCTGTTAGGAATAGATCAATAGGAGGCAAAAGAGAAGCAACAAAACCAGTTGGGGCCATTGCAATAACATAGGTAAGAAAAACGTAGTAGTAACTCAGGACAATGCATGAGCAGTAAAGGTTGAGAGACACAGTGAAATTTTATATATATATTGAAAGTGGAGTAAAAACTTGTTACATTTTACTAACATATAGAATATGGAATATGACAAACTGAGAAGATTAAAGAATGCCTCCAAAGGTTTTAGCCAAAACAAATGGAAGAAGGAGCTGCCCTTTATGGAGGAATAGGGTTTTGTGGGTGGTGGTAGAGGAGGATAAATTATTATCTTAATTTCTTAGATGTCAAGTTTGAGATGACCATTAGATATGCAGTAGAAGATATTTGGGGAATAAGTTGGATATATGAGTGTGGAGTTGGTAAGGGAGGTAGACTGCACATGTACATGTTGGATTAATTATCTGGTAGATGGATATTAAAAGCCTTAAGACTTGTTGAGATCTCCCAGGCAGTGGACGTGTAGAGAAAAATAAAAGAATAAGAAAACGACTATGCTGGGACACTCCAACATTACTATATAAATATGATGAAGCAATAAAAGGACAAAGGAGTTGAGAATACAGGCAAAGGAAGGATTAAAATCAAGAATCATGAAATTTAAGGACATACAATTTAAGGGGAAAGTGAGAACATGGGGATACAGGGGCAGTGTGACAGTAGCTAGCTCATTGCTTTGAAGGTCGTGATAGGGTTAAAGGATTATTTGAATGGGGGAAATGGAGGGTGGGGTTGCAATGACAGAAGGTGGTGATCAGAGGTGTGATACTTGAAACTGACAAGACCTAGAGAGTGACCATGGGCACAATGACTGATGGTGAGTGCAGGACTAGATCAGTGGGAGCAAGGAGGTTTGAATTAATAAAACATATGAGTATTTAATCACCAAGAATAGTGACAGGAGTGATATTGAAGAAAAGAAAGCCAGAAGTTAAAATCTCTAAGGAATAAGAAACTGTGAGCTAGGGGCAAGGTAGATCATAAATTACATTTAAAATAGGGGTCATTCTTTTTTTCCTTTTTTTTTTTTTTTTTTTTTTTTTTTTATTCAGCCATTCACCAGACCATGAAATGAGTAGTGCCAGAATGCAAATCTTTATTCCTTCAAATATATTCACTGAACAAAAGATTTAAGAAAATATATCAAAATGTTTACTTCTTTAAAAGAGATTACAAATGATTTATATTTTCTTCTTTGTCTCTTTCTGCACTTTTGCAATTCAAAACAAATGAGAGTGAAATAATCTTTAATTTAGGAAATAATAAGTTAATAAGGAACAGAAGAAAATAAAGCTCCTAATATGTCATTGTGGCTAAATTAAGTTATATGTGATCATAAACTTAGAAAGTTATTGTTCCTTCGCTTTAAAAAGAAAAAAAGCAAATTGTTAAATACTAATTTTGATTTCATAAATACTTCCATGTATTATTTCTCATGAGTTCAAGGGTAAATTACTTTGGGGCTGTGGCTAGTACATGGTGTAATTTCCCTGAAAGTCTTATTTAAAATACCTCTGTTAGAGCCAAACTGCAAAAATTCCTCTTTGAGAGTCAGTTGGCCAATACATTTTTAGAAACTTTGGGGACCATATGCTATTTCAATTTCCAGGAAACTTTAATAACAATAAGCTTACTTTCTGTGAACCCCAGTCACAGAATCTCAGCTCTCCTGCCTGGCCTGTGTGCCTGGCTTTTGTGATTAAACCTCAAGCCACTGGTTGAATGGTGCTTTTGAGAGGCTTCCTGAAACCGTTCTCCTTTAACTTTTTGTTTAGTAACTTTCTTTAGTCAACTTGTCATTTATCTTACAGTTGGAGCGCATAACCAAGAGTTAGAGTAATAAACAGCTGGGGACCTTTTTTATATTTTTTTTAACCTGATCATGTAATCAAGAGCCATTCTTTTAAAGGTTGATATAACAATGGGCATTTTCAGCCTTTTTCACTTTTGTTAGAAACTCTCCTCCAACATTAATTAAATGCTTACATTAATTCTAAATGACAAGTTTTCTTCAGTGCCCTTATTAGAAAGTGATTATATACATTTTTAAAAACCCAAGGTATTAAACACTTAACCTGGCAGTGTAATCCTGATAAACTTTTCTATGAAAGGCTTCCAGATTAGCAAGCAACTCAGACTGTCAGCGTTGTTCCAAAATGAGTTAACTCTGACCCTGCCTTCCCTTCTCAGCAAAGTCATCTTTTTAGAATGTTTTACATTTAAAACTCTTTAAATTTACAAGAGGTTCACTAAAAATTTTTGCTAGCATCTCTCCAATGTATGGCAAGTTTTTGTAAGGTTGAAGGTGAAAGTGAGACTTGAATGTCAGAATTTTAAATCTGAAATATTCCTTGTTTTGCATTCTAACATTAAATCAATGAAATGTAAAAAGTCAGCAAGGTGTCCTCTTTACTTACACAGCCTGCTCAAAATTAGGTTCTCTGACAATAATTTCTTACATCCTGATTGGTATTACTCTGCACAATATAATTGATATTACTCCACAAATGCCTGCTTCTCCTTAGTAGCAACTTCTACATTTTCAAGAATGTGAAGCTAACCTAAAAGTACAAATTTTGTAATAGGACTTTGCTAAAAAATAACTGGAAGTCTCTAGGATGTCTATATATATATATATATATATATATATATATATATATATATATATACTTATTCTTATATTACAAAAATGCCTAGTTGGCATAATTTTTGTAGATTGATTGAAACTTGAAACTATAAATTCATAGTGTCCCCTAGGGTACTTGGGTTCATATTTCTCATTCATGATTTGCTAATCAAGAATACAAAGCATTGCCCTGTCTGGTGTGGTTCAGTTGGTGGGACCATTGTCCTATGCACTCACTGAAAGGTCAAAGGTTTGATTCCCTAGATTGTGGGTTGGGGAACATAATGGAGGCAACTGATAGATGTTTCTCTCTCCCCCTCCCCGCTTCCCCTCTCTTTTAAAAATCAACAAAATGTACTCAGGTGAGGATTTAAAAAAGAAGAAGAAGAATGCAAAGCATTTGGAAGAATATAATCTGAAATGATCTTATGTGTATTGAGAAGACCTTCAAGATTAGACTTTGTACCATGACTAAAATTGACATGGTATAGCTTTTTACTTATTTTCTCTATAAGCAATCTTATTTCTATGTTATAGCACTCAAAACAAAAACTGGCTAGTTAAAAAGAGAAACTAACTTTGAAGCGAGTAACCTGAGATCTGAATTCTATTTAAAAAAAAAAAAAAAACTAAAACAAGTAATAAATGAATTTAATGCCCACTTGTTGTGACTTGGTGTTTGGGCCTGCACCATTAAAATCAACATCTAATTGTGTTTTTGTTGATTGCTATTATAATTTTAGTAAAGATCTGAATAAAAGATTTCTTAAAAAAGTAAGATAAAACCATAATTTTCTAATAATACCTGCCAGCTATGTATTTCCAGCATTTTAGTAGGCAAAGGGAAAGAGGATGAGTCTCTTATCTATGCATTCATTCCATGTATTGACTTGGAACTTGACTTTATAGTGAATGCATGGTCTTTGATTTTATTTCATTTTGGGTCTGAGTCACAAATGAGCTTTGATTTCTCATCACTTTTGACATAATTCTAACCTACATATGTTAAAATAAAGGTTTTTTTAATGTACAAGAAATCATTTAAAAGAAGTAACTAATATTGATAGTCATTTTTCAAAAATTACATTAAAATGGAGGTAGGTGTAGGAAAGATAGACCATTAGTTCTCAAGCCTCCATATCACATTAGTTACTTTAAAAAAAAAATAGCTAATGTTTAAATCATTTTTTCTGAGTACTGTTTTTTTTGTTTGTTTGTTTTAATATTAAAGAAAAACAATTCCACTTGGTTGCTGGCTAATTTTTCTAAGTTTGGTCAACTATTTATCTTTTTGAAATCATTATGACATGGTCAACTAATGTTGTAACATAAAATGTTTCACAAGTTAATGATAATTTTGTGAATGGAAGAAAATGGACACATTGTATACAATATCTTGAAAAATCTTACATAATTAATCACCACTAGCTCTTTTGCATTCTGAACTGAATATTTTCATTTGCTAAATAATTAAAATTTAAAACTAAAGAAAGAGTTCAAAAGAAACCAGGGTAGTAATGAGAGCTACAGTCGTTTATAAACTAATAAAAACTATAAACATAGATGAAGAGCAGTAAAAGCAAGTCAAATAAATCTTGCCTGACAGATGCTGGTAAAATGTATAGTTTATAACAGTTGTTCAGTTATCGTCACTTTAAAAACTAGGTTTAATATTCTGGTGGGTTTTTCAAAGTTCTAAGATTGTCAGTTATACGTGGTGCTCATCACACAATTCTCTGCAGTTGCAAAACAAAATATACACCAATTCATTGAATATCTATATATATAAAAGCCTAAGTGACCTTTATGACTGGATGACCAGATGACTGGCCAGTAGCTATGACACTTACTGACCACCAGGGGGCAGATGTTCAATGCAGGAGCTGCCCCTGGTGGTCAGTGCGCTCCCACAGCCAACCTCCTGCTGCTGGCCAACCTCCCGTGGTCCCTCGCCCCTGGTTGGCCGGGAGGAGGGACTGTGGGAGATTGGCCAGCCAGGGGGAGGGACCACGGGAGGTTGGCTGGCTGGCCCGATTGGCCCCAAGTGGCCCTAATTGCTGGCCAGGCTGAGGGACCCCACCTGTGCACGAACTTGTGCACCTGGCCTCTAGTTTGTAAATATTTCATGTCCACTCACACATCCCTCTGTGGTGTATTGCTAGCAAGTAACTTATCCCTATCGTATCAAGTCCTTTATCAGGAATTCTCACATGAATTGGAAATATCAAACAATAAAATTGAAATAAAATGCAAAGTAATTACAAAGTAAACTTGCAAATCTTGTTAAACATTTTATAAACTTAGTGTGGGAGATGACTGTAATCACATCAAAATTCCCCACAGATGAGACTCTAACCAATTATATCAGTTCACTGAAAATGAGTATCAGCAGGAATGATGAAAGGAAAGGCATTTCCAAAGGGATATTTTGAATACCAAAGCATTAATAGTGACCTTTAGAAAAATTTATACAATTCTTGGATTTTTTTTTTTTTTGGAAAAAGTTAAAATTAAAATATAGGAATTAGTAGTGCTTATATTAAAAGTTTGTCAGCAAAATTACACTCAAAGTCTGTTGCAGAAGACCAAAGAAAACCAAGGAGGCTTCTGAGCAAAAAAGGAGGGACACTGTTTAATATGCAAGCAGACTCAGGGAACAGCCTTCCAACTCTGAGTGAAGGAACACGCATGGGGTTTTCCTTTATATCTCCCTACCTGGGGTCCTTGTCCCACAAACATGGATTATGCTTCTGGTCCTTTTTGCGGGCCTTACAAGAAGGCCCCCAGGTGTTGGGGATCTCCAGGCCATATCTGATGGTCTGGCCTGGTGCTATCGTTAATAACCCTCCCTCTGGGGCAGTGCACTGTTCACAGTAACAGGTTCTGGAAGACCAGTATCTGGGAAGGAGAGAGGGACTTAATTATAGGTTATCAGGAATGTACACTGAGCTTGCTGGCTTGGATTCAGATCACTAGCCCCGAATATCAGGGTTATATTGGAATTACCCCTTTTTAGCCTTCTCAAGTCCATCATAAAAAAATAGGACAAAATTTTGGTATAGACACAATAAATGTTTGCTTTATTTCTCAACAAATAATTTAACATATTCAAAGTAAATGTTTTAAATTATTAACAATAAAATTTTTATTTCTATTTAAAGGGATTCTTTGGGTGACTGTATCAGGTCACAGTTATTCTGACACATGAGTTTCCTTTATGTCATTTACCTTTACCAAAAACCTCCATTTTATTTAATTAATAAATTTTTTTATTTTTGAGGGCAGGTAAGTCTCTCTTAGTTGACCAGGGTTTCTATTTATCAAACATTGTTTAATTTCACAGTGTCTACAGAATGGCAAAAAGTAATATAAACTTAGCTTAAATGTATTTACACACTTTAAAGTCAATAGCTCAATTTTGAAAATGAAATGTATTTTTTTAAAATATATTTTATTGATATTTCACAGAGAGGAAGGGAGAGGGACAGAGAGCCAGAAACATCGATGAGAGAGAAACATCGATCAGCTGCCTCCTGCACACCCCCCACTGAGGATGTGCCTGCAACCAAGGTACATGCCCTTGACCGGAATCGAACCCAGGACCTTTCAGTCCGCAGGCCGACGCTCTATCCACTGAGCCAAACCGGTTTTGGCAAAATGAAATGTATTTTAATAAACACTGCCTTTATAATTATTCAAAGTATGTGCATACATTTTTGGGACACCCTATATTAAAACTCACATTACTTTGCTTTAAGTATATGGCATTGAGGGGGGATGTATGTATGTATAAATAATAAAGAAATTTAGATATGTACTATATTGCTAATGAATGAAAGGAAAACATTAAGCATGAGGATTTTCATAGGACTCAGAAATACATTTTATTCTATTCGTCACTTGATTTTCATTGTTGTCTTTTGTCCTAGAGCAAAATGGTTAGTTGGTAAGTCCCCCAAATTGGTTAAACATGACAAAACAGATTATAGTTTTTCAGATTTCATCTAAGCCTTTTAAACTTGGGAGATTTTTAATAATTTTCACAGCCTGTAAATGTGCATTTTTTGTTTATTAGTTTATCTATTTTCTTATAAGAACTGATACCCAAAATACCCATATAATGTGGAACTATTTTATCCTAGTCAGTGGGTGCTCATATTAAAGCTCAACTGCCTTGGTCATGTGGTCTCTGAGACAGGTCTCTCTGTGTCCTAAAACAAATTCGTGAAAAATCAGAATTTCACAGACATGCATCTCACTTTCTCTGATTTCAATAGTAGACAGTAGCAATTAAGAAAACACAGCCACTTAAATTTTCAATCTAGTTAATAAAATTTCTTATTGCTGATTGCACCAAACCTGAACTCTTTCTTTAAAATGCTGGCAAAACAGCCCAGCTGGTGTGGCTCAGTGGTTGAGCTTCGACCTATGAACCAGGAAGTCACGGTTCAATTCCGGTTGGTCCTCCCAATCAATGATTCTCTCTCATCATTGAAGTTTTTATCTCTCTCTCCCTCTCCCTTCCTCTCTGAAATCAATAAAAATATATTTTTAAAAAATAAAAAATAAAATAAAATGCTGGCCAGTTTTCCAAAAATGTTCTTGGAAACACATAATCAGAGCTCACTATATGTAAGGGAAATATAGGCACCAAGTTTAATGGGTACTGAATGAACCCAGCTGGGCTGACATGTGCAAATACCAGAAGTTTATCTAAAGGGGAACTGTACAGTAAAGAATTGCTTTTTATCACCTGACTAAATGGACAAGTAAAGGATTAGTAGCCAGATCAAGACTGATTAAGAAGTTTCATTTGTGCTTGAGTTTGAGGATTTATTTTACATCAAATATTGACCTAACTTTAAAATTGTTTGGAGGGCCGAAATCGGTTTGGCTCAGTGGATAGAGCGTCGGCCTGCGGACTGAAGGGTCCCGGGTTCGATTCCGGTCAAGGGCATGTACCTTGGTTGCGGGCATATCCCCAGTGGGGGGTGTGCAGGAGGCAGCTGATCGATGTTTCTCTCTCATCGATGTTTCTAGCTCTCTATCCCTCTCCCTTCCTCTCTGTAAAATATCAATAAAATACATTTTTAAAAAAATGTTTAAAATTGTTTGGAGGAATGTTAAATAAGAGTTATCTACAGTATAACCACCTTGTTGAATTATACTGATAGTCTACTAAATTTAGGAATATAAAGGACTAGATAATTACCACAAATTAAAAAAGATGGAATTTCTTGTTCTCAGTAGCAAAGGAAATAGAGTTTCTGAAAGCATAATGCTTATGTTTCATAAATAATGTTTTATTTGCTACAGAAGATGAGTTTATTAGTGATAAAGGTAAATTTTAATTATGAAATAAGGTATCTGAACTTGTAGTTAAAGTAAATTTTCTTAATTTGTTATACAGTTTTAAATATATAATCAATAGAGTGAATGTAGAAAAAAAAACACACAGGTTCTTTGGAGAAAAGAGTATAATAGAGTAAATGACAAATTTTTTTTGATGTGAGCCAAAAAGACTTTTTCTACAAGTCATAATTGGAATATTTACAGAAACAATGTTGGTGGTCTCTACAACCATCAGGAACAAATACCACAAAGGAGAACTTGACAACCAAATGATCACAATTGTTACCATCAAATCTAAGATGTTGCTGGAAATGTGAACATGTGACTCTCCTCATTCAAACCTGTCACATGAAGAAAAGGCATTCCTTTTCTACCTCATCTTGGTGAAGAGATCACAAACCACCAAATGACAGACATGGCCCAAGTCTGGGTGTGCAGTCAAGGGCCTACACAGGAAGCACCCTCTGAATGTCCCGCTGGCCAGTTCTGGCCATTTATTTCTTTACCATCCTGCATGTGAGATTAGAATTGAGGCCACTTTATAAAAAGACTCAGTGATAGGGTTAGTGAGGAAAGGAGCAGTGAATGAGGAGCAAAAGACCAATGGAGAGGGAAATTACTACCTTCTGCTGAGAAATCAGCTGCCAAGACTGTGTTGCCACAGCCCCCACTGCTTGCCTAGGGGAAGAATCTGTCTCAACAGGAAATCAACGAAATCAAATGCAACCTATTCATAAACACTAGGTCCTTCTCTCAGGTTTGGACCAGAAGGCAATTGAGCATTTCCTGAGTCTATGGGATAATGTGTGTTTGTCTTTTTACAGCATGTAAGACAAGGGAACCAGCTAGTTCTGTGGAACCCGTGTAGGGGGCAGGGTGCCCAATTTTCTGGGGAACATTGTGCAAAAGTGCCCAATTTTCTGGGGAACATTGTGCAGCTTTTTCATCTGTGCACCTTTCCTCTATTTTGTCTCCCCTTCCTCCTGCTTTGCCCTCCCCCCTGTTTTTCTTTCCCCTTATTCCTCTCCCTCTCATGCTTCTGTAAAAGTAAAGTGATCTAGCTTCAACTCCTCAGTAAACAAAGATCACATTTTCTTTGTTAAATAAAGAGGAAGGAGGCAGTAGTTCCTCACCTCCCCTCCTTACAGTGTTTTCTTGAAAACATGAGTCCCAACCTTTTGATTTTTGGTGCAAGATCCAGGGCCTTCTGACTACTGGAACTGAAGCAGGAATTTTAGGGGAACATAGGCAGGCTTAGGGATTTTTTAGAATTGGGGTCCATGGAAAAGCAAGGGACTGCAGACTGGAGAAGGTACATTTCCATAACACAAGGAAGCCAGGTGCAGTTACATCTCCATAAGACAAGAAGGCAGCAACAGGTATATTTCCATAAGACAAGGGAACTGGAAGTAGCCAAGAAAGGTCACATTTACAAAATAAAGAGAAGGAAGCCCAAAGGGAATATTGACCAATCAGAGGATATCAAGGAACCAGGATTTGCAGCCTTTATAAGCTGTAGGGAAGAGGAATTCAGTGGGACTCTTCTCTCTCACCATGTGGGAGTCTGTACTTGTTCTTCAATAAATCTCCACCTTTGCTGTACCACTTTCTGTCCCTGGATTCATTCTTCGATTCCAGCGGACAAAGAATCCGGTTCCAATCCAAAAATTCGGTATCAGAACTGTAAAACCCACACCCCTGAGACTAACGTTGTTCACATTTCTCACAAGATATACAGGACATAATCACAAAATGAGTCCTCTTGTCTCCTGAGGAGATAAGAGAAGTCTTAATTCTCTTCTACATTATTGTATAAATTTGCGTAAAATTTTATCTGGATTTTGTAGTGGATTACATGCTACTTTAATGCACATAAATCTGACAATGCTTAATCAATAATAATGTGTGTTCTTTCTTTCTTCTATAATGGTGTGGAGATTGTTTTATTTTCCCAATCCTTCTGAAGCAGGAATTTTGGGGGAACATAGGCAGGCTTAGGGATTTTTTAGAATTGGGGTCCATGGAAAAACACAGGGCCACAGACTAGGAGAAGGTACATTTCCATAACACAAGGAAGCCAGGTGCAGTTACATTTCCATAAGATAAGGAGGCAGCAACCAATATATTTCCATAAGACAAGGGAACTGAAGTAGCCAAGAAAGGTCTATATTTACAAAATAAAGAGAAGGAAGCCCTTCATTCAGAAGGAGAAGAAGGAAGCCCAGAGGGAATAGGAAAACAATAAGGGAGAAGAGGAGAGAACCTTGCATGTGCCATGTGAGGTTCAACCTTTGAGCCCAGGAGTTACTATAGTGACCATTCTAAGGGAATAGTGACCAATCAGAGGGGATATCAAGGCACCAAGATCTGCAGCCTATATGAGCCATAGGGAAAGGGAACCCAGTGGGACCCCTTTCCCCCTCCCTACTTGGGAGTTTATTCTGTGGGACTCTTCCCCCTCCCTACATGGGAGTCTGTACTTGTTCTTCAATAAATCTTCACCTTTGCTATACCACTTTCTGTCCGTGGATTCATTCCTTGATTCCGGCAGACAAAGAATCCGGGTTCCAGTCCAAAAATTCGGTATCACTTCCTTCCTTCCTTCTTAGCATTTTTCTTTCTTTCCAGAAATATTTACTCAGTATAGATAGCACTATAGTAAGTTCATGAAGTCTAAGATCATGGCAACCTAAACTAATAGGTAAAAACAAGACCGTGCCATTTGTTTTGGTATTTAAACTTCTGCTTCGAAGATTTTAAATTTCTTGGTAAATTTGGTGTGTTATGCCCAGATTTCGTGATCCCCAAAGACCACCAGGGAGCCGAGTCCGATGCAAAAGCAAAGAGCCTTTAATCGAGCTAGCTCGAGCCCAGTCCCCCCCACACACACACCGGCGCAGCGGCGAGGTGGAGAGAGAGAGAGAGCCCAAGACCCCAAACGCGATGATTTATAGGGGGCCTGGGAGAGGTAGGAGGGGTGAGGTAGTGTGGCCTCCGCTGATTGGTCGGGGTCAGGTTGCACATGGGGGCAGGGTGTGGCTTACTTTCCTCTTGCATTTCTATTGGCTAATTCAAAAGTGTGGGTTGGGCTCTTGGAGAGGTTCTAGGGTGGGAACCTGACTCCACGAGGTGGAGGACATGGAACAAAGGGAACATGGAGTCGGTCTCTCCCCGCCCTTTCAGGTGTTGCATTATTTTAATTATTATTTTTCTTATTATGACTACCCATTTATCATTTATCTAGGAAATATTCTTATGCTGCCTGAATTATTTTTAGTTCTAGTTGTAAGAACTCTGACAAAACGTTTGTAATTCCATTGTTTTTGCATGATGCATGCTCTACTGTCCAGTACTAATGATGCATGAGGCTTGTACCAGTAAATGCTCTAAGAAAATAGTGGTCAGGGGCCTATTATCAGGGGGAAAAAATCAAATATTCAGTCAAGCTGAGGGGAACATTAAGGCCATTTCAGTCAATATTCATGTTATATATTCAAGTGAGTTAACATCAAAATGATTAGGATACAATGAATGTCTTAATTTTTATAATAAACTGTAAACACTTAAAATATATTTGTATTATCCCACTTTAAAAATGTATCCTTGGTTATAATTTAAAAAGAAAAAAATAGTAGAAGAATAAGAAAGCTTGCATTCCAGGGAAGCACGTAGACTTATCAGTTGATTGATGTCAATAAAAAATCAATTTCTTAGCAGTGACTTGTTTCCCTTTCAAGCACAAATGTTTACTTGTATTTTAGAAAGCTTTCAACTAAAAATTCTTTCTCTGCCCTTGAAATGTAAGTCTTCTCCCAGCCCTTTGCCAGTTTTTCAACCTAGGACTATCTTTCTCAAGGACCTGAGAGCAGTCCCTTTGAAATGCAGGCATCAAGAAAGATAGGGTAGAGAAACCAAGATGGTGGCATAGGTAAACACCTAAACTGCTGCCTTACACAACAATATCAAAACTACAACTAAAAGACAAAACAGACACCATCCAGAACCACAGGAAAGCTGGCTGAGTGGAAATTCTACAACTAGAAGAAAAGAGGAAAGCACACTGAGACTCAGAGGAGCTGCAAAAGGCTGAGGTACGGAGGCTCACATGCGGAGAGGACGGGCAGCTGTGTGCACAGGCAGCTCAGTGTGCGGATGGCTTTCTAAAGCGGGAGGGAGAAGGAAACTCCCGACTGCACTGAACTCCAGTCCTGGGTGAGACAGTGGGAAACCAGACTCATTCGGGGGAATCTGGACTGTCAGGAAAAGAGAAAGCACACTGAGACTCAGGAGCTGCAGACGGCAGAGGTCTGGAGGCGCGTGCGTGTGCAGAGAGGACTGACTGCTGAATGCACGGGAGGCTGAGTGCACGGCTGGCCTTCTAAAGTGGGAGGGAGACGGAAGCTCCCGACTGCACTGAACTCCAGTTCCGGGCAAGTTTCTGGGAACCACGACTTATTCGGGGAGAAACTGGACTGTCTGGCAGTGGGCGAAACTCGAGGGCAGCTTTCTCTCAGAGGAGCTTGCAGCGATTACCAAGGGACACTGAGACCCAGGGGCCTCATAGGGCAGGGCTGACAGGAAACCAGTGCTGTCTGCTCTGCCCTGAAACTCCACCCCATCCAAGCTGAGCACAGAGGCTTTTGCAATTTTGCACGTCTTGTCTCATAAGGGTGTCTCCAGCACAGAAGTGTTCCCAGCGTAGACACAGCTGATCCTCACAGCCAATTGGCCTGGAGGTCAATTCCTCCCAGTGATACCAACAACAATCAAGACTTAACTACAACAAGGCTGAGAGCACAGTCCACAAAGGGGTGCACCAAGAGTGTCAACCTCAGGTAACTGGGGAGGCTGAGCCACTGTACCCTAGAGGACACCTACCACACAAAGCCACTCTGTCAACTCAGGGAAGCAGTGAAAATGCGGAGACAAAGAAACATCACAAATGAAAGAAATGGAGGAAAACAAACGACTGGATATAGACTTCAAAACCACGGTTATAAGGTTTTTCAAGAATTTCCTAGAAAAGGCCGATAAATTTAACGAGACCCTCAAGGATATGAAAAAGGACCAACTAGAAATTAAACATACACTGACTAAAATAAAAAATACTATACAGAGACCTAACAGTAGACTAGAGAATCGCAAGAATCAAATCAAAGAGTTGAAATACAAAGAAGCAAAAAACACTCAGCCAGAAAAGCAAAAAGAAAAAAGAATCCAAAAATATGAAGATAGTGTAAGGAGCCTCTGGGACAACCTCAAGTGTACCAACATCCGAATTATGGGGGTGCCAGAAAAAGAGAGAGAGCAAGATACTGAAAACCTATTTGAAGAAATAATGACAGAAAACTTCCCCCACCTGGTGAAAGAAATAGACTTACAAGTCCAGGAAGTGCACAGAACCCCAAACAAAAGGAATCCAAAGAGGACCACACCAAGACACATCATAATTAAAATGCCAAGAGCAAAAGACAAAGAGAGAATATTAAAAGCAGTAAGACAAAAATAGTTAATTACCTACAAGGGAGCACCGATACAACTGTCAGCTGATTTCCTAATAGAAACTATGCAGGCCAGATGGGAATGGCAAGAAATATTCAAAGTGATGAATAGCAAGAACCTACAACCAAGAATACTCTACCCAGCAAAGCTATCATTCAGAATTGAAGGTCAGATAAAAAGCTTCGCAGAGAAGAAAAAGCTAAAGGAGTTCATCACCACCAAACCAGTATTAAAACAAATGCTGAAAGGTATTCTTTAAGAAGAGGAAGAAGAAGAAAAAGGTAAAGATAAAAATTATGAACAACTAATACATGTCTATCAACAAGTGAATCTAAAAATCAAGTGAATTAAAAATCTGATGAACAGAATAAACTGGTGAATATAAGAGAATCAGGGGCATAGAAAGGGAGTGGACTGACAATTCTCAGGGGAAAAGGGATGTGGGAGGTGCGGGAAGAGACTGGATAAAAAGCGTACACCTATGGATGAGGACAGTGGGGGGTAGATAAGGGCAGAGGGTGGGGTGAGAACTGGGTGGGGGAGCTATAGGGGGAAAAATTGAGAAATAATTGTAATAATCTGAACAATAAAGATTTATTAAATTAAAAAAAAGAAAGAAAGATAGGGTATTTGATATGTGGGGTTGTGGAGAGTGGGAAAGGGGGTTACTTAGGTTACTTTGAAAAGTATATGATTGTCTAACCAGTATGCTGTACACTTTAAAAATAATAATATTTCAATTGTAATTGAAAGATAAAATTTTAAAAGGGAAAAGAAAATCATACACACACACACACACACACACACACACACACACCCCACACAGAATTACATGCAATAGATATGGCCCCTGTCTTCAGTCTCTATGATAGAGTAAGACCCTAACTTTATAAGTGAAAATTAGCAAGCACAGATGGCTTAATCACATTGACCAATCTGATAGAGGCCTCCAGGCCTTTTTGCTTTAATTCACCTCAATGTTTAATGTTTTTCCTTTGTTTCTATGAAGTCTATATATTATATTTTACTAGAGGCCCAGTGCACAAATTCATGCACTGGTGGGCTCCAGCTGGCCCACCCCAATGGGGGCTAACTGGGGGCAGGGATGTCTGGGGCGAGGGGCTGTGGTTATTCTGGTCGTTCTGCCTTTTGGTCGCTGGGCTTTTATTATATAGGATATAAGTATAAAATAGTTAATATATTCTATACTTATTTATACATGCATATATTCCTACATCTACATATTTTATATATACACATTTCTACACATACACATGTTATATACATATTAGCAAAATCTAAATTTAATAACACCAGAACCAAGCACTATGGTGCAAGCAGATATAGCAGATATAGACTATTCTTTTCTTGAAATAACACTGTTGTCCCATTCCACATTCTCTACTAGTCTCTTCCTGCCCCAACATATGAATAGACACACACACACACACACACACACACACACACACACAGCACATACCGAGCAAATCTAGAGCCTATGCAGCTTTGCAGTCGAATTCTGGAGCTTTCCTGTCATCTGGAAACAAAAGGAGCTGCTCCTGTCCAATGAGTGGAGAGGAGGAAAAACAAACACAAAGAGAAGAAAATCACTGCTAATTTACTGACACTTTCACTTTTCACCATAGCAGAAGCCATGACAAAAACCTGCTCTCAGTCCCCTCTCCCTCCTGTCATTCCCTCTGTTCTCACAGGCTGATGTTATTGTGACAGCACCTGCAGGTTCCTCTCATCCCCAGCTCTTGAGCAGATTCTTGCTGGACTATGTTTAGACCAGGATTCTCAGTGCCCCCAATGGAATGATATTGTCAATAGGCTCAGAACACAATGTTCTAGGAATAGACACTGAGGCTTGTGTGGTCTTTGCACTTCAATATTTCCTGTCTCCTTCACTACATGTTGGAATATTTTGAAAAACTTGATTCCCATTTTGGTCTCCTTCCTAGTATCCTTATTCTCTGATGAGACTAGAACTGTGCACAGAATCCTAGCACTTACAACTGCATTACTGGAGACCAGTTGTGAGTGGACCTGTCACCAGACTCAAAGACTGAGAAAGAATTGTCCTTCTTGCTCTAGCTGGTTTGGCTCAGTGGATAGATCATCTTCCTGTGGACTGAAGGGTCCCGGGTTTGATTCTGGTAAAGGGCACATGCCTGGGTTGCAGTCTCGATCCACAGTAGGAGGTGTGCAGAAGGCAGCCGATCAATGATTCTCTCTCATCATTGATATTTCTATCTTTCCCTTTCCCTTCCTCTCTGAAATCAATAAAAATATATTTTAAAAATAGCAATGAATTGTCCTTCTCTGAATTTCACCTGTATCTATACCTTTCTGTCTGTCTGACTTTCAAACTTATACTCCATACTCCTACTTGCTCCACTAGAATTTAAAATTATTTTCTGGTACAGTTCATTGGAAAAGCCAATAAAAAGCCTCTGCCCTACACATCCTTTCTCAACATATTGCTGGTAAGATTGACTGTATGTGGTATAAGATATGGATGAAAATATATGCAATTTCTTATGTGCCTATCTATCTATCTATCTATCTATCTATCTATCTATCTATCTATCTATCTATATATGTAAAAGTCCAGCGACCAGAACGGCAGAACTACTGGAATGACTGGTGGCTATGACATGCATTGCGGCAGCCAACCAGCCTGATCTGGCCCCCGATGGGCCCCCAAAACCCCGATTGGGGGCGGGGCTGGCCAGCTGGCCCCAACCCATGCACAAATTCGTGCACTGGGCCTCTAGTTATTTAATAGGCATTATGTACACACTGTCTAATACAATAACAGCCATCTAACTTTGTTGTTATTTTCCCCATTTTACAGGTTTACTGAGCTTCAGATTCATAAGAAACTTGGTTGGTTAAGAAGCCGCAGGCTGTAAATGCAGGAGCTGAAATATAAACACAGGACTAGTTTGGGCACAGAGTTTAAGTTCTTTCTGTTGTATCAAGAGACTCAGATGCTCATTGGTAAAAATTATTAGCACAGTGATGGCAAAAGGAAAAAGACAAAAACCCAACCCCAGAAGTGGCAGGTATAGTAAAAAAGGTAAAGCACTAGGAATGAGAATGGCTTGCAAATTAGTTGTTTGACTTTGAACAAATTATGTAGCTATTTGGAATAGCAATTTCCTTATCAATAGCATAATGAATTAAGGCAGTTTGTGATCTTACAGAACCTTTATAAATTAAAAAGTACATGGTTCTTTCTGAATGCTAATACACTCTAAGATACTTCTTGGAAACATGCATTTGTATAAGCATAAAGTTAGAAAATTTGTGAAAAGGATAATATCTTTCCATGTGACATTAAAACAATAGCAACAACAACCGCTTCAAAGTCTTAAGCCTCTCTCCATTCATCCATATAATGGAGATACAAATAATAAATGTTATTCAACCCAAGCTGTGTGTCGGAGAGGTTGCATCTCTCTCCTTCCTGCCATGCAGCATGACTTTGAGAAGTGCTTTTTCTTGATCTCCTGCCAAGCTAGAGTATACCGGAGGGAGAAAAATCCATAAGCCCCAATATCTAGCCCACAATTTGCCTTTCATCTGCCCCAGCTAATCATTTTCAGGTTGAAGAAGTTTTTGTGTTCACATTCCCCAGGGCTAGGAAAAGCCATTAAAAGTGACAAGGATTGCTGAAAATGGAGGAAATGTATAGGATCAATGTAAGTCTGGCAGGCAAAATAAAACTACTTTGGCTTACACATATTAGGAAATCTGTTTGCAAAGCTGCTCTGCTATGGAGAGCGGAGGGGAGAGAGATGGCCAACATTAAGTAGGCTACCATGCTCATTCAGATTCGCCAAAGATAATGTCAGAACCATTATTCTGCTGTCCAATTCCAATTCAGCTAATGCTTACTGAATGCCAGCGACGAGCACGATTTTACAGATGCCAGTAAAACTTAAGTACAAAAAGCAAACAAATGGAAATTTACTTATCGTTTTCCATTAACATCATTCCCAAATAAAATTGCACAATTCTTTGCTTCCATTACAAAATCAAGACTTTTCCTTTTATCTTTATTAAACTAAATTTATTTCTACCTATGAGCTTAAGTATGAATGTTGTTAGTAAATTTTCTCAGAACTTCTGCAAATCAGTTAAAAGTACCCTAAAGGAGAGGGAAGAGCTCTCTAACCATCACAAGCAGTTGTTCTTCTATGTAAGCAACAGAGGAAAAAAAGAATGTGAATGAGAGAAACAGACAACACACACGCACAAGCCAATTAAAATGTAGTCTATGGCCTAGTGGTTTAAGTGTTGCATATACTCTTATCCTGGCACAAGGGATGGGACAGCATTCACAAGTACGAAATTCTCATTAGACCAGTTTATTTGTCTTTGGTGAGGAGTAGTTAATTTGGAAGGAAAGTAATAGTTTCAGTTGTAGGACTTAGGAGTGAGTCTTATTGCCAATAGTCTCTTTCAAACTGTAGCTATGAATCTTAGCTGAACTTCAGCAACTCTAAAGCTCATTCTATTAACGTATGTTTTACGATGGCCTTGACCTCTAGGTTTGTAATTTCAATGGGATCAGACTTGCATTGTTCTGGCACACTTTTTACAAAATATATTTATAGTCACAATAGAAAAAAGAAAACTACTGCAATTCATTCTAGGCAAATGATATTAAAAGAAATACAAAAGTCTATGCCAAGCCTTAAGTTCAAAAGTAAAATTATATATAAAAAAAAAAAAAATCTAGGTTATACCAACATATTCTAAAGAAACTAACGCAGTAGGAGTTTAAACTTATAATCTTCCTACCTTGGATTTAGGTGAGGCCCCAAAAGCTGAGAACTACTAAGTGCCAAGCACCCATACAGGGGTGGGCAAAAGTAGGTTAATAATAATAAATAATACAATAATTAATAAATTATGATATAAGAACAAACTCAGTGTTTCACATACTCACAACTATAAACCTACTTTTCCCACCCCTGTATATCTTAGTGAGATGTTAGGTCACCAAAGCTAGAGAACGAGAAATGTTTCTTCAGATCCCACAAGATTAGCGGTCTCACCTAAAAAATAAAAGGCAGCGCCCGACTGGTGTGGCTCAGGGATTGAGCATTGACCTATGAACCAGGAGGTCATGGTTTGATTCCTGGTCAGGATACATGCCCAGGTTGCAGTTGGATCCTCAGTGGGGATGTGCAGGTGGCAGCCAATTGGTTATTCTCTCTCATCATTGATGTTTCTATCTCTTTCTCCCTCTCCCTTCCTCTGAAATCAAATAAAATTTTAAATTTTAAAAAATAAAAGAAGGTAAAGACTGAATGGTCACAGAGAGGATTTCATTGGAAAGCCTTGTTAGTGAGCTAGCACTATCTCATGGGGGCAGGGAGAGTGCTTCCTTTTACATGAATCCAAATCAATGGGGCTTCTCAAAGGCTCTTTATGTATCTTCTGAAATTTAGTTGACATGACAACTGGTATTTGAAACACATCTGAGTAGCTTAAAACTAAGAGGCTGTACCTGTTAGGCAAAACAATAGAGTCTGGGAAGAGGAACTCAAGGAAGCACACAGTTTGGTGATGGAATTAATTTCAAATATATCAGAAATCGCATTAAATGTAAACGCAGTTGATATTTCAGTAAAAGAAAAAAGACAAAAGATTTTTCAGATTGTATAAAAATGGTTTTTGGCACATTTACAACATAAATATAGAGAAAAATCAGAATTAAAATGGAATAAGATATGCCATGCAAATAATAACCAGATTATTTCATTTCAAACAGATACAATTGAAGGCAATAAAATTTATTTGAAGTAAAAGAGTCAACTCACTAAAAAAAACATAATTTTTAATTCTTCCCACTGAATAACATGATCTCAAGTCATACAAAGTAAAAAAAAAAATTTAACTGTAAAATATAAATATAAAAACTATAAAGATAGCTTGACATATATCATTTAGTAAATGATAGAACAGGCAGACAAGAAGGATTTTGAGTCCTCACCTTGAGAATAGGGGTTGACATTAGAACCATTTACTCCTCTAAATAAGAATTTTGTAATGAGTATTTATAGGATCTTAATACATTAAACAGATACCAGGGCTAGGTCTATCTCTCCAATAACTTTCCAATATCTTATGTATACTGCTACAACCCAAAATAAATCAAAGGTCCTAAATATGCTCAATATTTTTAAAAAGAATATTCCTCGAGATTAAATATACTAATATAAATACAGGTAATCTTATTTTGGTAACCAGAGAGATAATCTTTTTCCAGTATTTCCCCATGCATGACAGGGGTAGAAGCAATCTGATAAGTCAAAAAAAAAAAAAAAAAAGACAATGGGAGCAACAATTTATCAGAGGAAATTCTCAAACTCACAGCAGTATTTCTCCTTGGTTAATAATGCATGTATATGAAGTTGCACAATGTATGGAGACAGAGAAGCAACATTTGACCTACTTTTGAGAACTTACTAGTGCTGGTAGTGAGTGTGTGAGAAGACAAGCGCCCTCAACCACTATTAGGAATACAACCTGCTTGGAGGAAATGTGGCTATTTCAAACACTTTTTGGTAAGTGCATTCCTATTTGCTTATATCCAGTTCTCTTTCTTATAGGAAAAGTATTCCTCCTTACTCCCCCCACCTCTGAAGCCGGTAATGGTTATGTAACTTTCTTTGGACAATGAAATATGAGCAAAAATGACATGCATCACTTCTGGGCTTTAAGAGTAAATGTAAGTTATAATTAAATCTCATTCTGAAGTTATGTTGTATTAAAAGTCTCAATGAATAATGGAAGTATCAATACTTCATCAATGAATAATGAAGTATCACGTCATTGCTTTTAGAAGAAATACAGGGTTAGGTTCCTACAAGTCTTAAGTCACAACATTGTCATCAACCTAACAATATAACTGATAATACTTGTTTTATGTATTTCTGTTTAAAGATGCTTATTGAATATATATTTTTTATAAATAATTAAACGTAGTATTCATTACAAAAAAACATTATCCACAAAAGGTTTAGCATTTTCCCTATCCTGGGTAGCAAGACTGTAGATTTCTTTGGTTTTCAGTCTCACAACAATGTTATCCACTATTCTATTTTTTATCAGTCAATATCTCATGAATCCACAAATGTAACCATTTTCCATCTTTTCTATAGCTTTAGATATAGCTGGCATCTTTATACTATAGCTGTTACTTTTGTACTTTCTGGAGAAGCTTCAAGTACATTTTGACAAATTTTCTCTTCCTTTTTCTGGATATACTGTATTGTTAGTTCCTCAACATTGAACTCACAGCACTATAACTAATGCCTAAATAAAGCTTATCTAGCAGATGTTATTTTCTCTGTAAGGCACATCACAGCTTTCTTGGGCTTAGGAACATTAGAAAGCATTTCAGTACTATGCTTGGGGCCATTTTGAAGAACAAAATCACTAACAAAAAAACAGACAAAATGCAAAAACAGTGTCACTAAGCAGGTCACAAAAAAACCCTGCTAATAATATGAAAGCTGAAGCAAGAAGGCAGAGCATTACCTTGTCTGAACTCAGCTGGGAATGTGCACGTTGGGCAACTGCAATTCCTCACCATTCTGTGCATATCTGTGAATGACCACAATAGCTCTGTTAGTGTTGGCTGGGGGATTACAAACAAATTTTAGTAAGTGGGCAAATTTGCAAATACAGAATCTGCAAATGATAATAGACTCCACAGCTTAATCTTAACCAGCGGTATCCCAGATACTTGCTGCTCCATTACTCTGGGCTTTGCAGAGACCTCAGCTGACCATGGCTGAACATATAGCATGAATTGGAATTAAACTTTTTAGTTTTATGTCTCTTAAAACTTGGGATTGTTGGTCACCTCAATGTAGCCTACCCTACTCTGACTTAAACACTCCTTGCCCAGTCAGTGTGGCTTAGTGGTTGAGTGTTGACCCATAAACCAGGAGGTCACAGTTCTATTCCCCATCAGAGGCAGCCCATCGATGGTTCTCTCTCTTCAATAATGTTTCTATCTCTCTCTCCCTCTCCCTTCCTCTCTTTGAAACCAATAGTAAAAACAACAACAAAAACACGTATACAAGCACTGCTTGACTTAGAAATTCCACTGCAAAATTTAGCTAACAAATATACTCACAGATCTGAACAAAGACATAATGAAGAATGAAGAATATTTATAGAAGGATACATGAAAACCACTACCTCTGATCATCTCTGATAATTAAGATTAGGAAAGTAAGGTGGCACTTCATTTTCACTTAATAATTTTATTTTTTTTAATTGCATACATTGTTTTGTGAATAAAAGACAAAAAATTAAAAATTAGAAAAAAATAAATAGAAATAATGTGTTTTTTTAAAATAAACCTTCATATTTTCTCTGAAAATTATGGAAGCATCAGCAATCCTAGACCAAAAATTTCTAGAAGGCTTAGATTGCTATCTTTATGGATTATTTTATCCTAAGGGACAGATTATTTCATTACTTATGTGAAAGATAAATTTTAGCTATTTTCAATCAATTTTAATCACTTTAAATTATTATTTATTTCATTCTCCTTTCTGAGACCCAGAAGTACCAATAGGGGAGAATGGTGGCAGAACAGTTGAGAAGCTAGCACAGCCCTGCTTCCTGGAGAAGTGAGGTTCATGGTGAGCCCAGTCTGCTGTCCTACAGCTATTTACCTAAATCACTGGCACATGACTAAAAAGTATCAGAGGATGCAATGATTGCCTTCCAGAAATAGTGACTCCATCTTTTGATGACTATGAGAACACTACCTCTTTACAAAAACAGTTTTTGGAATAAAAATGCATCTCATTTATAAATCTTTCCTTAGATATTTTATTATAGATATTCATTATATTGAAAAATTAAGGTGACAACACTTACAGAAAACATTTTGAAATAAAAAGAATCTCCCAATAATTTCTCTACCATAATACTCATTCAACATTATCTTTATTTTTATTATATAAAGTGCCAGATTAATACTTATTCTAACCATAAAATTATCTTGCTGTCTTGTCTACAAGTATACACAGATTTACTGAGTACAATGTGAGTGCACATATCTATTTTCTACATTATATTCTAGTCTAACTTGACTCCAAAAAAATTTGTCAAATGTTGCCACAACCAGGTGGCTCAGTTAGTTAGAGCACTGTCCCATACACCAAAAAGGTTATGGGTTCAATTCCCGGTCAGGGCACATACCTAGGTTGCAGGTTCAATCCCATCAGAAGGCAACCCATCGATGTCTCTCTCTCTCTCTCTCTCTTCCTGCCTTTATGCCTAAAACTCAATTTTTTAAAAAATTGTCAGATGTTTTGTTGAACAACTTTCCTTATAGTTTACCATGATAACATTCCTGTCTGTCACATTTTAAAATAGATTATCTTCAAATCAGATTTATGTTTATTTATATAAGGAAAATAGTTGTATAAAATCAATTTATGCATACTTGTATAATGAGACTTTAAAAAATAGCTTACTTTCAGGAAAACATGCTTTTATAGAGAAACATTTTGTGCTTTATAGATGTATGTTTTATATGTATGTATAAAGAGAATGATTTTGTAAATAAAAACACATATATGTGTGTATATATATATATATATATATATATATAAAATCTATATACATGGCTAATCTATATGGTGGCAATAGTCAATAAAAGAATATGCAAAATTATTTTTTTACATTATATATTTAAAAAATTAGTTTTTTAGCACTATAGTTAAGAAAACTTGAGGAAATAGCTCCTATGTTTACATGTATAAATTGACTTGAAAAGTCAATTTAGTTGTTTGGTGTGTTGCACACATCATTCTTGAATTGCTAATGACAATTGTGCCCTCTGACACAGGGATGTTCTGGCACACAAACCAAACTCGATGACAATGAGTACAACTCCATCAAAGAATAAAACCTTGTGGTTTACTATGAGCATAAAACCATCATTATTCATTTAAATTGTCACTATGTTCATAGAAAGTGCCAGACTAATACCTTATTCTAACCATAAAATTATCATTTTCAGATTATTTCCCATTTACCCTGTTCAATTATGAAGATTCATTTCTGCCACAGGAGAAGGAAGGTAACAAATGACTAATAAATAGGAAATACGTTTCCAATTTGTTTAAGTATATATAGTACTCAAAAACTAATCCTCATAAGGCATTGGAAGAAGTGGGAAATTTAATCCCTATTTGAATTTGTATTAGGTAAATTGCCTTCAGTTGAAAGTAATAGAAAACAAGGCATTTTGTGGCTCAGGTAACTGAAAAATTAAAAATGCAGTTGCTCAATAATGTTTATAAGCTCCCAATTTCATTCTGACACTCCATTCTTTTTCACAACATGAATCTTATCCAAATCTGGACATCCTTCTGCTCTCAGATCGGTTACTGGCTTCAACCAGAGCTACATGCTTCTTTATCTATAATATGGGAAAGCAGAAATATGTTCTCTTTCAGCAACCACCACAAAAAATCTTGGGCTTCCGTTTTCCTCAAACCAACTAGTTTCCTTATCAATGTCTAAATGTGGGGATCATGGGAATATGATCCCTGATATGGTTAAGTATTTGCATAGAATTAATCCCAACCATATCACATGGATGGCAAATCTTTAGATCTGATTAGGAAAATAAGAAGTAAACAGTTTCCAGGGAAATAAACACAATTATCTTTTGTGTTTTGTAAATATTTCTTTGAAGCAAATAAATCTGTTCTAAAGTGCCTACTTTCTTCTCCCTAAAAATTTCTTTTACAGAAGGAAATACATAATTACATTGCCTTATCTTTTTATTATCTACACATATTTAAAGATCATGGAAAGAGTTGGCATAATCAATCTTATTATTTAATTCATTTACTTATACATGCATTTAATTAATATTTATTTAAAGCATATTAGGTTCCAGACACTATTCTAGGCTCTGGGAATAGAATAGTGGGCAGGATTAGATACCTCTCCTCTCCAGGAGCTTATATCCAAGAACAGGTTACCAATGAGAAGACAATGAACAGGTAGGCTAATAATTTCAGAAAATGAAAAGAAAATTAGAATAATGAAAGAGGGAATGATGTGTGAGGGGGAGGTAGTTACTAAGCCCTGAAGATCAGGAAATACCTCTGAGAAGGTGACATGAAATCTGAAGGCTGAAGAAGAATGCAGCCAGTGAGGTGTGTTAGGAAAGAACATTCTGCTTGCAGAGGGATTCATTAGTGCAGAAATAAGAACAAGCTTGATGTGTTGGAAAGACAGAAAGATTTCCAGCATGGCTAGAGGAGAATGGTGGAAGTTACAGAAGAGATCATGGCCCAGTTGAATAAAGTCTTACAAAGCATAGTAAGTTGTCTGTATTTTATTCTAACTGAATAAGAATGACATGCTTATTCTGGCTACCCAGTATTTGACCCTCCTTTATATGCAGAGAGTTTTCCCATCTTATGAACCTTGGTGGGAAGAAAAGCTTACCCTTTGCACTCTAGAAATTGAAAGTTATCCAGTATCCATTGAAGCTATGAAAGAGTCATAGGAAATACAATAAGCTGTCTTAGGTGATGACAGTGAAAGCAAAATTGATGGCAGTACGGAAACTCCTGCGGTAAGTATGTCAATCACTGGCAGCAAAGGCATGAGAAGGTCCTCATTGAACCAGTTCTGCAGTGTGACTGCGATGTGTCCCCTGGCTGTATAATCCTGAACCTGGTTCTCCTAATTCCCCCAGAAATTCTTTAAATTGCCTGTTTTCTATTAAGTGATTTTTCACTTAAATTAGTATATAAGTTACTTATCATTGCATAACACATTAACTCCCATTTTACTAACTTAAAACCACCATAAGCATTTATTATCTCACATAGTTCCGTGGATCATGAATTTGAGAATATCTTAAGAGGATGGCTCTGGTTCAGAGTTTTTCGTGAGGTTGCAGTCATGGTGTTGACCAGGAATTTACCCATTTGAAGGCTTTACAGAGGCTAGAAGATCTCTTTCCGCATGCCTCATTTACATGGCTGTTATTGGGAGGTCTACATTCCCTGCAGGCTGTTGGCAAGGGGCTTTGGTTCTTTGCCATGCAGGGCTGTCCATGGGGCTTGAATAGCCTCATGACATGACAGTTGGCTTTCTCTAGAGAAAGGGATCCAAGAAGAGCAAGATGGACACTGAAAGTCTTTTATGATCTATCCTCAGAAGTCATATTTCATCATTCCAGGTTTATCCTGTATGGGAGTAAACTGCACAAGACACTGAGTACCAGGTTGCTTGGGATAAGTGAGGACCATCCTGAAGTCTGGCTGCCAGAGTTAGTAAGAACTGGTTTCTACTATTTGCAAATAAGGACCCTGACTTTGAAAGCCATTGGATGGTTTTAAGCAAAGCTCTGTTTAATGATTTTAAGAGATTATTTCAGTCGCTATAGAGATTGAAATATTGTGACAAAAGTGGAAATAAGAGGCTTTTGCTAAGTTTCAAGAGAGAAATAAATGATGTTACCATGGTAGAAGTAAAATAATGATTTTGTTAAGATTCAAGTAACACTTGTAAAGATCAGCCACAAAATTTACTATTGGGTAGAGTATTTGAGGGGAATCTATAAAGTAAGAATGTCTCCAAAATTTCAGACTTAACAACAGGGTGTAATATAAAAGCCATTTACAGAGATAGAAATGTGAGGTAGAGGAATAGATTTGTAGAGGAAAACTAAAAATTTGTCTTAAAAATAACCTTGATACAACTTTTATTAGACACTCAAGTGGAGATATAGATTAGGTTGTTAATATATGAGTGTGGAGTTCAGGGCAGAGGATCAAAGTCACAGGTATAAATTTACTGTCTTTAGGAAACAGATGTTATCTAAAGGCACTTTCTCTGTTGATTTAGTAGAACCGTAACTGTAGAATGCAACTCAGATTTGAATTACATGAATATTGCATGAATACTAAATTGCAATTTTATTGCTGAAATAAAGTAAGTTTGCCATTTCCATGAGCTTCTGTAATTATTTTAAAAATTGTAAATAGAAAATATGTGTTCACTAAGAAGATGAAGATAACAGAATACAATATCCTTAGAATAAACTTATTATTAATCGGTTAACCCAATATTTGAAGCTTCAATATTATTAAACTGGACACAAAAAAGTGGTTTGAAATTTCTTTAGTTATATATAAGTCAGTTCAGCCTGCTTAAAAACTTGAAGAGTACAAGGATATTGATTTTTTTGAAGAGCATATTGTATAGCAGAGAAGAATCACTATTTGATATTATAAATGACTTAATAAGCAAGGTAATTGAAAAACCATTTCTGTGAATCGGGCCCTCAGAGAGTTTTTTCATGAGAATGCAATGACTCCTCATCACTCTCTCTACCGCTCACTAGAGTAAATAGATGCTGAGTTGAGTTAGATAATAGATCATTGTGAAGGTACATCCCAAAACATAATTTATTAATCCAAGTCATGTATTTACTTAGAAATATGTGTGTTATTGGAAATGTTTTATGGCTGAACATCTGTCTCCTGTCTTCCTGACTAGCATCTTATTTTCTAAAATTCCAGTTAGGTCATCACTTTATTGATTCATTGTTATTAAAGTGGCCCTATCTGCTATATACCTTTACAAACTCCAATTCTTGTTCAACTGGTATAACAATAATGGCATCTTTGATTATTATCACTATAATAAGAACTTAAAATAAAAGTAAATGTTCTATCAAACCAAAACAATAGTCATACTACTAATGTATGGTCAATGACTACTGAAAATTCAGTGACTTTTTTTTATCATTGGAATTTTCATTCCAAATATAAAATAGAAACACTCATTTCACAAGTTTAAAAAAACAACCTTTCTACATTACTTGATTGGGTGTGTTTTATATATTCATTATTCAATTTATATAGATTAATCACCAACATTTCTTCAGCTAATATTCAAAATGTATAAAGCTGCATTTGTTATCTTCCTCAATCAGCTAGCCCCCAAGGCAAATCAGTTTGTCAGTATTACTTTTAATCACCCAAGCTTGAAATTTTTAAATTGTCTTGACTTACTCTCTCTTTAACTCCAAACACTTAGTCAACATTTGTATTTATTCCTTCTTCTATATTTCTACTGCTGCTAAATCAATCTTAGCTAACTTTCTTGACTCTACTCTCTCATACCAAATTTATCCTAAACTTTGATGCCAGATTAATCTCAGAAACAAATGCTTTGCGTATGTTATACTCTTTCTCAAAAAAAAATTTAATCATTCCACTTATTCTGTATAATTATGTTATGTATTTTTAGTGGGTATTCAAGACACAACAATATGTTCCCCATCCTACTTTAAAGATCTCTGTCCACTCCTCTGAACATTCTGTTCCATCTAAACTAATCTACACACTACTCCTACACAAGCCATACATATTCCTACTATCAAGCCTTAGTTCATCCCATCCTTTGCCTGGGATGTATACTTCTCTGCACTAAATGTATCTAAGAAAAATACAAGTTGAAAGATATACAATTTTTATACAACTTTAGAGGTACCTTTTTAAAAAAAGAGCATTAGATACTTATTGAATAAAAATATATATGAATTTTAAGTATATATTCTATTTTTCCAGTTAGGTTGTACATACCTTGAGCTTCCTGATTTTGAGGTATGTGCAATCTAACTTGGGAAATCAAATGTATAAATGAAAGTCAAGTAAATGTATTTCTAAAAACCTCCTTCCATTGTAATAACATGTAGAGGTAGAACTTAAATACTCACTATTGATCTTCTTTAAAATTTTATACTATATTTTATCATATTATTTTTATTTGGATAAAGCCTTTACATTTTTATTGAGTTTTCTTAGAGTTAATTATACAATATTAAGTTATTATGGTGAATCAGAGTCCTTATCAATATTCCACTAGTTCACATAGAATTGTAGAGCCTGGGACTTGAAGGGCCTTGATAATTATTCAAATAAAAAAAGAAACTAACTTCAGAGTGTGTCTGGAAGGTATATAGTTAATAACTGAAATCATAATATGTGGATCTCATCTCATCTGTCCAGGGCTTTTGTCAGCAACAGCCAGAATGTAAGGTGCCAACCACATAGGCACATTGCAGGAAGTAAAATTAAACAAAATTAATCCATACCTTTCCTCATAACTAGACTAAGGCATATGTAGTAGTGCCCCATCTATTTAAATTATGTAAACATGATGCATATATTTTAAGAAATTAATATTGATGATTAAAATTTTAGAGTTGATTTATTTGGATGGTGAAGAGAAGCCACTGGTCTATGATATCCTCATCTCACTATTTTTTACACTGTTATAACACTTTAATTGTTAATCCTAAAGACAATTTTAAATAGACAAAAATTAGTTTCTAAATTGTGCCAAACAACAGTTTTATTTGAACTAATAATAACGGCAATAACAACAATAATAACATTAGTTAGTAGAATGCTTACTATGTGGCAAATCTTTCTCAGAACTTTATATAAATCCATTCACTAATTACACAAAATATCTATAAGGTGAATGCTGTTATCAAATCCAAGGTTAAAAAAACTTACACGAGGGCACATAGCATCTTCTAACCCCAAATGTTTGCCTTCTCAGAATGTTAGTCTTATTTCTATGGGAGCAGTTGGCTTAGATCTCTAAAAATAGAGAACAGAGGCAAACAGTTTACCAGTTTACCATTCTTTAGTTCCCAAATCTTGAATAAAAAGTTGCAAATCACTGGAGCTAATTGGCCTAAAATATCCTTTATAATAATAAGAGATAACAGGAGACATAAAATTCATGCAACCTCTATTTTGGACAATTTATGATTTCAGTAATATAAAATATGCTAGTACTTTTCCCTGAATTTTTATTTAATAAATGGTGCCTTCTCATTTGCCTCTTTTATTAGCTGTTCTGTCGCCAGTTAAATTGTTATTCCTCAGGTTTTATTTTTCTGCTATGCTGTGATCCATCAAGTTTGAAGATAAACATTCAATCCACCAAATATTTTTCTCTTTGTACTACTTAATCTGATAAATGGAAATGATGCCAACACAATGAAAAAAATTCCAATCAGGAAATTGTTTGTGTTGCATATGAAAGGATTTGACAGAATTGATAGAGTGTATAATTCATAGCATGATTGACTATCCACCAGCTTTTAATTAAAAGAGAAAAGATGTAATAAATAGAATTGGTAAACCTAAGTCAGTGTAGAGTCACATTTTGACAGTCTCCAAGGCAGCCTTAATTTTTTAAAGCTTGTTCATGATTTATGTTTTGAGAAAGTAGGAATTTCATTAAAAATAATTGAGTTCCATTGTGTTTCTGCACATGCAGAAATTTGATGATGGTTATCAGGCTCTTATTATGGGGTCTGTTAGCATGCTAGAGATAGGATTCACCTAAGAATGCTTCAAATTATTTTTGTCCATCAACTGCCTATTCTCAATACATTACATAATATCTAACCTTCTTTATATCCCGTCTAAGGAAGTGCCCAGAAGGATCTCAAGAAGATGTGACAATAAATTAACATTTTTATCTTCAGTAATAATAATAACAGCATTATTTAATATGTATTACATTCAAGGAACTGGCTAAGCACTTGTCACTTAATCCTCACTTAATCTTCATAGTAGCCCTATAAGACAAAGTGATATTTTTAATTTCATTTTAATAGAAAAAACAGACATAAGAAGTTAAGTAAGTCACCTAACTAGGAAGTATTAGAACTAATGTTCTAACCAAATTGTCTGATTCTATAATCCAGTGGTCAGCAAACCGCGGCTCGCAAGCCACATGTGGCTCTTTGGCCCCTTGAGTGTGGCTCTTCCACAAAATACCACAGCCTGGGCAAGTCTATTTTGAAGAAGTGACATTAGAAGAAGTTTAAGTTTAAAAAATTTGGCTCTCAAAAGAAATTTCAATCGTTGTGCTGTTGATATTTGGCTCTGTTGACTAATGAGTTTGCCAACCACTGCTATAGTCCATGTTTTATCTATAGCCTCTGTCTCCTTCCTCCTGGCCTGCATCTACAGAAAGCAGACAAAACCCATCTGTGATCAGTTTTGAATTGGGTCACCATTGTGTACCCATCTGTGTATTCAATGCTGAGAGGCCAAAGTAAGGACCCATGAAGAGATAGGATTTCTGTGGTGTGAGAAAAATAGAGACCACACTGGCAACGGGGAGTTCTCCTAAAATTCCAAAGAGATAGTTTCAGATTTTCTGACTTCCTTTTGGCCTCTTTATGCTGAAATATAAATAAATAAGATGGTAATCTGGGCTCCTGAGTCCCAATCTCATTTGGGGAACAATAAATACTTAAGACTTCAAGAAGATGTTTCCATGAGTGTATTTCCATGATCTCATAGAGGTGTGATCATTTAGAGATGAATTTCTTCCTTTGTAAAGAATTAAAATTTATCTTCTCAACAACTCTATTCAGAATTAAGATGCTGCACTCCTATGGGAAACTCTTTTCAAACCGCTCTCCAGCTCAATCCCATTGTTCTTCCTATGACCCAATTGTCACTTGCTTTGGATCAGTTTGTCCCCTTAGAACCAGAATAATTTATTGACACCATTCTAAGAGTAATCACCAAATAACTAGTTTAGACATAAATAGATTAGCATGTGCAAGTTGATTATATTAAAGCTATACCTCAAAAAGAGTAAATTTAAATATATTTAAAATTGCTATTATGTTAGCCAACACAAACAAAATTGTAGTGTTGTGTATGTGTGTGGCTGTGGAAGTATATTATTGAATATCTAACAAATGGTTTATTACGTATTTTAGAAAACAATGAATTAAGTACAAATGAGCCCAGAAGGCTGACATTTGACAATGGTGCCAAAATAAAAAGCAAATACAAGAGAGTTCAATTAAGAATTTTAAGCCAAAGATCATATTTCATTTATTCCTCTTATGGAGCATAATTACAGCTTTTTATTATGTAAAACTGTTGGTTCAATTTTAGAATATAGAAAATTGCTTAGCGCTATTTGCAAATTAAATTTACTATTTCTGTATCAAGTAGAAATTTAGTTTTAAAATACGCAAACTTCTACAAATTGTAATTGGTTGTCTGAAATGGGCTGGTGTCCTAACAACCTCCCCACACATCCCAATGCCACTGGTGCCCCATAAAAATGCCATCTGCTTCTGTCCAATAGCTCAAGGGATTTTCCAGTTGTCTGTTCCCCTTGTTTACTCTCATGCTAGTTTAATTTCCAGTCTCCCACTGTTGCAGCCTGTGCACAATCTGACACTCTTTGAACTAACAGCACAGTTGGACTGTCTGCTGAGCTTTGGCATCAGCCTCCCTGGCCACGCCTCCAGAAATGCCTTGCTTCACACATTGCCCTGAGCAGGCATATCCTTCCCTACCCACTAAGTTTCCTGGTCTACATCCCAAGCCTTATTCACAGCTTCAAAGGAGGAAAATCAACTGTAATGAGCAAGTGTTGGTGCAATAAAAGTTGCAATTTCCCAACTTCTTTCAGAGATCTTAGAGAAAATAACAGAAATAAGTGAGAAGTCAATTGAAGATTCAGAAGCATGATTTTTATATCAAAATATTTAAAGAAATAAAATCTCTGACCAAAACATCACTTAGCTTATAGCTTTTCACAAGTATAGATCATATGACTGACTGTGGGAAACATTCTTAAAGAAAAAAGTACCCATGTCCATTTACCTATACAGCGCACACAAAGTATTGTGCACACTGACATAAATGTATACTCTAGCTGTGTTAATGGTGAATCACTGGAAGCTCTTTTGTCACAAACTTTATAAACACCACATGAACACAAAACAAACTACAAAATGGAGCCACTTAGAGCAAAGCTGTCCAAAACAAATATGTGAGCCACATAGTAATTTAAAATTTTCTAGTATCTATCTTTTAAAATTAAAAGGCAGAAGGGAAATTAATTTAAATACTATATTTTATTTGACTGAATATCTCCAAAGTATAATTTCTCTATACATCCTCCTATCTAATAAAAGAGTAATATGCAAATTGCTGTCACACCAAGACACAAGATGGCTGCCCCCATATGGTCAAAGATGGCTGCCCCCATGTGGACACAAGATGGCCACCACAAGAAGGCCAATAGGGAAGGGCAGTTGTGGGAAGTTAGGGGTGACCAGGCCTGCAAGGGAGGGCAGTTGGAGGGAACCCAGGCCAGCAGGGGAGGGCCGTTGGTGGGGGACCAGGCCTGCAGGGGAGGGTAGTTGGTGGGGGGGGGGGGGGGACCAGGCCTGCAGGGGAGGGCAGTTGGGGGCAATCAGGCAAGCAGGGAGGGCAGTTAGGGGTGACCGGGCCGGCAGAGGAGGGCAGTTGGGGGAAACCAGGCCTTCAGTGAAGGGCAGTTGGGGGAGACCAGGCCAGCAAGGGAGGGCAGTTGGGGGGGACCCAAGCCTGCAGTGGAGGGCAGTTGGGGGGGGTAGGCCTGCAGGGGAGAGCAGTTGGGCGGGGACAAGGTCTGCAGAGGAGGACAGTTGGGTGGGGGGGAATCCAGGCCTGCAGGGGAGGGTAGTTGGGGGGGACCAGGCCAGCAGGGGAGGGCAGTTGGGGGGGGACCAGCCTGCAGGGGAGGGTAGTTGGGGGGGGCCAGGCCAGCAGGGGAGGGCAGTTGGGGGAGACCAGGCCAGCAGAGGAGGGCAGTTGGGGGTGACTGGGTTAGCAGAGGAGGGCAGTTGTGGGGGCACCAGGCCAGCAGGGGAGGGCAGTTGGGGGGGAACAGGCCTGCAGGGGAGGGCAGTTGGGGGGGACCAGACCTGCAGGGGAGAGCAGTTGGGGGGGACCAGGCCTGCAGGGGAGGGCAGTGGGGGGTACAAGGCCTGCAGGGGAGGGCAGTGGGGGGGACCAGGCCAGCAGGGGAGGGCAGTTGGGAGGTACCAGGCCTGCAGGGGAGGGCCGGTTGGAGGCAGCAGTCCTGGATTGTCAGAGAGATGTCCAACCACCGTTTAGGCCTGATCCCGATCAAGCCTAAACAGGTGGTCGGACATCTCTCAAGGGGCTCCAGATTGGAGACGGTGCAGGCTGGGCTGAGGGACACCCACCCCCCACCCCACCCCAGGCACAAATTTGGTGCACCGGTCCTCTAGTTTTATATATAAAAGATATTTCTAGAAATATAACAAATATAGAAAGTATTGAGATAACATAAAAATTGAGTTAATTTATATTCTATTTTTTAACAAAGTTTTTGATCTCTTAAACTTACAGTGTATGTCAATTTGGACTAGGCACATTTCAAGTTCTCAATAGTCACATTGGCTTGGACTACAATGTTGACAACCCAGCCTTAGAGGATGGGCTTGTTATCAGTTTTCTATTAAAAGAATCATTTCTGTAATGAGAAAATATTCTTAAAAGAAAATTAGATGCAAAGTTTATGCTTGTTAATATCCCACAATCATTAAAAAGATTTAATTTTCACCAAAAACAAGCCCTCATTTTATATACTCAGTTATACAGCATCAACATGCAATCACAAGCTATAGTTTTAAATTCTTACTGTTGCCAAATAAAAATTTAAGCCCTTTCATTCTAGGCACCAATCTGGCTGGATTTTCCACATAAAGCTGCCCCAGGCCTCTCTATGGAAATACAGCTCTGGGATGAGTAAAGACAGGTTAATGGAATAGTACAGTGGTCGGCAAACTCATTAGTCAACAGAGCCAAATATCACCAGTACAACGATTGAAATTTCTTTTGAGAGCCACATGTTTTAAACTTAAACTTCTTCTAATGCCACTTCTTCAAAATAGACTCGCCCAGGCCGTGGTATTTTGTGGAAGAGCCACACTCAAGGGGCCAAAGAGCCGCATGTGGCTCGCAAGCCGCAGTTTGCCAACCACGGGAATAGTATATGCAGTGAAAAAAATATATAACCACGAGGCCTAAGAATTAGTGTATCTTTAATTCTATTTGCAGTTTCAGGAATGATACAACATTTCCACAAATTCTTGTTTCCCCAATTAACTTTTAATGCTCTCTTCTCTCCTTATCTCTAAGTGACAACAAATTTAGCAAGAATTGATTTCATCATAAGGGTTTTCTAAGTAGAAAAGCCCTATTTTTATAAAGGTTGTTTTAGAAAAATCTTTAAATCCATAGGTAAAAATACTAGCATTTTTTAATTAAAAAGCCAAAACTAATACCAAAATTTCCTCCTATAATTCTTTAACAACATCACAGTTATATATTCATTTATTCCTTCATTCAACCAGCATCTTTCGAATAGACATTACATGCCTTATGTTGTACCTAGAACAAAAATACAACAAAGAACATCCCAGCTCCTGCCTAGAAGTTTACTTGCTATCAAAAGAGGAAGACTGTGCACTATTTGTGCTCAAATTAGAAGTGTGCAAGGTGCTCCAAGAGAGGTATGCACAAGTTATTTGCATAAGCATCAAGAAGGCACTTAACCCCACTTTACTGGGCCAGTTTTCTCTGAAAGTAGTAACAGCTAAGCTGAGCCATGAGAAATGAAATAGATGTTTGAAGATCAAAGTAGAGGAAGAGACGGGGTGGGGGCGGGGGGGAAAGTCTTCTTGAGAAAACTTGGGTTCAGATGAGGTAGTCTTTTATGGAACTTTAAGAAAGGTTGTCTGGTTAGTTTGGAAGTATGAGAAAAATGTGGCAAACAATGAAGCTGGGGAATTAAGTAAATAGAAGCCAATTTTTGAAGAGCGTAGTAAAAGCTGTTCCAAGGATGAAGAGCTACTGAAGATACTTACATATAAGGTGCAGTTTATCAGCTATGCGTTATAAAGTCATCTGGCTGCCCGATGGATAACACATGGCCAGGGAGTAATATTTGGAGTGAGAAAAACTCATAGAAAGAATGATCCTATATAAGTAAAGGCCAGAGGCATCACAACGGAAACGACCAGAGAGCAGACCACCACGGCCCCATCGTGGGCTAGCCCTGCCCCTAAGCAAGCGGTTAGGGACAATCAGGCAGACAGGCAAAGTGGTTGGGGTGATCAGGTAGGCAGACCAGTGGTTAGGGGTGATCAGGTAGTCAGGCAAGTGGTTAGGGGCGATCAGGTAGGCAGATGGCCCCTCACAGGGCTGGCCCAACCCCCCAGCAAAGAAAGAGGGAGGCCCAGACCAGCCAAGCCATCACACCTCAGCCTGTTGCCTGCAGAGGGAGGCCACCAGTGGCAGGGGATGGGGGGCAGTGCTGCACAGATGGCAAGCAGTGGCAGCGGCGGGGGTGGGGCCAGCTGCCTGCAGCTGGGGGAAGGAAAGCCCCGATAGGCCCTGATCTCAGGCCAGGCCTAGGGACCTTACCCGAGGGGTCCTGGATTGTGAGAGGGTGCAGGCCGGGCTGAGGGACCACCCCTGAGTGCACGAATTCGTGCACTGGGCCTCTAGTACTTTAATAATTGGTGACTATCTTGACATTTTGTGATTAAAGGGAAGTAAAAGAATACGATAAGGATTCCCAGATTTCTTGCTCTGGTAATAAAAGGGTGGTAATGCCATTTATTAAGGCAAGGCAGGGGACATAATAATAAATGTTAAGCACCTACTCTGTACCAGGTATTGTACTTTTTTTAAAAAAAAGAATAGTTTTTATTGATTTCAGAGAGAAGAAGGGAGAGGGAGAGAGAGATAGAAACTTCATCGATAGGCTGCCTCCTGTATGCTCCCTCCTGGGGATGGAGCCCACAACCCAGGCATGTACTCTGACCAAGAATCCAACCATGACCTCCTGGTTTATGGGTCGATGCTCAACCACTGAGCAACACTGTCTGGGCTGTTTGCTTTTTCTAATTGCATTGTTTTCATAGCAAAAATATAGTAGGATAACCCTACCTGGTTTGGCTCAGTGGATAGAGCATCGGCCTGTGGTCCCAGATTCAATTTCAGTCAAGGGCATGTCCCTCAGTTACAGGCTCCTCCCCAGCCTGGGCCCTGGCCCAGGCTTATGCAGGAGGCAACCAATTGATGTGTTTCTCTCACATCAAAGTTTCTCTCTGTCTTTCCCTCTGTCTTTCACTCTCTCTAAAAATCAATGAAAAAATATCTTGGGTGAGGATTAATATATATATGGGGAACATTTAATGGATAATTCATTTTAGGAACAAGTAAGAGTAATCCTCTTTAGCTATGTATGAGCTGCTATAAACTATAGGAATTAGAAAGTTTTAAAGCAGTAGCAACACTTATTAATTTTCATACTTTCTTGTTTCTATGAATTAAAGGTAACTACATTAAGACAATGTTTTTTGATAGTCACCATTACTTTTCAACAGTGACTTTTAATTTATACCAAAGTAGATAGCGTCAGTATGCCATTTATAATAAACCTTTGTGATTGTCTTCTCAGCATCCAACTCCCCTATCTTCCACCAACAGAACTTTGAATTCCATTAGAGAAGATGCCTATTACATCCCAGGGCAGGGGTACTGGTCCAACTCCCTGCTTCAGGGGAAAGCTCTGTTTACTAGTAGTTTAATCTAATCACGTCTTTCCATTTTCCTGGCCACCGTGATTGGTACAAGAATGGGAAATAAGCCATTTAATATCACTCAGATTTGAAAAGACATTTCCTGGATTAAAAATTCTCCTCTTTCTTTATCAGGAGTACCAGAAGTGGATGTCTTTTTCTCTGTTGTTTCTAAATGTATAACTTACCTAGCGTCTGGTGCTTCTGTAGCTAATTTTGGGGTCACAAAGAGTGAGTTAACTTGAGAATGAAATGAACACAAAGAAAGGAAAGCACAGAAATGTATTCTGGTCAGATCTTTGAACCCTGAATCAAACTATTCATTTTATTTCTTTCAATAGGATTGGGTCATATTTTCTAAAGAATCCTAACTGACACTAAGGAGCCTAGTAAATAGAAAAATTCAAACTGGAATAGTCCATTGTTTTTTCAAAATTTATATCAAAGTCCTCTGAATCTTCTGTCTAAAAGACATGGCATCAAGATAGCTCCTACCTTGTGACAACTCAACTCTTTTCTCTCCCACTTTTGTTCTTTCTGTTTCCTCAGACATCACATTTCTAAAGGGCGACATCCCATCTATATATATATATATATAAAACCCTAATATGCAAATAGACTGAATGGTAGAACAGCTGAACCAGTCGCTATGATGTGCACTGACCACCAGGGGGCGCACGCAGAACATGGCGGGCATCAGAATCAGGTGGCAGAGCGTGGAACATGACAGACATTGGCCGCGGTGGGATGGTGGAGCAGGTGAGTGGGGGTGCCATCCCAAGACAGGACGCTGGTCTCTGTCATTGGGGCGAGCCTCTGGTGCTTACTAAAAATTCTTTGCTCCCGTGCGCCACAGTCCCGCCCAGCCACTCACACCTGTTGCTGGAGCCCAGCACCAGCCCCAATTGCTTGGCGCCATCAGCAGGTGGGAGTGGTAGCTGCCAGCCCTGATCGCTCCTCAGGGCTTCTCCACCTCCCCCTGCTACTGAGGGGCGATCGGGGCCAACAGCCACCTCTTGCACCCACTGATGGCGCAGAGCATTTGGGGCCAGCACCAGCAGTGGGTGTGAGTGGGGACGGCGCCATCAGCACATGGAGAAGCAGTGGCAGGAGCAGGGCTGCCAGCAAACAGGGGATGGGGTGGGGGAGGCCACGGTGGGAGGAGCCAAGTGGGGGCACGGAGGATGGTCTGAGACCTGCCCCTGTGCCCACTGCAGCCTCATGGCCCACAGTTCCTTTCAAAGTGCACGAATTCATGCACTGAGCCCCTAGTAGTATAAAGGCACACCATTTCATTGTAAAAACTTATTTTTCATAATAACTCACAAAATAAGTGTGTTTAATATGTTACTAAATATCTTGCAGATTTCATAAAAGACAACCCTTAAATATCAGTGCAGATTCTCCTTTGTGTCTCAGTGCCTTTCTATCCTTACTGGGCATTAGTATTGTGAAAGATTTGAAGCATCTCTTTGGTTGCTGGTACATGGACCTTAAGAATAAAAGTGCAGGTAATGTTTTTATACTAGGAAAAAATTTAAATGTTTTATTTTTTAAATAGCATATACTTGTAACAGAAAGTTTTTAGATCACCTAACATAGTTATTTCTTTTTATCTTTTAATTTATAAGTAAAGCAAATATTACCAAAAAATAGCTTCACTGACTTGGACTGTTAATAAAGTTTTGGGGGAATACTATTACATATCCCTCCACCTTAACACTGTAGCAATACAAATATTTGTATATTGCCTTTTATTTATTTTATTTTATTAATAAATCTTTATTGTTTAGATTATTACAGTTGTTCCTCTTTTTTCCCCCATAGCTCCCCTCCACCCGGTTCCCACCCCACCCCATGCCCTTACCCACCCTGCCCCCGCACTGTCCTCATCCATAGGTGTAAGATTGTTGTCCAATTTCTTCCTGTACCCCCCACACCCCTTTCCCCCCAAGAATTGTCAGTCCACTCCCTTTCTATGCCCCTGATTCTATTATATTCACCAGTTTATTCTGTTCATCAGATTTTTTTATTCACTTGATTTTTAGATTCACTTGTTGATAGATATGTATTTGTTGTCACTTTGTTGTTCATAATTTTTATCTTTACCTTTTTCTTCTTCTTCCTCTTCTTAAAGAATACCCTTCAGCATTTCATATAATACTGGTTTGGTGGTGATGAACTCCTTTAGCTTTTTCTTCTCTGTGAAGCTTTTTATCTGACCTTCAATTCTAAATGATAGCTTTGTTGGGTAGAGTAATCTTGGTTGTAGGTTCTTGCTATTCATCACTTTGAATATTTCTTGCCACTCCCATCTGGCCTGCATAGTTTCTGTTGAGAAATCATCTGACAGTCATATGGGTACTCCCTTGTAGGTAACTGTTTTTCTCTTGCTGCTTTTAAGATTCTCTCTTTGTCTTTTGCTCTTGGCATTTAAATTATGATGTGTCTTGGTGTGGTCCTCTTTGGATTCCTTTTGTTTGGGGTTCTATGTACTTCCTTGACTTGTAAGTCTATTTTTTTCACCAGGTGGGGGAAGTTTTCTGTCATTATTTCTTCCAATAGGTTTTCAGTATCTTGCTCTCTCTCTTCTCCTGGCACCCCCATAATTCAGATGTTGGTACGCTTGAGGTTGTCCCAGAGGGTCCTTACATTATCTTCATATTTTTGGATTCTTTTTTCTTTTTGCTTTTCCAGTTGGGTGTTTTTTTGCTTCTTTGTATTTCAATTCTTTGACTTGATTCTTGGGATCCTCTGGTCTGCTGTTGGATCTCTGTATATTATTTTTTATTTCAGTCAGTGTATGCTTAATTTCTGATTGATCCTTTTTCATATCCTTGAGGGTCTCACTAAATTTCTTAAAGGTTTCTAGAAGATTCTTGAGTAACCTTATAACCATGATTTTGAACTCTATATCCAGTATTTTGCTTTCCTCCATTTCTTTCATTTTTGACATGTTTCTTTGTCTCCGCATTTTGGCTGCTTCCCTGTGTTGATAGAGTGGCCTTGTGTGCTAGGTGTCCTATATGGCCCCATGGCTCAGCCTCCCCAATCACTTAAGGTGGACACTCTTGGTGCACCCCTTTGTGGGCTGTGTGCACAGTCTTGTTGTAGTTAAGCCTTGATTGCTGTTGGTATCACTGGGAGGAATTGACCTCCTTGTCAATTGGCTTTGAGCACCAGCTGTGTCTACAATGGAAGAACTGCTGTGCTAGAGACACCCTTATGGGGCAGGACTTGCTTCAGTGGGGCTTTGGTGCTCACTGAGTCTGCCCCAGTTTTAATCTGGTATGGTCTTACTCTGACCACTGGGTACACTGGCTCTTGGATCTCCAAGTAGGTGCAAAGTCAGCCACTGCCTGAGGCCACCCAGCAGGAGCTACAGAGAGACCTGCAGATTTCTCCTCTTTTTTGGGGGGTTTGGAAGTGTCCAGATGAGGCCCAGCTATGAAGCAAGGCCGGGCCTTGGGTCTTGGACCTTCTTTTGGAAGCTTTGGAGCTCTCTGACCCAGCTGAAGTTTGTTAGGTTTTAGGTTGCAAAAGGACAGGCCATTCATATGCAAAAGCCACTGTGCACAGCTTGGGTGGGGTTGTAAATTGTGTGGGGCGGGGTCTCAGGAAATCACCAGGGCAGAGCAAACAGCAATGGCAGTTTCCCGGGTCTCTGCATCCCACGGCCCCATGCAGGAACAATGATTGCTGCAAGCACCTCTGAGAGAAAGCCACCCTTGCGTTTTGGCCCGATGCCAGACAGTCCAGTTTCTCCCCGTGTAAGTCTGGGTCCCCAGAGTCTCTCCCAGAACTGGAGTTCAGAGCAATTGGGAGCTTGTATCTCCCTCCCAATTGAAAAAAACAAGTGCACTCAGTTGCCAGCCCATTTCACATGTACCTCCACATCTCTGCACCTCCTACCAGTCTCAAAGAGCTTTTTCCTTTCCTTCTAGTTGTAGAACTCCCACTCAGCCAGCTTTCCCGTGGTTTTGGATGATACTTGTTTTGTCTTTTAGTTGTAGTTTTGATGTGGTTGTGAGAGGCAGCAAGTACAGGTGTTTACCTATGCCACCATCTTGGTCCCCCTATACATTGCCGTTTAGAATTTGTCTATACACACATTTTATGTAGTTATGTTCAAATTTAACATTCACTGCTTTGCTCTGTTTTTTCATTTAACATTTTAATGTAATTTTTCTATTTATATATAGTTTAAATAATTATCATTTTCATGCCTTCATAACATTTCATTAATGGAATAACAAGACTTAGCCACATTTCCTGCTATTACCTTTCAGCAAAAACATATTTATCTGATTAATTCTCTGTAGAACATAATTTCAGATATTTAAAAAAATACTTGGATGTAGAATTTTTTCTTTAGCAGAGCATTTACATTTGGCATCTATTGAAGAACACAGAGCCACCAAACTCTAAGGCCAATGCTCCTGGGTCAGATGTACCCACTCAGGAAGGCCCGTTCACCTATTTCAATTTGAAATGCCAATTTCTCAGTTGAAGGCCCAGGATAGCTCTCTGCCTACCCTCTTTTAATTGACTATGAGGAAACAGCACATTATCTATCAGTGTCCAACTGCTTCCTACATACTTGGCCTAAGCACACAAATATATACTGGGCCTGGCATTGGCTTTAATTTTTAAAGTATTACACAACTTGTCCAGGCCTTCAAATTTAACAAATCTAAACTTTAGAATTTCTTAACTTCTATTTCATTTCTCCAAAACACTCATCTCTCATAGACATTTTCCAATTTATTTTTTACAAAGTCAAGCTTCCCTTTCCTACCAATTCTCTATATGAAATTGCTTACTTTTGGAGGCAATGTTGGAGGCCATCCTCAGAAAAAATAAGAGTCAGAGACCTAGTTGGTAGTAAGGATTTCTGTCTTTGAAACCTCAAAGCACTGATATGAGAATAAAAGCACTACAGTACAAAGCACTTTATACATTTTTAAAATTTAATTATCAAAAAATCTTAGGAGATAGGTAATAATAATACCTATCTCCTAAATTGAGTTTTTAAGGTTTATTAATAACTTACTCAAGTCACAGTATTTGTAAATGTTGAGACAGGATTGATGTTTTAATTAAACTTAACCTAAAAATCAACAAGGGTAACCCAAGAATTAAATAACATCACTCAGAGAAGATGAGAAAATGACAGTTTTTTCATTATATGAAAATAGACTAAATAATATATTTTCCACATACATTTCTGTGAAATTTAGTACACCTCCTCTCATTCTCCCATACACCCATGCCTGATAGGAAAACTTACAAGGGCATCTTTTCTAAATGAGCCTTCAGAAATTTCCTCAAGACAGTGGTCTAGACAGCCGCCACCCATCATCCAGGGCAGGATAAACCATGAATCTATTGGCTTCCTAGGACACTGATGCAGGTCCAGTGACCAGACATTCCAGAAAGGTAGCAGTGATCTCAGTACTAAATGAAGATAGTGGGCTAATAATATCATCTTCTTCATAAAAACTGTTGAGAGGATTAAATGAGCTAAAAAAAAGTTCCAGATAACTTAATAAATGTTTACTCCACAGTATTATGAGCCAGGTACTTTTCTGCATTCTTAGGATATATCAGTAAACACAGCAGAAATAAATCCATCTCACTACCGCCACCTTTCACAAAGCTTAAGATAAACAAGAAGTATTCTCCAAATTCATTATCATTTATTCATATATTTATTCACCTAATGGTTTCAACAAACATTATCCACTATGTACTTTTGTTTGAAAAATATTAAAAAATGAACAGATCTTTGTTTGAAGAATATTAAAGAATTAAAACCCTGTCTTCAGTAAACACTTTTACTCAATCAAGAGAGATAGGAATAAACACATTTACTATAATAAAATTTGTGAAGCATTATAGTATAGGTAAATGTAAATAGCTACAAACAATAGTGAGTCTTCCTAAAGACATGAAAATTGATTTAAAATGTAAATATATAATGTATTTGGATTTAAAACGTCTTAGTATATCTGAGTATTATTTTAAAAGCTAGTGTCCTTTCTCATTTACTTTTAACAGAAATTTCATCTTAATTATATTTGTTTGCTTTTAAAAAGAAAAATGCACCATTAATCCACATTGTACTTAAATATATGTACATTATATGCTAAGCACGTGTGGTAAGTGACTCAGTGGGGTCCAATTATCATATGTCCAACCCAGTATTCTATGAAAGGCATTGTAATGCAGAGGTAGATCTGGGAATGCCTCACAGGTTTAATTAGTACAGTTTGACCTTTTTAATAGTAGTAACGTATAATCTTTTTCCCCTAAGGACTGGCCTGTTCATTATGTTTTCTGCCCGAAGCTTAGAACATATTGATTTCTAATTACCAGTTTATAAAACTGCCAAATCATCTCTGTCAAATGACTGTTTTCACCCAAACAGCTTAAAAATCACACAAGTCCACTCAAGTAATGGAAGCATAAATTAAAATCTTCAGATTTCTGAGGATGCAAGATGTGAAAGCCATGTTCAGGATTGCAGGAGAGAACATGAGAACAAGGTCACAGGAGAGCTGTGGCTCTAAAATGACCAGCCACTGTAAGTAGCTGACATACACTGGTCAGAAATTTTAGATTTTATTATGAATAAACAGTTCTCTGAAAAGTTTGAGTAAACTACTTATATAAAAGTATTTTATGTAGAGTATGATAATTCTGCTGAGTATATGACCTATCTGGGAACTTCAAAGACCTTGTGTGAGAATTCAGACATTTTCTACATTAATATATTTAATGCTGGGTATATAAGTTAGAATTAAAATCACCAGAAAGTAATGGAGACCTAAAATAATATTGGTTAAAGTAACACAGAATTTTATTTCTTAGTAGGTTAGAGGGAGAAGATAAGTCTATTCCAAGATGTCTTAATGAACCAAGATCCCTTCCAGTTCTTTGCTTTACCATCTGTAGAACATAGTTCTCATATTCATGGTTTAAAAGGGAAGTTAGAACTCCAGGGATCATATTTGTGTTAGAGGTGGGTTAAAAAAATTGAATGAAAGTAGGTCATTATGCATTGGGATTTTCAGAAGCTGCCACATATTTACATTTGATTGGCCAAATTTAGTCACATGCTCACTCCTGATTGCAATGAAGGTAGAAAAATGTTCTTTATATTCTGGCAGTCATCTGCTTCTGCTGACACATGGACACCTTTTGACTAGGGGGCAAGGGGGAAATGGCCATTAGAAGATCTCTTACTAGTCTCTGCCACGTCATTTGATTAATTGGGTGATTTAAAATACTTTGATAGTATAAAAATAAACTAAAGATGAATTATTTATAGACAACAATCTAAGAAGACAGAAGTGCAAAATGGCCACATTGGGAAATAGCAAGGTAAAGAATTAAATCAACCTTTGTAACATTGGGAAGAAAGAAAAGAATACTAGCACATTCTCAGTATAAGAGTAGAAAGGAATATATAGATCTTTATCATTGGGAAGAACAAGCAGATAAAGAACAAAAATCAAACCCAATTAGAAAAGGAATCATTGAACAAAAAAGGTGTGACTAAGACTTTTAGTGCTCTAGAAATTATCCACATAGATAATTGACTAGGTTAAAATTCAATTCTTCAAAGTCATTTTAATACTTTTAAAAAACATTATTTGAACTCTACTAAATTTAAAATGAAAACAGTGCTATAAGCTCTAGAAGAACACAAATATATATATTTTTTTCTTTTAAAACAATAAAGTCCATTTCATATCAGACCTCAAAACCTCATGTGGGAAGAAACATTTTCATTCAATAATGTGAATATTCTACAATAAATAAGTAAATAATGGGAGACAATGGCATAATGAGTAACTTTGGGAAACAGTGTATTAGAGCTGGACCTTGTAGGAAAATAAGGGTATCAACTGGCAATACAGAGACTTGAGCTGGAGAGAAAGAGGTGGGAATGCAGCAGAAGCCATTATGCAACTTTTAATTGGTTCAGGATAGAAAAGATTCTTTTGTGTAGAAATACTACATACATTCCAGTCCACTCTAGATTACTAGGGAGAAGAAATGGGTAGGAATGGCTGGAGGGTGTAGGGGAACCAGGTGGCCTTGGAGCACAGAGGTAGCTGGGGCAGCTGCTGGGCTGTGAGGCAGTGGCCCAGGCCACAGGCTGACCCCAGTCCAGGGTGGGGAGGAAGGGGAAGTGTGTGGCGCAGGGGCTCACTCACAGGGCAGGAACAAATCCATCTCTAATTAGATTGGGAGGAAAGAAATCATCACTGTTGAGGAAGCTGGTCATGCACCATTGGTTCATCATACCTCACTTTTGTAAACATCTTTCTAGCCCCAAAGTCTTAGTGAAAATCACAATATATTATGGCAGAATTCAGACCAAGTACTTGAGATCAGGAATATCAAGTAATATATGGAAGTGTAAGGTCTCTTACAAAGAAGTAATTCTAAGCTACAAAATAAGACCATCTCCCAGGACTGAGGACACCAATAAGAATCTATTCCAACTACACTGGGTGGTAGGGGCTGGCCGACCAAATTAATCTCAGGAGAGCACCACTATTTCAGTGATTCACGAAGCCTAACCACAACAACAGAAAACCAAAAATGCACCTTCAGCAACATCAGACATGTTAATAAATAAGCATATGTCCTTGCTTTTAACTGTATCTACCACAATTTAACATAGTAAAAGTGATTATCCTGTTATAATGTTAAATCAGATGTCAGTTTTATATGCCATTAATTTAAAATGGGAAAATAAACGATTACTCAATATGAGCTTTGTTGACAAAACTTTTTCCAAAAATAAAATTTCTAAGTTAAAAGAATAAAAGCTATTAAAGGGATTCCTGGTGATAAAAATGTTTGGAAAACACTGAGCCAATTTTAAGTAATAATAGAACTCTACATCTTTGTAGATCATTTCAGTTGAGCAGAACTTCTCCATACTTAGGTTCTTTTTCTAAATAGTTGAAAAGGCATCAGTCTACTTTTAGAATGATTAATATCTTATTACACATACAATAAAAACACTTAATTTGTCCTCCATGCTTTTTTCTAAGTAACAGTTTAAAAAGTTGTGAAGAACAATATTACTTCTCCCATCATTTCAAACCTACTGAGATAGTTAACGGTGCTCTAAAATAAAGAAGTTACTGAGATTTTCAAAATAATATTTGCTTTGAACAATTGCTTTAAAACTAGCCACAGCATTAGGACAAGTTCATCATAATAAACAAGTAATAATATATCATCTGATGTGTTGATATTCCCGTCAAAACAAGCATGAGGCTTATTCCACCAAAACAATTTAAAAAGCAATGTTGGCTGGAACATTTCTCTCATACGTCACCAATTTGATTCTGAAAACAAAATTTCACTATTCTATAGAGAATTAAACAGCAAAACCAAAGAGATTACTGTAGAAATCAATGACTCTAGATCTAGTTTCAGGTAAGACACTACCTTTGAGGATTAGACCAATTAGAGAGGGCCTAAGCAGGACACATCATACAACACAGTCATTTGAGTGTAGGAAGAAGATGTTTTTTGTAAAATATAAAAATGTTTTCCTAACATTTAATTTGTGAATTGATAGTAGTACACGTATAAAATATACATGTACTATATGCACAAATTCATAACATTTTTTATAGAGACATACAATCAAAAATTTAGATACCACCAAATAAGATGGCTGGAAGACTTTTCCTATTTTGTGGTTTTACAACTTATTCTGAAGTAGTCATTTAACTTCTCTGGTGCAAAGAAACTGAGCAGCAGTAATAGAACAAAGCCCTTAGAAGCAGCAGATAAGGGAATGATTAGAGCGCCCAACTCAAGTTAACAAGGAGCAGAGGGAAGCTGGACAGCACTCGCCTCACCTAGGGGGAGCTGTTTACCACCGGCTCTAGCTGAGTGCTGCCCTGCAAATAAGTCCATTCCGAGTAATCAAGAGAATCCAACAATTTAGAATTTATTTTAACTTTCATGAGTTTTAAAAGACTGTTTAGGGGGTAAAGACAAAACAGAACAAAATAAAACATTATGGTCACGACACCATGCTAGGCTCTGGTTTGCTCTGGGATACTCAGTGGGATCATGAACTGGGGAGTTGGGCAGCGAGAACTAAGTGCTCAGCTAACAGCTCTATCACCAACAGTTTGTTTGATGTGACTCAATTCCTAATCAAGCTGAACTTGTATCCTCGTATGTAAAAGGAGTGTAACAATGGAATCTGTTTGTTGGGTTGTAGTGGGGATTAAATGACAAAATGCATGCAAGGTACTTTAGCATTGTGCCCAGGACATGGCACGTACTCAGTGACTCTGTTAAAATAATAACTGAGTTTTTATTATGTGCCAAGCACTGTCAATTATAACACCTGATTTAAATTCTTTCACAAACCTTTGAGAACAGCATAATCTGTTTAAAGAAGAGAAATCTGAGGATCAGAGAGAAATAAAATATGCCTTAAATCACTACTGAATAACACTCCTGAATAGAGTTGCTGGAATTCCAACCCTAACCATCTTCCCCAAGGTCTGAGATCCAAGCTCTTTATAGCAAGCTATTCCCATCACTCACAGATTTCATCTGTAGAATCGGCCTCTTCTGTACTAGAAAAATAATTGAGTGTTTCAGACTGTGATTTTTTAGTTCTATTTCGAAAATGAAATCAAAATGATGTGTTTTTTCCTGATGGTTTATGATCCTAAAACCTCATATAATAAAAAACTTTATTTTCAAAATTTTACTTGTTACACTGAGCCTGACACCTTATTTAACTCATGAAAGAAAATTAAAACAAGGATTCCTCCCCTCAAAGAAGTAAACACACCATGTAACATAATTATAGGTTTTGCCAATTTAATTAAAAACTCCATCATCTTCTTTTACTACAAATAATCTGATTTTTTTTTCATCTTGGAATGCTATAATTTCCCTCTTACCCTCATTTCAGATTTATATCATAAAGAGAAAAACAAATTTATTTGTATAAGTAAGAGGGCTGTCTTTTAATATTTATATAACAAGCATATAACTTTAAATTTATTAGGAGAAAATAATTTTTTTAAAGCTTACCAGTTCTTCATTATGTTAGAAGCAATTCCTTACAACATTTTATCTTTAGTCTCTATGCAAAGAAATAAAGATTAAAGCAAGGCCATCCTCTCAATGTCGCTCAAACTCTAGGCTAGAAGTTTACAAACTATGGCCTGCAGATCAAATCTGGTCTTCTATTTGTTTCTGTAAATTAAACGTTATTGGGAAACAGTCATGCTATTTTAGTTAGGTACTGGTATGCTGCTTTTTCACTAAAATGGCACAATTGAGTAGTTGTGACTAAGAGCATGTAGTCAGCAAAACAAAAAATATCTACCACTTGGCCCTTTACAGAAAGCGGGTTAACCCAGCACGTCTGGGTGTTCAAACCTTGTACCTTCCAAAGAAAGGTCTGGCTCTAACTAACTCCTGGGAGTTAATCGCTATGTCCTTGGAATAGCCAGCCTGCTAAGAGTGTCTTTGTTTATCTGGGACCATGGTACATGCCACGTAGTTTATGATAATAATGTGATTTTTGGTGGGATCCTCAGGTCACAAATACACAGTTTGTGACCTCTGGAGCACCTGGAGACCAACCCTAGTAAAAACTCTAAATATCAAGGCTTGACTAAGGTTAACTTGTAAGCAGGACTTTATACATATTGTCACAGGTATTGTTCTGGAATTTAAGCACTGTCCATACAATTCCACTGGGAGACAACAACTGAAATATTAAGCCCGGTTTCTCCTGGACTCGACTCTACACACACCTTACCTTTGCAGATTGGAATGTGTACTCTTTCATGGTAATAAACTGTAATTGAGTATAAGAGCTTTTCTGAGTTCTGTGGGTAGTTCCAGTGAATCACTGAACTTGAGGGTGGTCTTCAGGATCCCTGAATTACTGACTATATAAAAATTTTCCAATTCCAAAATGTCCAATGGACAAAAATTATTAAACTTAAGTCATCTGTATATATTAAAGCCCAGCAACCATTATGGTGGAATGATTCCAACAACCAGAATGACCAGTCACTCTGACACGCACTGACCACCAGGGGGCAGACGCTCAATGCAGGAGCTGCCCCCTGGTGGTCAGTGTGCTCCCACAGGGGGAGCGCCACCCAGACAGAAGCTCATGGCTGGCGAGCCCAGTGGCAGTGGCGGGAGCCTCTCCCACCTATGCGGCAGTGGTAAGGAGCGGTGAGCCAAGCAGTAAGGAGCAAGCAGGCGGGTGGTTAGGAGCAAGCAGGCAAATGGTTAGGAGGGGTCCTGGATTGCAGTTGGACATCCCCCAAGGGGTCCCAGATTGCAAGAGGGCACAGGCCAGGCTGAGGGATGCCCCCCCTGCACAAATTTCGTGCATCGTGCCTCTAGTTAACATATATATAAGATTTTTTAGAGTTCATTACCTTTTTCTAACTTATTAGCAACATTTCAAGAAAAAATTTGTTTTTTTAAGTAAAATTTAATTCCTGAAATTAGACTGTTCCACCAGTAACTAGCATCAAGTCAAACTATTTACCTTAACCCATGCAAATCTCAATTACATTTTAGCATATAATATTTGATAAAATCACAAGAAAAAGTAGCAGTGTGCATTTTTAAATGCATTTTCTTTAGTGGCTAGCAGAGGCTGCTAAGACATAAACTTATAAAAAAATAGAATGAAGTAAATATGTCCTTTGAGTAGCCTTTATTTTCTGGGTGTTTTGTTTGTTTGGTTGGGTGTTTTTTTTTGGGGGGTGGGGGTGGGTGTTTTTTTTAGCTCATTTAAAGGTCAAGACATATTATGGGAAGCCAAGTCTACATATTGCATTTTCTTGTCTTCAATGATAGAAAAAATTTTACCTCATACATTTGTCAAAGTAAAAACAAATTCAGACTTAGCCAAGAACATATTTTACTTAAAAGTATTATTGTACTAAGGGAAAAGAGATGATTACAAGAGGGAAAAATCTCTGACCTAAGATTTACAAGCATCTCAAAAGTTAAGCAGAAAGAGTTTTTATTTTATAGGGAAAAATAAATTATCCTAGATAGAATAGGGGTGGTGTACCAGTCAGAGTTCTCCAGAGAAACAAAACCAGAAGGTTATGTATGGATATAGAAGAGCAAGCTGGAGAGCCAGGGAAGCTGGTATTATAATTCAGTCCAACGCAGAAAGCCTGGGAATCGGGGGGGTTGTGGGGTAAGTCCTGGACTGGGTCCAAAAGCCTGAGATACAGGAGCACCTAGGTTCAAGGGCAAGAGAATGTGGTTGTCTCAGCTCAAACAGAGAGAGTAGATTTGCCCTTCCTCTGCTTTTATATTTAGGATCTCAAGGGATTGGTTGATGCCCAGCTGCATTAATGAGAGCAGACTTTTTCATTGGATCTGCTGATTCAAATGCTAGTCTCTTCCAGAGACACTCTCACAGATACACCAGAAATAATGTTTTCTCAGCCATCTGGGCAGCCCTTAGTCAAGTTGACACCTAAAATATGCCATCACACACAAGGAAGTGGGAAGAGTGATGGTGGCATGATCTGATAGTAGATAAGCAATGTTTTACCCTGTGGCCAGCCTATTCTCAGGAGGGGCTGTTACAAAGGGCTGAGTGCTGGCTCAGGCTGAGGGAGGGTCAAAGCTCAGGTGCCTAGATGGAAGAAAACAAAGTTTGATTAGCAAGCATTTTGTTGTGATCAGTAAGGACAAAAGAGTTCAGCTAATCATGGATCTTGCTTCCTCATAAGTAAATAAGGACAGTCATGATTCTTATCTAAGTCATATGGGATTGATATGTGCCTTTGCAGTAAGCCATTACACAGAATTAAAAATGGTGGTGGGGGGGGATGCCTAGGTAAAATTCAACATTGTCAGATCACACAATTGACAACAACAGCAACAAGCTCTACAGAAATATAACCAGTGAATGTAATGGAGAATTGAATTCATCTGGGGGAAAATTAATAATGTTTTAGATAAGGGAATGACATTAAAGCCATTAGTGTAAAAGATATTTCATAAGTGGAAATGTCCTGTTAAAATAAAAGGGAAAAAATTTTATATTTTACTGATATAGCAAGAAAAACTGAGCTGGTCTCTACAAATCTAGAAAAGTATCAATCACACAGAAAGATGCCAACAGAGAGGAAAGGGAGCATCATCCACTAATCTTAGGTTATGAGCTTAGTACAGAAATATCTAAACTTTAAATTATTTCCTTATATTTGCAAAGCAAAGAATGCAGGAGGAGAATTTTAGTAACACCAGTGTGGACAACGAAAAAGTAATACATACTAAAGCTGACAAGCTCAGGGGAGGCCTGAGTCGAAAACCTTACAAATTCAGAGACCTAAAGTAATGAAATAGGATGGTCTGAAATTAAAACTTCTTAACTAAGTCATATCCTAGGTGGGTATCTTCCTTAATAAAGATAAATCTTAACCTTACCTGAGCCTATTGTCTTTTGCATCTAAGATTGTCATAGTAATCCCCTTTTTTCCAGACCCCTCAGACCACAATCTCCCACCAGAGCAGGAGACCACAGAACCCCTCATTGTTATCTTGTTCTCCTGCATACCATCTCTATGTGCTGTAAATGTTAGTTGTTCACTATCCTATACCCACAATGTAAAATATATATATGTCTATCTGTTTTACTTTTATCCTGTCTCAAAGGTTCCCCCGCTTTGCTTTCTCCTATATCCCTAGTCTACCACTAATGTCTTTCATGTAACCCTGCCATGCTTCCTCCTTTGATTCTAATATATAAAATAAGGTGTAAGACTGTCATTCTCCAGAGCATTTTCTCAATCCATTGAGATTTTTCTTCCCAGCAATCATCATCAGTTTGCCTCTAATAAACTCTTAAAAATTCTCTACAGGTTTGCAGGTTTTTTACCTTGACACCAATAATGAATAAATCTTTAAAATTTGGGGAAAAGTACATATCATATTTCTATTTGAGTAATTTATATTAAAAATAAAGATCATTGAGCATTTACCCTGAGTCAGGCACTAACTAGTCTAGGTGGTTATAGAGTATGGAGAAAGACAGATAGAAAGCATCCTGACTTCATTGTGCTTCATTTCCAGTGGGGAAGGGAAAAAAGTAAATAAATGAGAAGACCATACTATAAGTAGTTGTTATTATTTGCTCTAGAAATAGACAGTTGAATTATGTCCCCCTGTCCCAAATTCATATTTTGTAGTCTTAACCCCTAGTACCTCAGAATGTGACTGTAATTAAAGATAGAGTCTTTAGAGGTCAATTAAGTTAAAATGAGGTCATTGGGATGGGCTCTGACCCAATATGACTGGTATCCTTTTAGGATAGGAAATATAGATATAGACACAGAGGGAAGACTATGTGAAGACACAATGAGATGTCCATCGATAAGCCAAAGAGAAAGGCCTCAGAGGAAGTGATCTGAGACTTCTTAGCCATCAGAATTGTGAGAAAATAAATTTCTATTGCTTAATGCTACCCAGTCTATGATACTTGTTATGGCAGTGCTGGCAAACAATAGTGATGTATTATGGGAAAATGAAACCATGGTGTGATTAAGTATGATGGGTGGAAAGAAAGAGGGGAGGAGGAGGCATAGTTTGGTTAGAGAAGTCAGAAGAGACCTATGTGAAGACATGACATTTTGATCCCACCGAATCACACCAAAACCCAGGGTAGCCACATTTCTGGCAGAGAAGACTGAATTCAAAAGCCCCAAAGAACACAAATGAGGCCAATGTGGCTGAAGGAAGTGAGAAAAGGGGAGAACAGTCTGAGATGATTTTGAAGAGGTCATACTTAAGTATGGTTTTTTGATGTTTAGAATGTATAAAACATCAGGAAAACATGCCAAGGCCCAGAGATATAGGCTTTTGGAATCCATACAAATAAATCTTCTGGGAACCAAAGTCAGGAATGAGGTAAAATTTAACTCAGAGCAGAGGACCTACACTTTAATCTCAAAGTGCAAGCCATAATAGAAACCACATTGAGAATTTGATAGGATTCATCGCCCAAATAGTATATTCTATTGTCCATCACAAGTTGATTGCCTTTGAAAGATAGAGAAAATAGAGTGCCATATGGAAGAAGCACAGAATAAAACCTTATTCGGGGCAGTACAAAAACAGTAACATGAAAACTAAATTAGGTAATTTGTGCTGAAAGGCATGTTTCCAAAATTGTTTTTATGATCTCAAATAACATAAGGGAGATAATGGTAAAAAGAAGAAGAAAAAGAAAACCATGACACAAAAATGCCTTCCTGTCACCTCAACTCCCACATAGACAGGATTAGACATACTGTGAAAACCCAACCCAAATGCATGCCCAGGAAAACTTTCAGCTTTAGAAACTACTTTTTAGGGCAGGCATATCAAACTCAATATTATTAGAAAAATGAAAATTACACAGACATTATATATAAACTATATCAATGATGGAAAATTAGTGACAAGTATTCTTCTCCCTCACTTGTCTCTGAAACTCATGCGAAATATCTCCAATCCCTCCTGACCCTCTAATAGCCCACTGCAGTTATCTCAATGGGGATGCTCTCAACCACTGGAAAGCGGGAATATTGTTTGAACTGTCTGAATGTGATTTTTCTTTTTCATCTCTCTTCATGTGACATCCCTCAAGTCAGCCTTTGTCTACCTAAATGGGAATAAAGAGAGTGTTAATAGCTCGTCACAGCAAGAATATAAAAGACACACAAAAGAAAGAGATAATCCATTTCTCTCTGCTATAAGACAATAGGTCTGAAAGCCCAATTTTATTCAGGAAAAGACTTTTCTAAATTCCTTTTCTGCCACTTTGGAATTAGGATACAGGCTTGGTGACCTTGACACGAAAGCTTTATTTTAGGGCAGAGGTGGCTAAGCAGCAAGCAGAAGATAGTACGAATTCAATCCTACTAGAAACAGATACTCATGAGATGAACTACCAATAGAAATTTTAGTTACCACATTAGGAACAGCTTTTTGTCTAGTACAATTAAATTTACTTGAATATTCACTTATTACAATTAGCCTATTTAAATTAATCTGAAAACTTGATTATTATTTTACTGTCAAATTTAATACTCTACCAACAATCTTAGTTTACCCTGTAAATATTAGTGGAAAGGATTATTTGCATTCTTGAGTAGGCCCTGAGCATTCCTGGTGCTAGGCTGGATTTAGATATAGGGCAGCTGCTGTCGGCCAAGTCTCTGTCTGTTACCTGGGTCCCAATCTGAGCTGGGCCAAGTCCCTGTATGTCACCTGTATGTCACCTGTGTCCCGATCTGAACTGGGCATGGGAAGCAAAGCAGCCATGGGGGCAGGAGATCTCCCTCAGACGGGGTGAGGGTTCAGGCCCCTGCAAGGTTGCGGGGGTGAGGGTCTGTGCCCCACCTCTGATGATCCCCAAGTTCTTTCTTTCTTTCCTGATGGCCCCTCTGCGACTGTGCCTGTCTTAGGTTGTTCCTTCCCTGAGGAATCTTACCCATCTCTGGCTAACCAGTCATCCTCGGGGCCAAGCAGGGTGATGTGAGGTTCAGTTCTGTCTCCTTGGTAGCCTATGCCCCCATGGCCTCCACGCCCAGTACCTGCCTTGGGATCCCCTGGCCTGCTGGCGGGGCCTCTGCACTGATCACATATCTCGGGGAACTCAGGTTTCTTCTCCAGGGAGGGCCCAGCTCACCCGATTGGGCGAGAGACAGATCCATGGTACCAGCCACCACGAGGCTTCAAGCTCAGCATGAACAGAAAGCTCAGGCAACAGCTGAGGGCAATTGGATTGTGAGAAGAGGGTCCCTCTTGCCACAAAAGGCAAGAGGGGCCAATATAGAATGCTCAAGTGCCTTCCCAGCGCCTTAATTCCTTCTGAAAGGGATTATATCCTTTCATGTCCTTTTTTTTTTTTTAAATTGCTGCCAATCATTCCAAGAATTAGTTTTTAAGTTTGTTTGGGATAATTGTAGAATTTGCTGTTGTAAAATATCTAAAATTTTAATGACATTGTAGAATAATATCATGTAAGGATATTCTTTGCTCTAGGCCATGGCTATTAAATTTCAAACTGGCTGTCAATTTCTTTTTGTAACCTTATGTAAACTTTGTCAGGGAGGCAAAAACACAAATTATTCCCCCATAACTCCCCACCCCCTACTTATGTCCCACCCCTTCGTTGTCTGTGTCCATTGATTAGGCTCATATGCATGCCCACAAGTCCCTTGGTTGATCTCTCCCCCTTACCCCCACCCTCCCCTACCTTCCCTGTGGTATGACGTGCTGTTTGACGTTTCTCAGTCTCTGGATTTGTTCTTGTTCATCAGTTTATGCCGTTCATTATATTCCACAAATGAGTGAGATCATGTGATACTTATCTTTCTCTGCCTGGCTTATTTCACTTAACATAATACTCTCCATCTCCATCCATGTTGTTGCAAATGGTAGGAACTCCTTCTTTTTTACCGCAGCATAGTATTCCATTGTGTAGATATACCACAGTTTTTTAATCCACTCATCTGCTGATGGGCATTTAGGCTGTTTCCAAATCTTAGCTATGGTGAATTGTGCTGCTATGAACATAGGGGTGCATATATCCTTTCTGATTCGTGTTTCTAGTTTCTTGGGATATATTCCTAGAAGTGGGATCACTGGGTCAAATGAGAGTTCCATTTTTAGTCTTTTGAGGAAACTCCATACTGTTCTCCACAGTGGCTGCACCAGTCTGCATTCCCACCAGCAGTGCACAAGGGTTCCTTTTTCTCCACATCCTCGCCAGCACTTGTCATTTGTTGATTTGTTGATAATAGCCATTCTGACAGGTGTGAGATGGTACTGCATTGTTGTTTTGATTTGCATCTCTCTGATGATTAGCGACTTTGAGCAGGTTTTCATATGTCTCTTGGCCTTCCTTCTGTCTTCTTTCAAAAAGTGTCTATTTAGATCAGTTGCCCATTTTTTGATTGGGTTGTTTATCTTCTTTTTGTTAAGCTGCATGAGTTCCCTGTAAATGTTGGAGATTAAACCCTTATCATTGATATCATTGGCAAATATGTTCTCCCATGCAGTGGGCTTTCTTGTTGTTTTATTGATGGTTTCCTTTGCTGTGCAAAAGCTTTTTATTTTGATGTAGTCCCATTTGTTTATTTTCTCTTTGGCTTCCATTGCCCTAGGAGCAGTATCAGTGAAGAAGTTCCTTTGGCATATGTCTGAGATTTTTCAGCCTGTGGATTCCTCTAGTATTTTTATGGTTTCCCATCTTATGTTTAAGTCCTTTATCCATTTTGAGTTTATTTTTGTGTATGGTGTAAGTTGGTGATCTAGCTTCATTTTTTTGCATGTATCTGTCCAATTTTCCCAACACCATTTGTTGAAGAGACTGTCTTGACTCCATTGTATGTTCGTGCCTCCTTTGTCAAATATTAATTGAGCATAGTGATTTGGGTCAATTTCTGGGTTCTCTATTCTATTCCATTGATCTATATGTCTGTTCTTGTGCCAGTACCAGGCTGTTTTAAGAACAGTGGCTTTGTAATACAGCTTGATATCTGGTGTTGAGATCCCACCTACTTTGTTCTTCTTTCTCAGGATTGCTGCAGCTATTCGGGGTCTTTTTTTATTCCAGATAAATTTTTGGAAAGTTCGTTCTAGGTCTGTGAAATATGTCATTGGTATTTTAATGGGGAGTGCATTGAATTTATAGATTGCTTTGGGTAGTATGGACATTTTGATGATGTTGATTCTACCAATCCATGAACATGGTATGTTCTTCCATCTATTTACATCTTCCTCTATCTCTTTTTTCAGTGTCGTGTAGTTTTCCACATATAGGTCTTTTACCTTCCTAGTTAAGTTTATTCCTAGTAAATGGGATTGCTTTTTTAGTCTCTCTTTCTGTAAGATTATTATTGGTATATAGAAATGCCATGAAACTAAAGCAGTCATAATTTTGTCAAAAAAATAAAATTTAAAGTCATCAAGACTGCATTATAAAAGTTACAAAAGCCTCCATTAATCAAAAAAGGGGGGATAGAAGGGTAATATCATGTAAGGAAAAATATCCTATAAGTAAATTACATCTAGAAAACTTTTACTTTACAAAATTAGTTTTCATTTGTAATGCTAATAGCAAGACACCCATGAAAAACACACATGGTGTCTAAGACAAAGGAAAATCGTTTGGGCAAAAATAAAAAAGGATCCCAAATCAATTATATAGAAAAGATTCCTTTATTAACTTTTGGTCGAGAATATGTTTGTATATTTTCAGAAAACAACTCCAAGACCATGTGGATTCCTGCAACAGAGAGGAATTGACAGGTCTGCTCCAACCACGAAGACAAGAGGAGAAACAGTCCAGAGATGGAAGACGCTGACGACGCCTTGCCACGCTAGCAGTCAGCAGCTGTGCAACGCAGCAAGTTGCCTTGGACCAAACCAGAGAGGGTTGGACCTGCATTGCCACTATGTGCCCACCATCCAGATATCATTGCTGACATGTACACTTAAGGAACTGTTTGACATTGAAATGGGGACTCAGAACTGTTGGACATGGAAATTGGGACTCAAACATTTTTTGTTATTATATGTTTATTTCTAGTCTGCAGAGGCAAGATTTTTTAAAGGAATGAAATGGGGAAAAAAATAGATACAGAGGCAAAGAAGCATTGAACAGACTGTCAAACTACAGCGGGAAGGCAGAGGAGGTTGTGGGGGGGGAGGGGGGCTGTAAGAGATCAACCGAAGGACTTGTACGATGCATATAAGCATAACCAATGGATACAAAACACTGGGAGGGCGGGGGGCAGGTAAAGGCATGTACTGGGGGGAAGGGGAGGCTGGGGGAAGGTCATTGGGGGGGAAAAAAAGGAGACATATGTACTACTATTTTAATACTTCAAACAATTAAAAAAAATAAATTAAAAAATAAATAAAAAATTTTAAAAAAGACACTGTAAAAAAAAAAAAAAGAAAAGAAAGAAACAGATACTCAGACACTTGCCTGATATATTTTCTCACAGTCAAAAATTCCACAAAGGGGTGCTAATACAGGGGTAGGCAAACGTAGGTTTACAGTTGTTGGTATCGAAAAAGACGTGTAGGTTATGACTATTATAATAGCTCAAAAGAAAGTCACAATGCAACCGTGAACCTACTTTTTCCCACCCCTGTATTAGAGAGTTTGAGGACAATTTGGAATTTTAAAAGTTAATTGTCTTATAGACTACACCCAGGGTAACCTAGAAGCAGCTATATCAAAATAAACTGAGCAATGAGGCAAAGACCAAGCCTCCTTTAGTTGCAATGCAGCCTGGTATACAGAAGTCCAGAGGCTTCCACATGCCCCATGGGTACATGGAAGATAGCTGAGTTGAGAGTCAATGGACCTGCCCTAGGCAGTCTCCAGCAGCAAAACAGAGGGAGATCCTAGGGTAAAAACTAAGAGGCTAAAGACTGGGAGAAACCTGGAAAATGCCTTTACACAACGTGGAAAAAGACTAGTTGTCATTAGTGAAGTAGTAACCCATATTAGCCACATCCTGCAGAGAGAGATTGGGGAGATTCCAGAAGATGCCATATAAATCTGAGCACCCTTTCTGCACTTTCATCACCAAGAGGACACATGTCATTCCCTCCCCCATATAAACAAATGCCAACCTGAAAGGGAATGGGGAAGAAAGTAAGACTCTAAGATTGAGCATTTATCTAAAAGGTTCTTTCATTGTTACATTAGGCTGAGTTATCAGTTTGAAATCACGAGTTGGCATCACCATATACACATTATTCAGCAAGACAGAGTTCTATGAGGAAAATTAAACTAGTAAAATTAAAAAAATTTTAAGACTATGTATTTTTTGTCCCCATCAGTATATTTGTGAACCCACTAAACAATACAATGGAAATATTAAAGTTTGTTGGCCAACTCTTTTTCTTGGACAATGCTAATGTGAGTCCTGAAAACATTTGTCTATGAAACTCTTTTTTTCCAAGTTATATTTAGCTGACTCATCTCCGAAACCACTTCAGATTGACACATTCTACTGCAAAATGTTACTTCAAGTAGATTATATCAGATTTTGCAGCTTAGAAGACATAATTTTCAGGTTTTTTCCCTAATATCTATGCTGTTGATTAAAAGTTTAATTCCCAAACATCAGTCTACTTCCTCCATCTGAAAGGTCTTCGTAGTGTTTGTTGAGGATAGGGTGGGAAGTGCAAAGGATACTTCCAAGTGTTTAACAAAATTTTTCACATTCAGTTATCTTTTATTCAAAGTAGACTTACTTACAAAAATATCATACACATAATACTTTTGATAATAAACATTAAAATATACATAGGCTGGTTATGTATCATCAAAATGTTTTAAACAACTCCGTGAGATTCTAACCTATTCCCCTCTCTCTATTTCCTTCTCTCTCAATTCCTCTACCTCTCTCTCTCTTCTTCCCTCCCTCACTGACACAATATTATTTTTCTAATTGGATTCTCTGTTTTTATCTTATGGACATCAAAATATTTCCATGGGTAGACTGAGTTCACCTTGATTTCCACTTTTATCTCTGATTTCAAAAGAAGTTCTTCATGATGAGAAAAGACAACCACACATACTTTTATGTAGTCATGCATTCCCCTAATCCTGAAAATAGATGGAATAATTTAATATTATGAAAGTATGTGCTGTGTTCAGATATTTATGATTTCTCTGAGCAATGCCATTCTTATAGAGCAATTCCTATTAGTATTCCTAGTGGGCTAGTAATAGACCTTACAAAGGATAAAACAAAACAAAAACTAAGTATTTCTTCAAAGTAATAGCATCTTTTGAAGTTATACTGCAAATACCTGGATGGATAAGAAAACTCAAAAGGGAAAATGACAAATACAGAACTACTTTTAAAAGGTTTGCTTAGTATATTCTCCATTTTAGAGAAGGTGCTATAATTTCATTTATTATTCAACATACTATTTTTGTACATAACTATTATTAAGTTTCTTATTATAATTATCTTGATTAATCATACAATACCAGATTTGTTAGTTTTACTGACAAATAAAAAAATAAACTTTATTAAGCAGTTTTCAAGAATGAATTATTTAAATCAATTAGTATGCAATGTCTTGGTCATTCAATTTGTTGAAATAGAAAGAATAGACTAGATCTTGGATTATAGTTCTAGTTCTTCAGATAACCTTGTCATCTTTGCTACTGACCAAGTATCTAGCCAATGGTTTTCTCATGTGTCAAAGGGGCCAGTTGGACTTTATCTTCAAGTCCCTTGACAAGCTTGTGGCTGACCGTTCCAAACTACTGAACATTGTGGAAAGGTATCTGAACAGGACTAGAATTGGTTACAAGGCAAGTCAGAAGAAATGGGGCTTTTCTCATTTGGCTTCTAAATCTGAAGCTATCCTATTTAATAAAAGAGTAATATGCAAATTGACCATCACTCCAACACACAAGATGGCTGCCCCCATGTGGACACAAAATGGCCGCCACAAGATGGGCAGCAGGGGAGGGCAGTTGGGAGGGATCAGGCCTGCAGGGGAGGGCAGTTGTGGGTGATCAAGCCTGCAGGGAAGGACAGTTAGGGGTGACCAGGCCGGCAGAGGAAGGAAGTTGGGGGCAACCAGGCCTGCAGGGAAGGGCAGTTGGGGGGGACCCAGGCCTGCAGGGGAGGGCAGTTAGGGGTGACCATGCCTGCAGGGGAGGGCAGTTAGGGGTGACCAGGCCTGCAGGGGAGGGCAGTTAGGGGCAATCAGGCTGGCAGGGGAACAGTTAGGCATCAATGAGGCTGGCAGGGGAGTGGTTAGGGGGTGATCAGGCTGGCAGGAAGAAGTGGTTAGGGGCAATCAGGAAGGCAGATAGGCAAGCAGTTGGGAGCCAGCAATCCTGGATTGTGAGAGGGATGTCCGGCTGCCTGTTTAGGCCCAATCCTACCGGGATCGGGCCTAAACGGGCAGTCAGACATCCCTCGAGGGGTCCCAGATTGGAGAGGGTGCAGGTTGGGCTGAGGGACACACACACCCCCTGTGCACGAATTTCATACACTGGGCCTCTAGTATAATATAATTTTAAATGTTTGATAATATAGTGGGCTGACAAGTTACCCAAAAAACACATCCAGGTCCTAATCCTTGGCACCTTACTTGGAAAAATGCCTTTGCAAATGAGATTCAGTTAAGGATCTTAAGAGGAGGAGTTTATTGTAGATTATCCTTGTGGACTCTAAATTTAATCACATAGAGAGGTAAAGGGAATTTTGACACAGACACACAGAGAAGAATACAGAGAAAAGAGGAGGAGGCAGTCACCACCGAGGCAGAAATTGGAGTGATGTGGCCAGAAGGAATGTGGAAGCAGCAAGAACTGTTTTCTACCCTACAGCATCCAAAGGGAGTGCAGTACTGCCCACACCTTGATTCAGATTTCTGGCCCCCAGATTTCTAAGAGAATAAATTGCTGCTGTTTTAAGCCACCCACTTTCTGGTGATTTGTTACAGCAACCTCAGGAATGCAGATAGAGTCCCTGGGAATTATTTATTAGCCAGGCAGCCAGTGATGAAGACCTCTTCCTCGCTTGACCTCCCAGTTCCCTTGGAACAGGTTACTCAGGGAGCTGGTGGAGTTCAAGGAGCTATCATGGCAGAGCCTTTGTGTCCACATTCTATTTCTCTCCCTGGGCTGATCTCTTTATTTCTGCTTCTTCCTTCTTTAAAATAGCAGCAGTTATTTATTATTTTCAGTGGCTTATCATTTAATAATGTTTGAAGAGGCAAAAGGAACATTCCCCAGATTTTTAGAGAAAACATTTAGAAAATTTAAATTATAGTAGTTTGTTATTGTATGTAATAAATTCACACTACAAAAAAACTGAAAAATCAAAATGAAGTATTTTGCAACTTTCTTAGAGAAAATTTCCAAATTGCTACTTCTAAAGATTCTCAACTACTGATGTCTTAACTCTCAGATTTGCTTTTATCTTTTATTTCCTACCTCTAATCCTTAGATGGACAACTGTAGTACTTTATACTAAACTAGAGGCCCAGTGCATGAAATTCGTGCACGGCGGGGGGGGGGGGGGGTCGGTGTCCCTCAGCCCAGCTTGCACCCTCTCCAATCTGGGACCCCTCAGGGGATGTCTGACTGCTGGCAGTTGGACATTCCTCTCACAATCCAAGACTGCTGGCACCCAACCGCTCACCTGCCTGCCTGCCTGCCAGATTGCCCCTAACCACTTCTGCCTGCCAGCCTCATCACCCCTTTAACCCCTCCCCTGCCAGCCTGATCAATGCCTAACTGCTCCCCTGCAGGCCCAATTGCCCCTAACTGCCCTCCCCTGCCGGCCTGGTCACCCCTAACTGTCCTCCCCTGCAGGCCTGGTCGCCCCCAACTGCCCTCCCCTACTGACCCGATCACCCCTAACTGCCCTCCCTTGCCAGCCTGGTCACCCCTAACTGCCCTCCCCTGCCAGCCTGGTCACCCCCAACTGCCCTCTCCTGCTGGCCTGGTCACCCCTAACTGTCCTTCCCTGCAGGCCTGGTCACCCCCCAACTGCCCTCCTCTGCCAGCCTGGTCACCCCTAACTGCCCTCCCCTGCAGGCCTGATCACCCCCAACTGCCCTCTCTTGCAGGCCTGGTCTCTCCCAACTGCTCTCCCCTGCCAGCCATCTTGAGGTGGCCATTTTGTGTGTTGGAGTAATGGTCAATTTGCATATTACCCCTTTATTATATAGGATAACAGGATATATAACTTACAATTTAACCTTCTTATGAATTGGTTCTTTTTATCTGTTTGAATATTGATATTGATTATATTCGCTATTTTCCTTTGATAATGGCCTACAACTCATCAATTAACATGCAGACAAATACAAAGCCAGATATTAAGTCAAGTGTTCTCAGGGGGTCGCCTATAAAAAAAAAAATTATGCCTAAATAGGTATAAACATGGTGGTGATTCCACGTGGAAAGAACCACACAAACAAAAGCATACAGGTGAGAGACTGCATGGAGAAAGCTATCTCTAAGAAAGGATCTGAGAACCACATTGATTGCTCATTTCTTAGAAGTTGTTAATCTCAAGTTGTTCTATTAATATACCCAGTAATTCATTTCTGGATAACTTCCTCTACTTATCTGAGCACCAAGTAGTTTTTCTAACTATGTTCAATATAGTCTATATTTTAAAAGACATCTAAACTTACTTTCTTCCTAGAAATAAAAAAAAAATGACTCTGGAAAACATCAGATATGATATGTTTTTCAATTAGTTTGTTTATATTTGGTTTGAGTTGGGAAGAACAGAGCAATTTTCACCAATCTATGCTCATTAATCTCCAACTTATCTATCAGAGAGAAAAGCTACAGAGCAGGCTATTTATTTTCTGTTCAATGGATTATTGTGTCATTCCCTTGCAGTTTAATGAACAGTTTCTCCAAATCCTCAGAGCAGATGAAGTGTTTATTTCAGCAAATAGTATGTTTGCAGAAGTACACATCATTTCAGAAGTCTCTCCCAGGAAAAGTCCCGTGTGACATATTGTGGCCTCTTATTCCACTGTGCAAACAAGGTCATAATAAAGCACATTCATACTTTGCCCTGTGCTGCAGCCCTTCTTCACTAACAATAAAGTACTGACATCTAGCAAAGCATTTACATTTTTAAATTATCAGATTTTAAAATTATTAGTTGTATTTCCAGACAATTTTAAAATGATTTGTTACTTTTTTACTAAAGTATAATATACATATTTTTAAAGTACACATAGTATACTATGGACTTTCACAAATGGCATATATTTATATTACCAATGCCCAAATTGAGAAACAGATTATGACCAGCACCCAAAAGATACATACCCTCATGCCCCCTTCCAGTCACTACTTCTGAGCTCACTACTATTTGTTGTTGTTGTTAATCCTCACCAGAGGGTATTTTTCCATTGATTTTTTTAGAGAGAGTGGGAGGGAGGGAGAGAGACAGAGAGAGAGTAACATCGATGTGAGAGAGACACATCGATTGGTTGCCTCCTGCACACAGAGCCTGCAACCAAGGTATGTGCCCTTGAACAGAATCAAATCCGGGACCCTTCAGTCCATGAGCCAGCACTCTATCCACTGAGCCAAGCTGGCTAGGGCTCCACTATTCTGACTTCTATCACCATAGACTAATTTGTTGTATTTGTATTCTTTATAAATAGAATCATGTGATATACACTTTTTGTGTCTTATTTCTTCCATTCAATATTATATGTATAAGATTCTCCTGTATTATTATTATAGATCATTCATTCTCATTTAACACAATAGTGTTCTTGTGTGTAAATATACCAGGATTTATTTATTCACTATACCCGTTGATGAAAATTTAGGTAGCTTCAAGTTTGTGACTGTTACAAATTGTGCTTTGATGAACACTCATATATATTTTGGTGAAAATAAGTATTCATTTCTATTGGTTGGTTGTCAAAGAGTGGAATTGTTGGATCATAGTGTTCAATCCTCCCTCAGTAGCAGAGGGGGACTGTTTCCAGGACACACATGGATACCAAAATTCATGGGTGGTCAAGTCCCTTATATAAAATGGCATATAGTATTTGTACATAACCTATGTGTACATATGGGCTACAGCAGGGTATGCTTATACATCACTTCGTCTATGTAGATTTAGTGTGGTATTGTGCATAGCAAATTCAAGTTTTGCTTTTTGGAATATTTGGGGATTTTTTTTTAATATTCTCATTCTACAAGTGGTTAAATATATCGACTCAAAACATGAGGAGATGGAGGGCTGACTATATATATATATGTATATATATATACACATATACATATATATGTATATATATGTGTATATATATATATATATATGTATATATATATATATATATATATATACACACACACACACATATATATATTCAAATTTAGTGACTAATGTCAGGTTTACAAATTGGTTGTACCAATTTTCACCCTCAGTTCAAATATTTGAGTGTTCCAGATGCTTCACATACTTAGCAACACCTGGAATCTGTCTTTTTTTCTTTTAGCCATTCTGATAGGTCTACTGTGGTATGGTGTTTTGATTTAATTGGCATTTCCTCGATAACTGAGCTGGGACACATTTTTTATCTTAATTTGCCATATTTTGGTTGTTCAAGTATTTGCTAATTTTTCTACTTGGTCACTCTCTTTTTTTCTCTTTAATTTGCAGGAGTTCTTTTAAAATGATGGTTTTTTATTATTGGCCATATTATAAATGTCCCCCATTCCCTATCCCATTCCACCCCCCTCCACCAGGCCTTCCCCACCCTATTGTTTGCTTCCATGGGGCTATGCATACAAGTTATTTGGTTAATCTCTTTGTCCTGAGCTTTAGTCTATCAGGAGAATAGCATAAAAACAGGCATCAGCCTGGGTTCCACAGAGGGATACTTGTGGAAGTTATACTTCCTTCACTAGGTACACCTTTTAACTTTCTTTCTTCCTTCATCTATTCAAAACTCCATTTCTTTCCTCTTAATTTTCAATGTATTGATTATCTCCTCCTTTTAAAAATAATCTTTAAAAATAATCTTTAGCAACTTTTGTGTCAGCCCTGCCAGTGGAACTTGAGCTGACCTTTACTGAACATCTATTATGTTACTAGGCAGTTTGGTAGCTTTCTCTCAAAATAATATTTCTAGTATGGAGATCCAAAGGAAATCAATTCTTAGTTTCACAAATGTAATACTTTTTAACACTTTTAAAGAGATCAGGGAATTGGGAAATTATAAAAGTTTTAGTTTTTCTTTCCTGAAAATATGCACACATACACAACTATACATACAATTTCAGGGGTTCATAGGCCACTGGAGGCCACAGATTGAAAAATTTTCCACTAGAGAAACTCACAAAGCGATTATTCTTCTACATTAGGAGGATGCTTCTCCATGAGCACCTTTGATGGTTAAATATCACAGTGGGTACAACACTGCTTCACTGAGGATAATTTTATGGTTGCTCTCAGGGCTGAATAAATGATTGCAATATAAAAACATATTAAACTGGATATATTAGCCATCTATTTCCAACTCTAGTTGAATTTAAGACACTTCATTTGGTACTAAGAATTTTTTAAAATTCCCTTTCAAAAAGAAGTGTTATTAGGAATAGACAATTTCCTCAACTGTATAATGAAACACTTAGTGACTACGCCTCCATCCTATTTCTAAGCCACTAACTCAGAGAAAGACCGAATGCTTTATTACCAGCTTTTTTTAAAAGAAATTGAAGAACAAAACAACATTGATTTTTGCACAGTTATAAAAGAGCACAGCAGTTGGTCTCTTCTTTAAATAATCAGCATGTATTTAATCAACTTGTGTTACAAAATAGGCCAATTTACTATGGCATTCAGAAATTCCACATGAAGAGCTGTGCCGTGCCCTTTTTGAGCACAGATCACACAGAGCTGCCTTCCACATCTGGGCCGTAGACCAAGCCCGAAACCCATATGTGGGGTAACAGATCCAGCTGTGTTGCAATAAACTGTGACTCCAGCCCCTCATCATTCAGCATCCACTCACCCCCAAATCTACTGTTTTTATTTCTTTTTTACTGCTTCACAGATATTAGCTCTGTCAGTCTCGAGTTTTATCCCATAGAAACAAACTTTGCTTTGCCCAGGTCTAAACCCTGGATTTATCCTTAACTTCTGTCTTCTTTGCTCACCGACATACAATCCAATAGCAAATCCTGTCATCATTTTCTTCAAGATGTATCCAGATTCTAATCAATTTAACATCTTCACTAATACCACCCCACCCCAAGTCCCTATAAATTCTCACAGGGACTACTGAGTAGACTCTTACTCTCTTTTGGCCTACATAGCAACACAGAAGCCAAAACTCAATAATCATTCTGATTAAATAATCATTTAAATTATGTAAGATCATATCATTCTTATGCATAAAATCTTCCAACAGCTTCCCTTCACACTTAAAATCCAAACTCTTAACCTTGGCCCACAAAACTATATGTAAACTGGTCCCTGGGTGCCTTCTGACATCTTCTCTGATAACTCTTTCTGTTGCTTACCATACTCAGATCACTGCCTAGTCTAAGACCCCAACGAGCACGTTTGCACAGAGCCCTGCGACTGGCTATTATCTCTGCCTGGAATGGTCTTCCCCAGATAAACACACGGTTTGCCCCCTCCAGTTTTTCAGATCTCTGTCCATACTGTACCTTCCCAGAGAAGCAATCACTTTCCATCCTCCCTAAAATCACAGACCTTTTATCCTTTATCCTCTTTTTCTGTTATACTTCCTTCATATCACTTGCTCCTAACATGCAAGCTTCATAAAGGTAGGCATACGTTAGTTTTATTTACTGTTATGTTTTCAGTGCCTAGCACTGTGCTTGATCCATAGGAGGCAATCAATAAGCCTTGGTTAAACTCATGAATAATTACTGACCTGAGCACATGTTGAATTTGCTAGTTATAACTCAGAATCTAGACTTTACATATACCATCATAAACTGTCTCGATTTCAACATTCTTGCAATTGGCACAAATATTAAATGAATATAAAAGCAAAAGGGAGTTAACTGACAGAGCTCATGAAATTTAATTCATTCCAGTGACAGAAAAGCCATGCTGAAATAGCAAGTGACTTCAAAAGCCATTATAATTCTATAGCTATTTTCTAGAAATCAAAGTAATTCCTTTCCCTGAATCAGCTATACAGTTACATCCTATTTCCAAAATAGAAATAACATTATCAAAACTTACATAATAATTGTTTCTTTAAAAAATATTCAACTATTCAACTTCATCTCTGCTAAGGGCTCATTATTAAATGAAATAAATGAATATCTCTTCCCAGATGAACTGTCTCTGCAGGGTTGCAGTTCCATTGTTGGCACTACTCCATAGCATATAAGCATCCGTTTAGTACACTGTAGGTGCCAATGGGATAACATTACCAGGTGTGAGTCTAACTCTTCCTTAGTATTTTCATAATGTCCTCAATTATTACCTTGAAATAATAAGCTAATTGTGGCTTATGATTGTTTTTGAGCTATTCCAGCTCATTCATGTAGTAATAACACTAATTATATATGAAACTTAGAATTTTCCCCCCATACAAGAATCTAAAGTGTTCTGCTCTTCGAGCCTTCAGATAAACTGAAATAAAAATTAGGTTAAGTTAATGTTAAATGTTAATTGATTTTTCAATGCTCATTGGTCTTCCTTCCTAAATTACTGCTATCTAGAGACCCAAAGCTATAGCCCCATGAACTTTTAACCACTGCCAGTTACATATAACAGTGAATTTATATTTGGGGCTAATTAGAATACACAGAAATAAACTTCTGAGGATCGGAGTATACTAGTATATGTTGTGCCATATGAGTAGTACCACCTCAAGATTAACTTTATTTGAGAATAACTTTAGTATTTCTATTTTTGGCTCCCATTTTTAAGGAGTGTGGCTTCTATAGGTGGGAAATCTCTCTGTTTGGCTGAATGCTGTGAAGGAAATTAGGGAAATAAAATTGGAGTTATGAGTTAGGACAGAAATGAACATCTATTATTCATGAAGGAGAAAAGGCTTTGAAAGTGTGGAAGAAAAATATTAAAGATAAGGAGCAAGCCAAAATGGGTACTGTATGTGAGAAAGAAAGCGGTAAAGACTTCCCTAGCTGGTTTGGCTCAGTGCATAGAGCTTCAGCCCACGAACTGAAGGGTCCCAGGTTTGATTCTGGTCAAGGGCATGTACCTTGGTTGCAGGTTCCATCTCCCGGCCCTATCCTGGTCTGGCTGCCTAAGGGAGGCAACCAATTGATGTGTCTTTCTCACATGGCTCTCTCTCTTTCTTTCTCTCTCTCTCTCTCTCTCTCTCCATCCCTCCCTCCCTCCACTCTCTCTAAAAATCAATGGAAAAATATCCATGGGTGAGGATTAACAATAACAAAAAACAGACAAGAGATGAAATGGTAGAGATGAGCAATGTGTTCTTTTCAGTAGTTACTGTGGGGTGTGTGATATATACTCCTCTATCCATCTCTCTCCTTACATTTTTATTAGAAAATGCATTGTCACTAATGGTGACCCCGTGGGTTGATTCATTAGGGAAACTGGAAGGAGAACTGATCACCCTCCAGACAGGTGTGGATTCAACAGAAAAATAATTCATGGATGCAGAGGTTGGCAGGGAGGAAGTGCTGATATATGAATTGGACACTGTTTTTGATTCACCTTCTACTTTCAGAATTCAAAAAAACACTATCTGCTTTCACCAAAAGGCTATGTTATTCTACAACAAAATGACTTTGGAACAGTTTGAATGTCACAGTAATAAAACTCATTTATAAAAGTGAACTTGACAATTAATTTTGCTTCTTAAGAGATTATGCCCAGATGGCAATTTTATAATTTATCCAAGACTTAAAATACATTTATTTGAACATATTGTTTAATAAACACAATTATGATTTTCCATCTGATGAATTCTTAGCAACTTTTCTCTCTATTAGGATAACAGTTTAATTCCGTGCCAGAAGCCCCTTGAAACACAGAAGAATGAACACCTCCCTTCCGCATCATTCCAAACACTTTAATCAAGATCTCATCCCTCCTATGAGGTCATGCTAAGCAACTTCTGCTGTTGGTTACCTTGGAACTCAATGGTGATGTCCTCTCTCCTACCCAGGAAGTGAAGCTGCCTCCGTGCAGACAGAACAATTTCATGTTAAATGGGCAGGTCCTGGGACTCACAACAGAAGGCTTCCACTCTTCTTCTAATAACTAAATATCCACAATGTACCTTTATGCAAATCAAGAAGCTATGACATTCAGTTAAATAACCCAAACGCAAGTCACCTGCTTAATATAAACAGGCTTTTCATCAGTGGCAGAAGTCATGCAGAGGTTGACAGTCTTATCAATAGAAAGCACAGACAGAAGTGTAGTCTCTCGATTCATACTTTCTAAAAATAAGATTTTTCAGACACAGTTGCAGCTATTGAGAACCAAACAAGAGAGAGAAAAATACTAGAGGCCAAAGGACAAACCTCTGCCTATGATCAGAAAGACCGTCCTTCACACAACCCCGCATATAAGTTTGGGGAGATATTTACTTGGGGAGGGAGGTAAAGATTTAGAGAGTGAATGTGAAGATACTGCAATGATCATTGAAACTATCGGTGAAATACAAAGTATAGAAGCCAAAATTAAGGGCAAAAGTAACTGGCCAGAAAGGTGAGCTTTAGAATTTATCACCATCCAATTACATGGAAAGAGCATTATGCTAAGTGAAATAAGCCAGTCAGAGAAAGATAAATATCACATGATCTCACTCATTTATGGGATATAATGAACAACAGAAACTGATGAACAAAAACAGATCCAGAGACAGAGAAACAGCGATCAGACCATCAAACCTCAGAGGGAAGGTAGGGGAGGGTGGGGGTAAGGGGGAGAGATCAACCAAAGGACTTGTATGCATGCATATAAGCATAATCAATGGACACAGACAACAGGGGGGTGAGAGCATGAGTGGGGGGAATGGGGGAATAAGGACACATATGTAACACCTTAATCAATAAAGAAATTTAAAAAAAAAGAGAAAGAAACAATCATTCTTCTGGTGCTGTATTTTAAAAAATCTTTTAATTCTTAATCCAATAATTGGCATGATGTTTTACTCTTAAGGTGTTCTCTGACTCAGAGTGACAGCTCTCTGTTTTCCTTTCTCTTAACATTATTCCAAATGATAAAGAAAACCGAAGTACTTTGTCAACAGAGATTACTTTTGTCAACAATTTCAAACAGAATTTCGTAGTTTATAATACATAGAAATTGTACTGTCATCTTTACTACCTATAAGCAATCTACTTTCACATTTTACATGGGAGAAAACTCCTAAGTATATGAAATGTATTATGGGCAACTGCCATGTTTCATAGAAGCCAGAGTTCATGGCTACTACAGGGAGGATATGAACAGTAAGAATAATAAAAGGTCTAGGTAAATAATTTATTTCTCCTCCTACAGTAGTAAATTCCTCAGGCTTTTCCTTTTATTTTAATTTTTTTACTGATTTTTTTTTTTTTTTTAGAAAGATGAAGGGAGGGGAGAGGGAGAGAGAGAGAAACATCAGTGGGTTGCCTCCTTGACCCGCATGCATCCTGATTGCAACACAGGCATGTGCCCTGACAGGAAATCAAACCAGCACCCCTTCAATGCATGGGATGATGCTCAACCAATTGAGCCACACCAGCCAGGGTTCCATTGGTTATTTTAAGATAAACTTCTGTTCCTATATTTAGAAAACAATATTTCACTCATGCCAATATATAAATACAGACTTTTAAAAGTCTTATAGCAATACTAGTGACCCGGTGCACGAAATTCGTGCACATTAAAAGGGGATTAATTAGAGGAAATAATTTAATATTGCTATTTGCCCTTTCTCTATAATAGAAGTGTCAGAGATGAAAGAAAATTAGTAAAATGTATATGAAAACCTTCTTCCTGTCAGAGTCTGGGGCACACCATGGGACCCAGAGTCAAGTCCCTGCCCACCCACATGCACCTCAAAATCACATGAGACCCAGACCGGGCTGCCCCCCCCATTGGGCTAGATCCAGACCCAGCCAGTCCCATCCTTGTCAAGCCCTGCCAGGCAGGGGGCATAGCCTCAGGTCCCCTGGCCCAGCACCAGGACTGGGGGCGTGGCCTGAGGTCCTCCAGCCCAGACTGGGGTGGGGGGGGTGTGCCTTGAGGTCCTCCATCAAGCCCTGCCAGGTGGGGGACATGGCCTGAGATCCCCTGTCAAGCCCCGCTGGGTGGGGGGCATGGCCTGAGGTCCCCCATCACCCTGCCAAGTTGGGGGGGGGTGCAGCCTCAGATCCCCCAGCCCAGCACCAGGAGGGGGACACAACCTCAGGTCCCCCATCAAGCCCCGCTGGGCAGGGGTGCGGCCTGAGTTCTCCCAACCCAGCAATGGGGATGCACCTTGAGGTCCCCCGTCAAGCCCCGCTGGGTGGGGGGCACGGCCTGAGGTCCCCTGTCACGCCCAGCCAGGCAGGGGGGCGCAGCCTCAGGTCCCCTGCCCTGGTGCTGGGGTGGGGGGGTACAGCCTGAGGTCCCCTGTCAATCCCCACCGGGCTGGGGGTGCAGTCTGAGGTCCCCTGTCCAGGTTCTGGGGTGGGGGCGGGGCTTGAAGTCCCCTGTCAAGCCCCACCTGGTGGAGGGCATGGCCTAAGGTCCCCTGTCAAGCCCCACATGGTGGGGGGCATGGTCTCAGGTCCCCTAGCCTGGCACTGGGGCAGGTAGTATGGCCTGAGTTCCCCCAGCCTGATGCCAGGGCAGGGGGTGCGGCCTGAGGTCCCCTGTCAAGCCCTGCCAGGTGGGGGGCGCAGCCTGAGGTTCCCTGTCAAGCCTCACAGGGGTGGGGGAGGGCGTAGCCTCAGGTCCCTGCTGATTGCTTGTTTAGGCTCCTTATGGGAACTTGGCCTCAGCTGTGGGTACAGCCATCTTTGTGATGGAGTGATGGTCAATTAGCATATTCCCTCTTTATTAGATAGGATTTCCCCAGGTGTGTTCTATGAAATTTTTCTGTGATATGTTAAATGGTCTAGATCAGGGGTGGGCAAACTTTTTGACTCGAGGACCACAGTGGGTTCTTAAACTGGACCGGAGGGCCGGAACAAAAGCATGGATGGAGTGTTTGTGTGAACTAATATAAATTCAAAGTAAAGGAGCAGAGGGGAGAGCAAGAGAACCGGATAGAACAGCCAGATCCGGCCCTCGGGCCATAGTTTGCCCAAGGCTGGTCTAGACAGTGGTCGGCAAACTCATTAGTCAACAGAGCCAAATATCAACAGTACAACTATTGAAATTTCTTTTGAGAGCCAAATTTTTTAAACTTAAACTTCTTCTAACGCCACTTCTTCAAAATAGACTCGCCCAGGCCGTGTTATTTTTTGGAAGAGCCACACTCAAGGGGCCAAAGAGCCGCGTGTGGCTCACGAGCCGCGGTTTGCCGACCACTGGTCTAGAGAAGAATGGATCTTGCTCAACTAAGTTTGAAAGCACTAAACAGATATTTTTTCTTTAGGACTTCTCAGAACATTTGGCATGCTCAAGCATTTAATGAGTTTAAAAGGCAATAGACTCTGTAGAGTTTCACATCTTATTAGGTCAGGAACTATTGCAGTGAGCATCCATTCGGTGATATTAGGATTGTGCTGAATACACTTTGGTAAATGGGTAAATGTGCAATAGCAAACCTATACACTTTTTGTTTCATGTTGTGTGTTAGAAATCATGAAATAGAGTAGTTCTATTAATTTAATCATCACATAAATGACAGGTCTTTGTTCTACACACGTGAAAATGGAGTATTATCTGCAAGTTTATGGAAATGTATTAAACAAAAGAAGCTATCAAGCAAAACAGAAACAGACTCATAGCTGTCAGGGGGAGGAATGGGAGAGCTGAGTGAAAAAGGTGAAGGGATTAAGAAAAAACAAACTCATAGTCAATAGTATGGTCATTACCAGAAGGAAATGGTGTGAGGGGAGGCAGGTGTGGGTAAAGGGTAAATGATGAGGGAAAGAGACATTACTTGTGGTTGTGGACACATAATTATATACCTTAAACCTATATAATTTTATTAATCAATGTAGCCCCAATAAATTCTATTTAAAACAAAGAAACTTATGGATGGCAGATTCTTTCAATGAGGACTTAATGCTTTGCCCAACATGTTCTAAAAACTAACATAAAAAGGGCTCATGGGCCCTTTAATCCATATCTTTGTAAAAAGGGAAAGCTAAGTAAGAGGAATGAAATAGAATTTTATATTGGGTTACACTGTTATTTAGAAGGAAGTCTTATTTGAAAAAATGCAATGCTCTACAGTTTATTGATCATTAAAAAAAAAAAACCTCTGAGTCATAAAGTGAGTCTGGCATTAAATAAACCAATTATCCCCTTTGACATATAAAATATTAGTTAACATTATATTGTACCCTAAGTTACTTATAAGATTTGTATTCATATTTAAAGGAAATTGTTCAAGTATATATTTTCTTTGAATAATACTACAAAATATAGGCTAAAGTTTGTTATTCACATAAGCACAATGTATCTCTGTATATTAGTCTCCTACTTAAGCCACTTACTAGCATGTGACCTTGGATAAGTACTTGACTTCATGTGCATCTCAGAGTTCTCATAAGTAAACTGGGAAAAATAATTATAATCACACGCACACTATATCATTTTTGTGATGATTAAAGAAGTTGACGAACAAAGTATTTAGGGCAATTCTTGGCACAGAGTAAACTTCCAATATGTTTTAGACATTGTCATTATTATCATCATCATTATATTATTAATGAAGATAGTGTGCTGCCACACAAACTATAGGAAGGTCTCACTGTATCTAGGTTGGTTAAGAAGAACACCTCAGAAGAAGATATTTTCACTGATACTTAAAGAATAGGTGCTAGCCATGTGAAGAATGTGGTAAAGCACTTTCCATGCTTTTTTTTTTTTAAAGGATATGAAAAGGACTTGAGATAAGAAAACATTTAGAGAGCCACTTTCCCAGCAGTAACAAGACAACTCCAGGGAAATTAGAAGAGAAATTAATGAAGGAACTATTTACAAAGTTATGAGCAGGAAACACAGCATAGATGGGTTAACAGTAGAAGAGCCGTTAGTACTGCTAAGCCAAAAAGATGAAAGAGGTCAGTGGTAACCAGAACCCAGAAGGAGGGGGCAGTAGATCAGGCTGCTGTGAGAGGCCTTGACCAACTACTAAAGGAGAGGTGACTGCACAGGGAGGAAGCCAGGAAAGAAATAACTTATCCTTCAGATCTCCTGGTAAGGCATCCTATTATTTAACCCAAGGACCCAGAAGGAAAGGAAACCATTAATGTAGTTTTTAGAAGCCAGCCTCCTGGGCACAGAGCAAGTTGGAGAAAGAAGGAGAGAGGGATAATAGAGGCAAATGAAAACTCTCTAGCACTGTGAATTAAAATAATTGCAAAAATCTGGTATGGATGGAATATATTGATTTAGGAGTGGAATGCTACAAAAGAAGGGTAGATAGACAAGCAGGGAATGAATTACTCAAAGGCACCAAAGGGATTTAGATTTTGTTCTAAATGCAATGAGATGTCACTGAAGGGGTTTCAGAAGGTAATGAAATGATCCAATGTGTTTGAACTCAGTCTGGTATGTGAGGAATAGATTGGAAGAGCATAAGTGCAACTAGGGAAACCCATATAGAAGCTATACAATAATCTAGTCTAAAAGCATGACAGTGGCTTGGATCAGGATGGGAACCATGGAGACAGAGAGAAGTGGGCACATTCAAGTTGAGGGCAGAACAGATAGGACCTTTTTATGAATTTGATGTCTGGATATTAGAAAAGGGGAGACTAAAGATGATTATTACTAGATTTCCAGTTTGAGCATCAGGCCAAATGTTGTTTAATCGGTAAGACAGGGCAGGAACAGAATTGGGATATTTTTAAGGGATTTAATCTTGGATATGTTAAGTTTGAGATGACTCTGAGGCATCAGGTGAAGATGTCAAATAAGCAATAAAATATCTAACTTCTAAGTCAGGGAAGTGGGCTGGCCTTATAAGGAGTCACCAGAATGTGTTGGTAATTAACAACCTGCCGGGAGAATTGACATCACCTAGGCAGAGTACCATGGGAAAAAAGAAAATTATTTACTCAGATCATTTTCACAGAAACCAGCTGAGTTTGAAACAGAAACAATTATTCGTTTTTTTGTGCCATAGATACTTCTGGTGGTGTGATGAAACCTGTGACCCTCATCTCAAAATAATTTTTCACAAAACATAAATAAAACACACAGGATAACAAAGGAAACCAATAACTTCGAAATATACTTATCAAAATATAAAAAGCAAATTTGTAATAAAGTTGTTTATTTTCAATGCACTAAATAACTATGAGGGTAAGTCTAGTAACTACCATAAATTTAAAGTACTGATGCGCATAAATGACATTTTGTAACATCTGTAACAACTGGAATATGGTATGAACACATGTTATTTCTGCTAATGACAAAGACACAGACATTCTCATGTTATTGTGTGCTTGCCTATCCTCAAAGTCGATAAAATTTTAAATGTTAGTAAGGAATACCCCTACCCTGGAGGAGGGCACTGTGTTGGTAGTGCTGGGAGTGGGGGAGGGTGGAGAATGTTGCCTGAGGTGGAAGAATATTTGTGAATAGGAGAGCTCCCTGAGTGGTGGGAGCACAGTGCAGGCCTTGGGAAGTATCCTCACAGCTGTCTCTTTAGCCGTGTCAGTAAGGGAGTGTGTGTTGGGCATTTCAGATGAAGCAATAACATGGAATGCTATGGCATCTGAGGCAGAGTAATCAAATGCAGCAAAAACACTGTTACCGTATACACTGTCCTTATGCTCTGTATCGTTTTTTTTCTCAGAAAGGCAGGTAGTGGAAAATCTAGGTGTTGTCTCCCAACGGCTATTTCTTCCATCCTCCCAAACAGCATCTTGAGAAATTGTCTTTAGATGTCACACAACACAGTATCCTGCGTATCTCCAAGGATGGTGACACTGTCACACTCTAAATCCCTACACCAGGCTAGAATGGGACTAGGATGGTGACACTGTCACACTCTAAATCCCTACACCAGGCTACTGACTAAGTGGCTGAAAAGTCCTTTGGAAACACCAAGCTAAGGCCTCAAAACAACACCAGGTGCTGCCTCTTCTCCGCTTCTTCTACTCCTGCAGCTGACTCCCCGGCCTGCTCCTCCTCCAACTACATCTCTTTCTGGGTTCTACCACATTCATTCCTTTATTGCATTTTTTTTTTCATTTTTTAATTTCTCTATATAGTGATATAGGTAAGAAAATAACACCATTCAAGGCAGTGCAGTTGACATAGAGAGTTTGATTTTAAAAAAAATATTTAGGAGGTGAAATACACATGGATGAAAGACTGTTGATAACAGTAACATACATACATAAGAAATACAGATAGAGGAGAATGTTTTGTGATGAACAATCCAGTTTTGGATATTTAGAATGCTAAGTGCTTGTGTTGTTGACAAGGCAGTTAAGAATGTAAATATATGGAGCTGGGAGTCATGAGCATATAGGAGGGTGCACACAGCAATGGATGGGGACTACATCTCCCAGGAAAATGAAAGTACAGATGGTAGACATGGAATGCTGTAAACACTGACATTTAGCAGAATTATGATTTGCTATTAAAATTTTGTGTAACACAAAAGCAGAGATCTCTGGAGAAGAGAAAAGAGATTGATTTAGAGTGGTTACCACTGTTATTTTTTGCCCTCAAGTGTGTTTCTGTATAATAGGGCAGCTATTGAAGTGTTACAGTCAACTTTAAAAATAAACTAACCTCCAAGCTGCAGTCACAGGACAGTAACAAATATTCTTAGACAAGGAAACAGAAATTTCCCACTGGTTGTCAGCCAAAACCCTGCATTAAATCAGAACATAGATCAAACTGCATTACAACATCAAGTGCTCAACACTGCTTGCTGCCAAGTGCTGCCTTTTAAGGTCTTGCTTCTGACAGGTGACAGTTCCTACCAAGGCTGTCAAAATCTGAAAGACAGTACAAGTTGAACACTCCAAGGTTCTCAGGTGTTTCCATACTTTTGCTGTCCTCTGCATGGAACCATTTACCTGTCCACTCCTCCCTCTCCTAGCCCTTCTAACAACATTCCTCCTTTGTCACCCATGCCTACCTTTAATCATCGCTCATTCATTGAAAGTTCCTGTTTAGCTGCTTCTCACCTAGGAGTTTCGTGGGTTTTGCCATTTTCTATGATATTACCTTGTTAGCTTGCAAGTAGAGCAAAATCTCAGGCCCTCCACAGATTTTGACAGAAGGAAGAACCAGTAAGTTGGAGTTCCCTCACAAAATTTCTCACCTGTTTCTTGATACCTGATAGTTCACTCCATTCCTGAGATTAATGGTATGCCTTTCTAAGTAAACTCCAAATATTTTATAGAGTAAGACATAAAAATAATTATCACATGGAAAAATAAAATAAAAGAATATAGAATAACAATTATAGAAGATATTATGGAAAGATTACCACTGAGCCACGAATGGAAGAAATGTCCACACAAAGGCTCTAGTATGAATTACCCAAGGAAAACTTGCCTCCATCAAATTATTTGGACATCAATATTTCTGTTTGGCTTATCTGTTGTTATATTTTCACAATTGATTCTGAATTTTTTTCTAAATTCACCAGCCTTACCATTGCAGAAAAGTATCTATAAATCACATTTTTAAAACTCTTAATAAAATAACCTGTTTTTAATTAATTTATTACCAAATCCGTTTGGCAGTTTCAAGAACGTTTTGATTTCTAACATTTCTAGTGCATTTTAATCTTGAAATAATTTAAGAGGTGAATTCTTAAATCAATAAGTGGGGTTAATCAGCAAAGTAACTCTTTACAAGTATACTTTTCTTAATGTTTTTTTATTCTGACCATGCTTCTGTATTTTTTTTTTGGTATTTTATTTTATTAATCCTCACCAGAGCATATTTTTCCATTGATTTTTAAGGAAAGTAGAAGGGAGAGGTAAAGACAGAGAGAAACACCAATTTTAGAGAAACACATCGATTTGTTACCTCCTGCACGAGCCCCAACCAGGGTCCGGGCCAGGAGGAGCCTGCAACCTAGGTATGTGCCCTGGTCTGGAATCAAACCCGAGACCCTTCAGTATGCAGGCTGACGCTCTATCCACTGAGCCAAACCAGCTAGGGCTACAAGTATATATATATTTTAAAAATTTTACTGAAAATATTTAAATCACTCTTACCCTAGAATTATGGAACAAAATTAATAAAAATAAAATTCTCACTATTAATACTTTCTATTTGTCATTCAAAAGCTCCAAATACTTAATGGGCATTACATAATTAATGTCTATATTACTCTGGGGAAATGAGTAAGCACATAAGTTACTCATTCTCTCTAATATGTAATTAGGGGCCCAAGGACCCAAGTATTCAGTCATTCTTTTAAGGAATGCACCTTTCTAAATTATACATAGAACCCAACAATTGACCATACTGCCTGGATCTGGAAAAAGTTTCTAATAAGGTCCCATGGGTATAATGATAGGAGAGTTTCTATGAATTTTAAAAGCTTTCTGAAATCTTTATGATGGGAGCCTATTTCTAGGCTTCTAATCATCATGAATTTAGCAGTTATATTCAGGTAAATATTTCTGGCATTCTTTATATAGAAAATATACGTGTGTCAACATTGCACTGATAAAACGTGTTCTTTTAATTAATTAGCTAACTAGTTTTTATTATAATACTTTCAAGATTTTCCTGGGATTTCAGCTCAGTCGTCTGGGAGTTCTCTGTGATTAATGTATTCACAGCAGTATTTGTGAAGGTCCAATCATAAAGATGGGAATTCAAGAATGAGAGAGGAAAGCTAAGCCAATCTTGGGCAGAGTGAGGTAGAATATGTCAAAACTGCATCTCAGAGTGTGCTTCACAGAGAACATGCCTGCAAAAATTGGTCCTGTGAATGGTCCAAGAAAGAAGCATTAAGGTGAAGTTTTTGGAACTGGATCACTTGCTACCCACTGGCAATAAGAAGCTTTATTGCTAATGGCAGATAGAGCACTGTAATCTCTGGTACAAGTGGCAGTCCAATTGTTAAAACTCTCCAGAGCCATAAGTTGGGATATTATGCCAGTGGAGGAAAGCATATTAGCCACTGCACTGTGTTAAGCATCTGAGAAATGTGAAAGAAATAGTAATAAATGACACAATGCAATTGGGTGGTAACTACTAAGAACAACTGGTATTCTGAAGAAAAAAAATAAGAAAAGCTGAGAGCAATTAGTTCCTGATTGAAAGAGTTGTGTGAAAGTCACAGGGCCTCCTTGGTTGTTCACAAAGAGTCACTAATCTTTTGCAGAGGGCAGAGAAAGTTGAGGACCAGGCCCAAGGCTTCATAGTTAGAGCAGCCTAATTCCAAAGAAGGTTAAACCCTTAACCAAAGCAGACCTGCTCTGCCAAGATCAGAGCTCTGTGTGTAAAAGAATGAGACCCAAGCAGGTCTCCATGGGATCCAGAGCAGGAAAGCCCTGAAGTCTTTAATATATAATAAAATGCTGGGCACCCAACCTACCAAGCTATCTGTAGCTGAAACTATGCACCGATTGAAAAACAACTGTCGGCATACTACTAAGATCAAGAGCTTGCCCATGAGGCACTACGTGGTCTTGCTGCCATATTTGCACATTATGAGTTTGATATTTTCAGATCCACCAAATCATGAAAAAGTGGTCCAAAAACAATCTGTCTTAAAGTGGAACCAGCACAAGCAGAACCAGAGCTCACAAGCAAATTGTATGGGTCTGTAGCCCACACCTTCATGCCAAGAAGGTGTAGCTCTCGCTCAGCTCACAGCCACGACTATATGAAGGATCTCCTACAACCAGCTAACCAAGGAAGAAAAGCCTGGCTTGGTTTGAGATGGGTCAGCTTGGCATGTGGTTACAAGTCAAAACGGGGCAGCAGGTGTAACATCTCAATGAAGGGGTATCATACGAGACAATGGGGAGGGAAAATCCTCCCAAAATGCAACCTGTGGGGCAGTGCACTTGGTCCTCCGCTTTCTGTGAAAAGACAAGTGGAGTGAGAAGGAGTTCAGTGGGCTTCCCCTCCCATTGCTAAGAAATATTTCACTGTTCAGTTGAATCACATGCTTTGATTCCAATCAAATGAGCATACTTCCTTTTTATTTTTTATGATTAAAAATATATGATAAACCACATCTTCATTTATTTGAGGGCTTCCTGAAAAAGAGCCAAATTTAAGGCTCAACTATGACATCTTTGCGGATCCACATGGTTAACATAATTGTATTTTATAAGTGGGATTTTGATTTTTCACCAATGGGTATTTTCCCTGCTTCAAATTACACATTTAGGCTTGTTTATAAATATAAGGCCTTGCTGTACCTGCCAGGAATGCTTTGCTGAAAAGAGAGTAAATAATTGATATGTAATAGTTACTGGTATGTATTTTTAAAAGAAACACAAATATGAGACTCCTCCTAAGGCAAGCTGTTCATCGGGGTAGCCTCCCTTGGCATTATCCTAGACACAGCACAGCCCCTCCTCGCTGCTCTCCCCTTCTTGCTCTTCTTTCCATTTCTACCCTAGAGTCTCTCATGTTTTGTCACAGAATTATTTGTTCAACCAACTGAATTCAGCAAATATGCTAGTTAATAATGCCTTAAGGAGTTACTCTTCCCAGGACTATTTTTATTTCAGTAGAAATCTATTAAAGACAAATAGACGCAAAGCATAAAGGAATGATTTTTAGATGATTGAATCTGACACATGCAGAGAGAGATTTAGTCACCTAATCTCACTTTGTATCATCTTTTGTATTTGGAGCATGAGACTTGTTATCCAGGAACATCTAAAAATTTCTAGCTCAGAGATGGTGATGTTTTATTTTATTAAGCATCAGAAGATAAGGCAGAAGGGCAGATTTTTTATAGCTTTACTGCCATTTTATTTCCTCTCAATTATATTAACATCAAAAAATCTTTTGACAAAAGAAAATAATTCTATAAATCACTAAATGAACACAACTATTTTCACTTCTGCAAATTTCACTTATGCTTTTTCAAAATACAAAATATGATACATAACCGTAATCCCAATTCCATACAAATTTATAATCTGCTGCTTTAACTTACTTTAGACTAGTTTCTTTCCCATGCTTCAATAGAGTTTTCATAGCTATTCATTTTAATAGCTACATAATTTTCCATTAAGTTGAATGTAACATAATTTACTTTTATGTTATTAAAATTAAGTCTATGTTTTTGCTATTATGTATACTTCAATGTACATTTAGCATACATAGCTTTATATTATTTTTAAATTATAGCTGTGGAATTAAATACCAATAGTAGAGTGTGTAAGACAAACATATGAACATTTTTATTCCCCTTAATTAGTATCATTATCTCTTATATCTGCTCTCCAAAATTCTTGTAGCAATTATAGTTTAAACTATTTTAATAGGCATCAAATCTTCAAAAAATGAAGTAGCTTACCCCTAATAAAGAGCTTCATCAGTAACAGAGCAGGCATTAGAATTTCATTTCTTGACTCCCTGACATTAATTTATTGAGTACAGTTGTACATACAAGAAAAAAGGAAATCATGAGCTTGATTTTGCCAAAAAGAAGAATGTAAAATTCACTGAATTGCAATGATAATTAGGACTTCAGTTGATGCTGTTTCCTCAGCATAAAATACTTTCTCCAGAGCTTCTCATTTCTTAGCAATTTCTACACATTCTTTTTTTAGAGCAGAATTCATTTTACTTTGTGGAAGAAACCTTTTCTCACTTCCAATCAGGTTATGTTTCCTATTAAATACTGTCATTCTAAACCAACTTCTTGTAGAATCTATTACAATTATAATTAAGTCATTAATAATTTATTAATTTTCTAATAGAACATAAGGGAACTCTGTCTTGTTCTTCACAATATCTACAACATCTAAAGCAGTGCCTAATATACAAAAAGCCTTCAATATTAATTGAATGAGTAACCACTAAACAGATAGTAGAATGGTTGGTCAAATAAATATATTATTTAGGTAGGACTAAACTACACTCATCAAAATAGTTATCTCTTTTTTGTTTAAAAATCTATAAGGAAGCTTCCAGTTCAAAATGATGCATTTATTGTAAGGATTTTCCTTTATTGACTTAAAAAAAAAAACAACACAGTGAATTAACAGTAAAAAAAATATACAAATAGCCCTGGCTGGTGTTTCCTAGTGGTTAGAGCATTGGCCCACACACCAAATGTTCTTGGGTTTGATTGCCAGTCAAGGGCACATACCTGGATGGTAGGTTTGCTCCCCGCCCTGGTTGGGACGAGTGCAGGAGGCAACAGTTGATGTATCTCTCTCACATTGATATTTCTCTTCTCTCTCTCTCTCTCTCTCTCTCTCTCTCTCTCTCTCTCTCTCTCTCTCGTCTTTCTCTCTCTCCTCCCCTCCTCCCTCCCATCCACTTTATCTGAAAAGCAATTGAAAAAATATCCTCAGGTGATGATTAACAACAACAAAATACTACAAATAAAATATACTCCAAAAATAAAAAAATATGCTATTGGTGAAAGAAAATTTTCCCGACAGACAGAATGCACATGAGAGTGTAATGGTAGACAAATTAGACCAGAGGAAATTAGAACACAAAGTATTAACAAGAAAATATAGCAGATATGGAAGTTGTTTAGTCTGGTAAAGGCCTAGAGTTGGCAGGCATAAAAAAATAGAGATGGGGTATAAGGAAGTACCATGTAATAATTACAGAGCTACTGATACAATTCCGGGATCTTTCCCAGCTAGTACCCTAAAAAGTACTACCTAAAGAGAAAGATTTTCCTAGTGGCCAATCCTGATGTGTCAAGGATGGGGAGAGAGGCAGATGAAAGCATGCAGAGACTCCACCTGTGGGAATGCAGTTGGGATTCAGCAGCTCACCTAAGAATACAATAGGCTCATGTATTTCCCAGCAGAGTAGAGAAAGCTTACATTAATGGCCTTCATGGTTCAGGGACTGCCTGAGTATTTCCTAACTTTGCAAACAAAAGATAGCTGCCTTGGTGACAGAATCTATTCACTTCAAGAAAATTCACACCAGGCATTCCACTCAGGTTAGAGGCTTTGGGGTATAGATACATAAGTGTGACTCCTATCTATCTATGCTAATCAGCATAAGCCTTTATCCTAAACCTGAGTGATCAAACAAGAATTAACATGCTATTTAATAAAAACTAGAGGCCTGGTGCACGAAATTCATGCATGAGTAGGGTCCCCAGGCCTGGTCAGCGATCAGAGCCGGGCCGATCAGGGCCCAAAGGCCCCAGCAGGGTTGGGAGAGGAGGTGATGGTTGCCAGTCAGGGTGAGAAAAGAACAGACACCAGACATTGACACCACCACTGCGTGGTTCCCCGCCTCGCCCCTCCTTCCCTCGCTGTTGCACCACCACCACAGCAGGCATGTGGTAGGTCAATCAGGGCCTGCCGGCAGGGGGCAGGGAAGAGACGGGGTGCAGGAAGTTGGCCACTGGCCCCAAGGAGGGAGCCAGCCCTCAGCCCCCCTGGGACGGAGGCCACATCCATCACCACCCACCCCCAGTTCCCCATCCCAGCCCAGGTCCTGGCCCTTATTAGGAGATTGGAGCCTGCAGGCCAAGGGGGAGGGACTGCGGGAGGTTGGCCAGCTGGGGGAGGTTGGCTGTGGGAGCACATTGACCACCAGGGGGCAGCTCCTGCATTGAGCATCTGTCCCCTGGTGGTCAGTGCGCATCATAGCGACTGGTCATTCCGGTTGTAACAGTCACTTAGGCTTTTGTATCCTATACTAGTGGCCCGGTGCACAAAATTCATGCACTGGGGGAGGGAGAGAGGGGAGGGTGTCCCTCAGCCCAGCCTGCACCCTCTCTAATCTGGGACCCCTCAGGGGATAACCAGCAATCCAGAACTGCTGGCTCCTAACCACTTGCCTGCCTGATTGCCCCTAACTGCTTCTGCCTGCCAGCCTGATTGTCCCTAACTGCTCCCCTGCTGGCTTGATTGCCCCTAACCACCTCTGCCTCAGCCCTGCATCCGGGACCCAGGATTCCCTCCTCCAGCTGACCATAAGCACCCAGGATCCAGGCTTCCCTCCCTCTGGTCAGCCACAGGTGCCCAGGCCGGCTGCAGCCGCAGGAGATGGTGGGCAGGTGGCTTCGCCTGGGCTGCAGCCACAAGTGCTGGCACCCGGGACCACAGGGTGGGCTGGAGCCCGGGACCGCAGGGTGGGTGGCTTATCCATCTCCGGGGCCACAGCCAGCCACAGGTACTGGTGCCTGGGACTATAGGGTGGGTGGCTTCTCCGTCTACCAGGCTGTAGCCAGCCGCAGGTGCTGGCACCTGGACCACAGGCAGGCGGCTTCTCTGTCTTCCCTGGGATTCAGTGTGGGCAACTTCTCTGGCTGGCTGTGGCCTGGAATCATGGGGTAGGCAGCTTCTTCATCTCCCTGGCTGCAGCCAGCTTCAGGCGCTGGGACCCAGTTTCTCCATCTCCCCCAGGACATGGGGCAGGCAGACTTGAAGCTTCTGCTGCTGGCTGCAGCCTGAGATCACAGGACAGGTGCCTTCTTCGTCTCCCAGGCTGCATGCAGCCAGCCTCAGGCACTGGCGCCCGACTTCTCCGACTCCCACAGGCCCAGAGCAGCTGGGGGGGTGGGGCTGCCACCATCTTTTCAGGTTAATTTGCATACTCACTCTGATTGGCTGTTGGGCATAGCGGAGTGATGGTAATTTGCATGTTTATCTTTTATTAGTGTAGATAATAAAGAGCTAATATGCTAATTAGACCAAACAGAACGACCATCTGGACAACCTTCCGGGACGAAGCCGGGGCTGCAAGGGTTGGCCGAGGCTGCAAGGGGCTGCAAGGACCAGCTGAGGCTGTGAGGGCCAAGCCCCTTGCACAAATTTTGTGCATCGGGCCTCTAGTATATAGATAACAACAGGAAAAAGAAACATTCAGTTTTCAAGTTTTAAAAACAGAACTCTGAGCCAAATATCAACATTGTCAGAAGCAAAAGATGATTTTTAAAAATTCTAGTTTCATGCTAAGAGAGATTTAAAGAGATCATTACTGAAAGTTTCCCTTCTGTTTAGGATTTAGAGAGCTAGAAAGAACATTGTGCCCACCACAGAAACAAGAAAATGCTGAATACACATACACACCAAAGAGAAAACAACTTACTGTCAAGACAAGTAAATTAACAGAATTGAACTCACAGATACTCAGATGCTGAACTACATAGTACAGGATTACAAAGGGAAATAAAGGAAGTGTAAGAAATAATTTTAATAACTAAAAGCCAGATTCAAGTCTTCAGATTTTAAGGGATCTTTAGATGCATAGTTAAAATTTGAAATAACTCAAACCAATATTCATCCTAATAAAATTCAGAACTCCTAGAATGGATCAAAAAAATTAAAGCATTTAAAAACAAAAATAAGTTTACCTTCAAGGCATTAATAGAAGATTTGAATCAAATTTCCCATCAGTATTACTGGAAACTAGAAAATGGAGCAATGTCTTCAAACTTTTGAAAGCAAGAGATTTTTAATTTAGAATTCTACACTCACCATACTAGATTGGAGTTTGCAAACAAAATAAAGACATTCGTAACTGTAAAGACTACTTGAAGGAATATGAAAGAAATTAAACTAAAACATGAAATCTAAGAGAAAGGAAATAGAAGATCCAAGGAAAAGTATACTAACTCAAGGGAGAACTAACAAGAAGTTGTAGAATTACATCTTTTTGACAGATTTAGAGAGTTAATGTATCCCAGACCAACAAATAAGAAGTATAATGAAAAGTTTGTGTGTTCTTAATTATAATCCATATTTTAATTGAATCACCAGGTGATTTCTTTGTACATTAAAGTTTAAGAAACATTGGTGTGAGTGATCTAAATTGCTAATGTACCACATCACAAGTCATTTGATAAATTCTAAAGTTGATAAATTTAAAAAATTAAAGTCCAAAAATGACATTCAGAATAATGGGCAGGGGGCGTAACACTTGAACTAAAAATAAAAAATGTTTAACAGTTATTAGCTCTATGAAGTAAGATTATAGGATGGAATTGAGGTAAGTTTTTACTCTTCATATTCCATTCTTGGTATGACTTGTATTTAATTTTTTAACTATATAAAATATTACTTTTATAGCTATTAGAAAGACTATAAATAGCAGTCCCAATAATTGCAAAATATTCATAGTTCTACAACTGTTTTAAACCTCCATTACTTGCATTTGCTAAGCTAAATTCAGTATACTAAATCAGATAATCGTTATAGGCAAATTAACCTTATAAAAAACAAATACTATTACAATGAAGCATAAGAAAATATTTCCAAACTACATTTGAAGTTGTATTTATCTTTAAAGTAGTCAAAACAATAAAATTCTATTTTGTTTCAATAAAAATCTTTGAAGGTTCCTTAGATTTGATTGGAATGGGATTAAACTTGAAAATGTTTGCCTTTTGGAGTGAAAAACAATTATTGTCAAAAAAGCAACCATTCATTGTTCATATCACAACATAATGAAGTTCTAAAACAGCCATTATTTCTATACATTCATAAATTGAAAGTAGTACTTATAATCTTATGTCCATATTTAAAGTACAATTCTAAAAATGAGATTAATCCCACTTTTTTATTCTAAATCCCAAAAGGAGTTTATTGTTTTGTCTTTATTACTGAAATAATCCTACTCCATTCATATTTCCTGGAGTTAAAACTATGCACGACATTTTGTATTAGTGCCAGTGGTCAGCAAACTGCGGCTCGCGAGCCACATGCGGCTCTTTGGCCCCTTGAGTGTGGCTCTTCCACAAAATACCACGGCCTGGGCGAGTCTATTTTGAAGAAGTGGCGTTAGAAGAAGTTTAAAAAATTTGGCTCTCAAAAGAAATTTCAATCGTTGTACTGTTGATATTTGGCTCTGTTGACTAATGAGTTTGCCGACCACAGTATTAGTCAGCTGTGTTAAGGTAATTAGCAACCAATAAATTTCAATATCTTACAACAACGAAGATTTATTTCTCACTGATATTGCATGTTGGCAGCTGTGGGTTTCTGCTCCACGTGTCCTTTCATTCAAAAATCCAGGCTGAAGGTGAGACATCTACCTGAGACATATAATCCTCATGATGAGGAAAAATAACAAGAGAAATGATGGAAACAGACACAATGGCTGTTGAAGATTTCGGCTTGGATGTGGTGCTTGGGTCACATTCCATTGGCCAAAGCCCATTGTGCATTGGATAGGAATCTGTATTTCACAGTGGGCACAGCAAGTTACATAGAAAGGTTGGGATTATAATTCTCTTTCAAAAAGGAGTCTATTTTTTGGAACAGTAATAGGATCTTCCATAGTCCCTTTCTTTTCTTTTTACTTCACACTCTGTCATGCTCACCTTGTGAGATAGTTAAGGTTATTTGCCAGATGATGAAGGATTCTACAGAGGAACTATTAAGCTGGTCAGGTTGAACTCCTGCCAAAAGAATGGCTGAGTAAACTGAATAATGAAACATTTTTAATATTCTTTAACTCCACAAAAATTCCCTATTTTTGTTAAGCTGATGCCACTTTAAAGTACCTTTTAATTATATGAGGAAAACATAGGCTTATAAATATTATTTTTGTGTAGAATTTTTAAAGGACATAAAAAAATAAATATCTGAGATGTTTTATTTAATCCCAGGATTAAACTGGGAGCCAAATTTGACCTCAGATCAGTTCTGAATATTGATTTCTCAGTTGAGTAGGAAAACCTATTTAATTCCAATCAGATCTATGCAAAACAAATAACTTAGAAAAGGATTTAGTTTGAAACATTAGAATTTACCAGACTATGTGATTTTCCTACATCTGTATGCAAGTCAGGATGCAGACTGAAACTTTGTCAATATCACTGTACCACACTCATTAGTAATGGTTTGCCTGTACCTTTTATCCAAATAGCTATCATCTTCAATCAATAGAATGTCTGCTGTTAAAATTCTGGCACTCCTGAACAACAAATGATACAGGGTAAATGCTGTCACCTAGATAGAGTATAGGAATAAAAATATGTTTCAATGGTTGCTTAATGATTTTTATTATAAAGTATAATTGTTGTTCTGCAAAAAAAAGTACCTAGAAGGTACTAGTTGCTCTAAATAAGAAAAAAGTTTTAGAAATAAAATCATAACATACATACATTCACTTCTGTATTTTGTCTTTTTGTATTCAAATACAAAGCTGCACAGGTGGGGGAAATGTCCTTTTCTTCTTAAATTTTAAGGCAAAATAATTAATTAATGTAAGGTTTCCCATGTAATATCATATAACACAAACCTAATGTTATTTTTTTTATTGTCAAATTATAGTGGATTAAAATAAGCCAGATGTAGAAATATAAAGGGAAAGTCCATGAGGTGGGGGTGATGAAGTTTTTCAGGAACTAGGGTAGTAAAAATATTACTCTAAATTTCCCAATTCTGTTTCATTTCAAAAAGTGTCTGGCATGAGGAGCAGTGTATTACAAACAGTCCTATATTTGAATCTTAGCTGTGTAGCTATGGGAAAGTCAAACTGTTTGGGCTTCATGTACAAAATGGGGGAAGTAAGATGTAATTGAAAATATTGTAAGAATTCAAGAGAATGTATATATAAAAATCCTGCATAGTTATTAGCTCATATGTGGCATTCAAATTTTGCAACTTTTATTGTCATGGTTGTTTTAATGTTTGTTAGTTACTATAAAAAAGTAATAAAACTTCCATAAGCTACTCTGGTGCTTATTTTAAACAAACTCCTCTCAAAACCTTTAGGGACTATGCTCTATCCAAGGCAATGTGTTAAGAGCTATGACAGATACAAAGGGGGAAAAATGGACTCATTTTCACCTTGTAGTAAATGTAGAATTGAAAAGAGATGAGAAGACTTAGCTAGAACAAAGACTATAGTTATTTGGCCACCTTTGTGGCCAATTGACTAAAAAGGAGAGTCCTGTGCATTGTGAGTGTTTCAGCATGCATGGGACAAGCAGTAACCCTTCTCTGCACATTTATTTTTTTTTTATTGTGAAAGGTGTGGTACAATGGGAAATAATTATTTGGTCTTTGTCCCTAGTTCCTAACATAGAGCTCCTAAATCTCTTCCAGTTTTTCAAGTAATCGGACCATCTTTTGTTCTCCTAGCGCCATCTGTTTCCATGTGGATATGGTATGGTTCAAAGTGTGTTCCTAGGATGATGAGCACCAATATCACTTGTAAGCTGCAAGACTGCCATTCTTTGGAGCATTTTCTCAATCCATTGAGATTTTGCTCCCCAGTACTTATCATCAGCTTGGCTCAGGTAAACACTATTTTTTGTGTTTTTTTTTTGAAGCGACATGAGCCTTTATTGGGGTTGCAAGGTGGGGGCCAGGCCCGGCCTCAATCCAGACCCTCTCGAGTGTCACTGGAGACCCAGGCCGGGGCCCACACAGTGGAGGAACCAGGAGATACCAAAGATGACGCTGAGGGTCTTGGGGATGTTCGAGTTGTCCAAGAAGGCCTGGGCGCCCCCCAGGGGCAGGTGCACAACCTCAATGAGCTCGCCCTCCTCAGCCAGGCCCCTGCCCGGGCCACCCTTCTGGGCCTCTGTCACCTCCGCATAGAACATGGTCTGGCTGGAGCCGGTCAGTCCCACGCCAGCCTTGTAGGTGGCGACGCGGAGCAGCTCACTTGGGGACAGGAGGTAGCCACACTCCTCCCAGGCCTCCTTGCATGCCACCTCCTCCAGCGACATCCCGGGCTGGTCCATGATGCCCGCGCACAGCTCGTACATCACCCCCGCCGAGCCTGGCAGTGCCACCGGCGGCCCCCGCGGCCTGTCGGTGCCCACAGTCGCCAGGAAGCCTGGGAAGCGGCGCTCCACCTCACTCACGTACACCGCTGGCCGAAACTGCTTCACCAGCACCAGGCTCCTCCGGGAGGAGTTGAATAGGAGAACGGTCACACTGTCGTGCGTCTTCATGAAGTCCCACGACTTCTGGGCGCCATTCTGGCGGTAGTGCACCGTGAGCGGCTGCATGTAGGGCGAGGCTGCGCAACGGCCCACGGTCACCCCCTCGATGTGCTCCATGGCCGCGGGGGGTGGGGGGGGAAGCTGGGGCGGGGCGGACGCAGCGGGTGCTCGCGGGGCAGGAGCGGGCCGCCGGGTGGGCGCGTGACGCCCCACATAAACTCTTACAAGATTTTTTCTTAGCCTGGACATTTTTTCCACTGGCAAAAGAATTCAGTTTTTCTAGTCTTAAGTACTTCAAGGAAAAAATTCAACAAATCTTCGGATAGCAGATATTCCCTTTTTTGATATATCTAAACACATCTAATAACCTCTAAAAAAATAATGATAATCCTATATAATAAAAGGCCAGCCACCATAAGTGTAACCACCAGAGACCAGAACCTCCACAGCCCCTAAATCCGTGGTCGGCAAACTGCGGCTCGTGAGCCACATGCGGCTCTTTGGCCCCTTGAGTGTGGCTCTTCCACAAAATACCACGGCCTGGGCGAGTCTATTTTGAAGAAGTGGCATTAGAAGAAGTTTAAGTTTAAAAAATTTGGCTCTCAAAAGAAATTTCAATCATTGTACTGTTGATATTTGGCTCTGTTGACTAATGAGTTTGCCGACCACTGCCCTAAGCAAGCGGTTAGGGGCAATCAGGCAGGCAGGCAGAGTGGTTAGGGATGATCAGATAGGCAGGAAAGTGGTTAGGGGCAATCAGGTAAGCAGACAGCCCCACCCCCAAGGAAGCAGATAGGGGCATTTAGGCAGGCAGGCAGAGTGGTTAGGGGTGATCAGGTAAGCAGGCAAGTGATTAGGGGCGATCAGGTAGGCAGACAGACCCCAAACAAGTGGTTAGGGGCGATCAGGCAGGCAGGCAAGTGGTTAGGGATGATCAGGTAGGCAGATGGCCTCTCACAGGGCTGGCTTCGCCACCCAGCAAAGAAAGAGGGAGGCCACGGGCGGCAACTCTATGGAAGGTATGTGGCCCACCAGCGATCACCCCACAGAGGGAGGCCCAGGCCAGCCAAGCCATTGCACCCCATGCCTGTTGCCTGCAAAGGGAGGCCACCAGTGGCAGGGGAGAGGTGGGGCAGCACTGCACAGATGGCAAGCAGTGGCAGCAGTGGGGGTGGGGCCAGCTGCCTGAAGCTGGGGGAAGGAAAGCCCTGATAGGCCCTGATCTCAGGCCAGGCCTAGGGACCCTACCCGAGGGGTCCCGGATTGTGAGAGGGTGCAGGCCGGGCTGAGGGGCCCCCTCCCCAGCAGTGCATGAATTTTTGTGCTCTGGCCCCTAGTAGTAGTAGTAGTAGTAGTAATAATAATAATAATAATAATAATAATAATAATATAAACAGAGCCACTTCCAAATGGAGTAGGAGCTGCCATCCTGGAGAAACTGCCTTACAAGTCTTACTCCTCAAACCTTTGGAATGTTAAAACTGGACAAAAACCTTTAGACTGGACCTAACGCAGCACTGTATCCCAAACAACTGTTTGCAAAGATAACAAGAAAGCAGATATTATGACAATAGGACTAAAAATATTCTTTAGAATTAGCATCACTATGTTAGCTTCTCTGCACCTAAAGAAATTTATTCCTTGTATTCATGTAATTGTTCCCCTTCCCTTTATCATAAATGCCCCTTGCCTTAGCGTCCTAATTGGAATACTGGGTTTCTACCCGAATCAGTACTTCCAGAATAGCTATTGTTTGGGATCTAAAAGGCTTGTTGCCTCTCACTTTAAAGGCCTTTTATTTTTAGGTTAACATACAGAGTACTAAGGAGGATCAATGAAAGAGAAAGTCTGCAATTAACAAAACAATTATTTTGGCAAAATCTGAGACAGGTGATCATGTATTATTCTAATCTGCCTAAACTCCTGTGATGGGAAATTCATCAGACTGTGTATTTTGTTTTTCAACAGATCTGTTTGCTAGAAAATTGTGTTGTTGTTGTTGTTTTAACTTAGGGGTTGCTTAATCTGGGGTCCTTGGACACCCCTTCCTTAAAGTAGTTGGTCTATAGTTGACCTGAAATCCTAAGCAGATATTTGCATATTGTTAACAAGTATATCTTCCATCAACTCAGAAATTCCAGAAACATTCATTTACCTCATGAATTCTATCTTCCTGAAAAAAAAAATTTCCTCATAGTTTTTTAAAAATTTTATAGTCTAAAACTTTGATGCCTCTTCAACAAAATCAGCCTTTCCATTAATTTGAAAGCAGCAATCCTATCTGCTCCTAATTGACAAGTCTTCTCTTTTACAGATTAAGTATTTGCAGTGTCCCCGCCATTCTAATTTGATGGGCTTCCTGGGTACTTGTGGTTTTTCTGTTCTCTAGTCTTGCTAGATATATATCTGAGACCCATAAGCAATCATAGCATTTTTATGCAATTAAATTTATATGATTAATTTTATCTAACTGTAAGTCATATCAAGTATAAATTAAGTTGTAATTTATTGCTCCACCAGTGTTTATAATAAATAAGGACAGCATTTAAAAAGGTAAAATTTGCCCTGGCACCATGGCTCAGTGGTTGAGCATCAACATATGAACCAGTAGGTCACGGTTTGATTCCCTGTCAGGGCACATACCCAGGTTGTCAGTTCAATCGCCAGTGTGGGGCATGTAGGAGGCAGCTGACCAATGATTCTCTCTCATCATTGATATTTCTATCTCTCTCTCCCTTTCCCTTCCTCTCTGAAATCAATAATAAATAAATAAATAAATAAATAAATAAATAGTAAAACTTTATATATTCCCTAAACATTACTACTATTCTATTTGGCCTAATGTTTAACCTCATGCTGGGGGGGAAAAAAACACAAACTTCAAACAATTCCATAAATATACATTTTAACTTGCTCTGTGTTAATGTACTTAATGCATCTATCTATATATATAAAAGCCTAATATGCAAAGTGTCCCCTTGGGAGTTCGACCTACCCGGAGTTCCATCGCTCGCTATGACGTGTGCTGACCACCAGGGGGTGGCATGGAACAAAGGAAGGCCCTGGTTGGCAGCTGGCAGCTGGGGAAGGGAGACCCCAGCCAGCAGCCAGCAGCTGCTAGGGACCTTACCCATGCATGAATATCATGCACTAGTCCTCTAGTTTTATAATAAGTAACATAGTCACATAAAATAGAATAGTATACATTAATACAAATAGGAATCTTTATGCTTAATCTGATTAAGCAGTCTATTGTTCTTAATGACAAAAGTATTTAAAATATTTCCTTCTAAATTGAAAGAACCTTTCAGGCAACCAGCAGCAGCTGTTTTTATTTTTTTATTTTTTTTTAAATTATTATTATTATTTTTTTTAATATATTTTATTGATTTTTTACAGAGAGGAAGGGAGAGGGATAAAGAGTTAGAAACATCGATGAGAGAGAAACACCGATCAGCTGCCTCCTGCACACCCCCTACTGGGGATGTGCCCGCAACCAAGGTACATGCCCTTGACCGGAATCGAACCTGGGACCTTTCAGTCCGCAGGCCGACGCTCTATCCACTGAGCCAAACCAGTTTTGGCAGCAGCTGTTTTTAAATTGTCTGTTTCTAATCTGCACATTATACTATGATATGAAGAACAGCAACATACATGATGAAAATGATAATGTGAGTGCACAGGGACAGTATATATTGTAAGAACTAATACTAGTAAAGGAAAAAAGGATTCACAACACAGAGGACAGAGAATAGCCAAGGGGATTACTAATTGTACTATTTTCAGGGATAGTGATTACAGCACATAGCCTTTGGGATAATATGCATAAAACAAGAGGGCATTTATTATTTTAACTAGAGGCCCGGTGCATGAAATTCATGCACGGAGGGGGGATTCCCTCAACTCAGCCTGCACCCTCTCCAATTGGGGACCCCTTGCGGGATGTCCGACTGCCATTTTAGGCCTGATCCCAGGGATCGGGCCTAAACCAGCAGTCAGACATCCCTCTCACAATCTGGGACCACTGGCTCCTAACTGCTCACCTGCCTGTCTGCCTGATTGCCCCTAACTGCTTCTGCCTGCCAGCCTGATCACCCCTAACTGCCCTCTCCTGCAGGCCTGATGTTGCCCCCAACTGCCCTCCTCTGCTGGCCAATTTGGTTCTGATTGGTCGGTTCCTATGCCAGCGTCAAAAGCTTCACCTCCTATGCAGCCATCGGCTCCCCACAGCACCCAGATTTGGTTCTCATTGTTCGGTTCCTATGCCAGTCAGTGTCAAAAGCTCTGCCTCCTAATTATTTAAAGGCACTAAACATTGTTCTTACATAAAAAATAACAAGAAGAACTTAAATAAAAATATGTTTAGGTTAAGAGTAAATCATGACTACACATTAATTCCTCAGTACATATATCTATTGCTAAGGCTTAAAGGAACCCCAAATATAAGTGAATTTTAATGAGAGGGAAACTAAAGCATAGCACAAATGTAAATGCTAGATAATGGATCAGACTGAGAATTTTGCTCAGCATTTGACACCCTTAGTCTTTGTAATATTTGTAATGATACTAATCATAATTTTACTAAATATAATAACATATTTACTTCATATTTACAATATTAAATACAATAACATTTATTTCAGACTGATATTTACTTCAGGTACTATTACCTCATTTATTCTTCATAACCATAAGCAGATAGGTCAGGGGTTGCCAAACTAGAGCCTGGAGTCCAAATCTGACCTGCCACCTGTTTTTGTAAATAAAGTTTTATTGGATCACACTCATGCTCATTCATTTACATGTCAACTATGGCTTCTTTCACCATACAATGGTAGAGCTGAGTAATTGTTATCAGACTATACATTCTGCAAAGTCTAAAATATTTGCTCATATGGCTTGCTACAGGGAAAGTTTGCCTACTTCTGAGATAGATGTTACCAATTTTACTTTTTTTTCAGTTGAGGAAACTAAGGTATCTGGACTACTGTGCTATAGAATGTTCTACAATTATCCTTGAATAACAGTAAAATCTCGTGGGTTAAATTGCAACCATATAATGACCCTCTCAAAGAGAAAGAAAATTAGTACTTCTTCCCTCTACAGCTCACATCCTGCAGCAAACAGTGAAGTCAAACAAAATATGTGAATTTTACAAAGCTTGAAGTAAACTAATCTATGAAATTTGCATTGGAAATGTATTATTTGACACTGAAAAATAAAACATAAAAGGGACAAAGTATATTTATCTTAATTATCTGCTCTTCAGAAAGGCCTTCCCTGACAGTCTTCTCAGAAGAACTATTAAAATCAATTATTGGTCCTTGTCTATTGCATCACCCTGCTTATTTAGTTAATTGCATTTTTCACAATTTTATCTGATGTATTTGTTAACTTATTGTTTATCTTCTTCCATTCAGATATAATTTTATGAGGACAAGAATCTCATATGTCTTGTTCATCACTGTATTTCCAAAGCCTAATACAGTACATGCTCAAAGATATTTGAGGAATGACTGGAAGGAAAGGAGGTGGGGGAAGAAAAGGAGAGAGAATAAATGTATTTTCAATAAATAAGGAACTGGGAGAAAAGCCTTTTTGACAGAAGAAAAAATGAACATAACCAAAGAAAATGTTTGCTTTGCTTTTCTATTGTCTGTTTCTATCAAAATAAGAGATAGAAATAATACATCCTCAAAGATAGAGTACAGAAGAAGCATTTTTGAGAATTATATTTTTCTCTAAATGTTGATCAAATTCTTTCACTTAAACCAGTCATTTATGAATACATTCTAGCTTAAGACTGTTGTACAAAGTAGGAGAAAATAGAATAAACATAGTTCTATACTTCATTCCAGAACATCAGGCTTTTTGGCTTTTTGGCAGAAATAAATTTCCATTAAGAGAAAACTAAAATGAAACTACTAAATAGGATATTGATCTAAAACTGAACAAGGGTAAAATGACCCAATGATTCAAGAAATTTTATGAAACTAGTAAAAAACAACAACAACAACACTATATCTGAATAGCAGTTCCTAAATCCAAAAGGGGCTAACTCATTTTCCAAAAAATATCCAATTAGCTTTGGACATCATCAAAGGTTTCATGGGCAAGTTTTTCCTGAAAAAATGAAAAATTGTAAAGTGTTTTTGAGATCAGAATCCTAACACAGTGCTAGGAATAGAGTCCATCCATTCAACGAGTAAATAGATGTGTATTTATGAGAACCTGCTATGTAGCAGATGTTGTCAGACATTATGAGGCAACCTTCCTTCTCAGATATCTCAGTCCGATGGGGAAGGCAGGTAAGCAAACAGGATATTACTCTCTATAATGACAAGCACCAATACAGATAGAATCTCAGAGTGCTAAGAGAAGATCTTAATAAACATGGAAATAAATAAAGATCACCCAAATGATAAGCAAAGGCTATTTATTCAGAGTTTGCAACAGCAAGGGAGTCAACTGTCATTTGTGTTTGGCAGAGACTCAAAGGCAGCCAGGAAAGAGGAATAGCTTTTTGGTGAAAACAAAACAAAACACAACACAACAACAAAGGAAAGCTTCAGGCACACCCTAACTGAAGGCTATAGGTGTGGGAAAGTGGTAGAAGCATGGGGCTAAAGGTTGCATATTTGGCTTTCTCCAGTTGATCTTATATTGAAAACAGGAACAAAAATTAGGGAAGCTGTCAGTTATTGATCAAAAAGTGGTTCTGCTGACTGTTGACTTCCTGTAGTGATTGTTATAAACAGAGTCAGCATACTATTTTTATAAGTGGTGTGACCAATCCCCATTAGTATAATTGGTCTCTCAAATACATACTGATGGTGGTAAAGAATTTAATTAACAAGTTAGCTTCAAGTTCCAACTTATTTGCCCCCGCCCATTTTCCTTGCTGTCTTATAAAGTGAATCTAATTTACATTTTTAAAACTTCATATAAAAAAATCATTTACTCATGAAAGTTTGTTTGATTTCCAAAAAGACAGAGTTAAAATGTGGGAAGATCAGTGATGCTGCAGAGAGAAAAATAAATCAACAGATTGGACAATTCAGAAGCTTATGATTAAAAATTACATTTTTAGAAAAATTAAATAAATAACAATTCATAATTGTGGTACTAGTACATTACATGGTGATCTTTTAAATAAAAAGGCATAAGTGTCTCTAAAGTGGGAGGCAAATAACTATATTTCCCATATATCCCAATTGTTTCTATAATTTTTCTTTTTGTTTCTCATCTGGAAAACATCTTTTTTGGATGCACAATTCTACTATCTTTTTTGTTTTTATTTTTATTTATCTCCATTGTCAATAAAACAATAATGGTGGGGGAACAAAACCAATAAAAAGAAGCAGAACAAAAGACTATTCGACCACCTAAAACTTGAGTCCAGATGGTGGCACATGTAGGGGGTAGGGATAAACAGTTATATATACCACACACCCTGTTACTTGCCTCAAGATTACTTAAAATAGCCTTAAAATGCAAAATAGATATTTTGAATATCTATTGAATACACGTTCCTGAAGGCTGATTTATAAGTGACAAAAATAATGTTCAAATGTACTTATAATGTGCCTTTACTCATGTATCTTCTTTACCACACATATTTTCTTTCTACTGCTCACATTTTAAAAATGTAAAACACAATTTCATATAAATTTAATGGCTCGTGTTCAATATACTTTCCCAATTTCATATATAAATTGTGCCAGATTTTGCTATCTTGTTTCTAATAGACTCCAGAAAATGTGACTTAGTACAGCACAAGAACTTAAAAGCTAATTACTGTTTCTAAAGCAAAGTCATATTGCCAAATTGTTATAAATTCAGAAGAAAACAACAAGTTCTGCTATTTAGCAAGTTTAGAGGCATCTCAGCTTTTGTTAGCAAACGCTTTATATAGGTTGATAGCCAATTCTCATTGTAGATCGAGGTACTTTCCCCTTAGAAAAAGTCTACCAAGTGCCACAAAATGTGCCATATTCCATGAACTGGGTGCCTCTTTGAAATAATTTTAGGATTGCTATAGCAATGTGCATTAGCACCAAATATCTCATATCCACAAACTTTCATATATCCCTAATTATCTTATTTGTTCATGGATTTGCAAAACAAGTGCACAGATATCCTTCAAGGAGTCCATAAACTCTCTGAAATTATATGAGGCCTTTTTTTTTATTTTCCTGAAGAGAGGACTTCAATGGTTTCAAAAAGAGGACAGTGATACCAAAATTGCTGGGATATAATAAAGCTTATCACACAATCATAAACTTCTTGGATTTATAAATAAACACCTATAGAAAAAATATATTTAGTAGTCTTTGAAGGGTGATCCTCAGACAGTTTTCTCATACATCTGGTGGTGATCATTTTGTTTCTCTTCTTCTATCTCCATATATTTCTTTTAAGATTAATTTAAACACATTGGTCATTTCATATGTTTTATTACTATATCACTTAAGCCACTAAAATATGTTGTCTTGAGTTTAGATGATGGAATATGTAGGGGGTAGTAACAATTTTACATTGAGCTTATATTTTAATTTTAAGTAAGGTCATATATCATTTTCATTTATTTACCTTTTCATTCATTCATTCATTCTTATCACCAATATAGATAGGGTTCTTTGTTCCCAACAGAATCCCTTCTAAACAGAAAAATAATTTCTATCTCAGCCAAAGAACCAAATTTGGGTACTTTAGTATTGTTCTAGTGAAAACCTCACTGTGTCTTCTGCCTGCCACCTATTACTAATGAATCAAATATTTGACAGCTACAAGGAACCTGTGCCAGATATCTGTCATTTGCTCTTTCAGATCTACTCTATCCTTTTCCACTCTGCTCTGTGCCCCAAGCGGCTGCTCTCCCAGATTCCATTAACAGGCTAATGACCCCTGTAGCTTCCCCATGGAAAAACCAGTGGGGCTATTGGGACAAGATGGAAGAGAAGAAAGAGAAAGTTTATGGCACTTATTAATGTCGGTCCCTCCCAGTTTTGTTAGGTTGCTTCAGATGGCCGTGTTCCTCAAGGCAACTTGTCTTGCACAACTCTCCCTCTCTATTTCACTAACAGTGCACATTTCTCATGACCTTGCCGTTAGGGAACATCTCTGCTGCTCCTGGACCAGGGTTCTTGCTGTATTCTTTGGAATCTCCTACGTACCACTCAGGTCTTTACAACTAGTCCCTTTCTAAGTAGACAGCGAGTCCTTCATTTTCTGTTGAGAATTAGATTGATCAAAAACAGATTTGCATTTTTGTTATTGAAGACATGTTTTATAGCTAGCCCAAAAATCAAAATCCTCCTCCACAAGATGATCTCTTCCTGCACTCAGCTTTACAAATCTCAGCCACAGATCTGCCTGGTAGAACTCAGATAAGATGAAGAACACAGTTACAAGGAGTTTGAAAAATGTAGTTATATCTTCTAAGCTTCAAAATTCAGAAAAGTATACCCAAAGGGGATACTGCTTGAGCCAGCATGCCATTATCAACTATAAATACTAATATTCACACTATTTATGAAAAGTTGGGCTGCTGTGAAGTGAGTAGTAATGTTTTCTACAATATTTATTATGTATATGCTTTGCCTGTGCTGTTGTATGCAAATATTTATAATAGTAATCTAAAAGAACAACTCAATAGTAAACAAGGGGAAATCTATGCACAGTAAGGCTTAAAAGGACAGGTGAATATTTGCTTTGTTATTTTGAATTTAGTATGTATTTTATATGTAATAGAATTGAAGTTTTTTCTATCAAATACATCCTCAAAATATAGATATGAGACAAATCTCATTTCCCTTATGAATTTAAGGTGTTAAAAAATATTAGGCTGTGGGTATTGACTGTGGTCATAGAAAATATTTCCAGAATGTGGTAGATTGTTAAAATGACAATTCTTCCTTTCCCCAATGAAGAGTCAGCATCAATTTCCCCAACTTTTAAATATGGATGAGCTTTGTGAATTGCTTTGGCCAATAGAACATAAGCACATTGTGAGACAAGCAGAGATTTGAAAAGCATTTGCCCACTGGGACTTGCCTATTTGCCACTTTTTGATTCTCTTGTCCAGGCGTCCTCAAACTACAGCCCACAGGCCACATGCGGCCCGCCAAGGACATTTATCCGGCTCGCCAGGTGCCGCTGCCTGTCCTGCTTAGCAGACAACTTGTCCCGGGCCGCAGTGCGCATAGGAATTTGTTCATAGTTTTTTTTTAAAAACTATAGTCCGGCCCTCCAACGGTCTGAGGGACAGTGAACTGGCCCCCTGTTTAAAAAGTTTGAGTGACCCCTGCTTGTCACTACTATCAATAAGCCTTGGTTAGCATTTTAGATGAAAAGATACACGTGGCTCAATTACCCTTTCTCTCCAGATCTCAGCCAGCCAATCATCAGACATGTGTGTGAGGCTATGCTGGATCAACTAGCCCCCAACCCATCTGCCAAGAAACAGAAGATGCATGAGCTGCTAGCCCAACTGAGATGAGTCAAGCCCACCTCAGATCAGAAGAGCCACCACTGAGGCCAGTCCAAATTTCAGAACCACAGAATTATAAGCTGAAAAAAAGGAGGGGTGTGTGTTTTCAAGCCACTAAATTGTGTGGTGTTTGTTTGTCACAAACAAGTTAGCTGGTATATAAAAAGGTACCTAGGAAGGGTGTGCTGCTGTTCACTAACCTAAAACATGTGGCACTGGATGTAGGACTGAGTGGCAAATGGAAGCTGGAAAAGGAGTAAGGAAACTATTGCAAAGGCTGATTTGTGTTATGTGGTGAGAGAAAATTGGCAAAACTGTCACCTATAGTTACATGAAGACAGAGAATTTATCTGATAAACTTGTGGGCATTGACAGGATAGCTTCCAAGCAAAATGTTCAGTGTCAGTTGGCTTTTTTTTAGCTTCTAGGATAAGGTGTGACAAAAGAAAGAGAAGCTAAAAAGGACTATTATGTTTTCAGACAGATTTTAAAGGAAAAATAAAAGGGTAGGACTTGGACTGGAAAACAAAACTATTTCTCATTTCCAGTATCTCCAACCAGCAAATTACTTTGAAAATTACATGAAAAGTGAAGTGAGAACAGAGATCAAACAAAGGATATGTCTGTAACCCTCTTTGTTAAAATCTTAAAGTTTCAAAGAGGTGCTAGGCGGCCTCTCCTAGATACACACAAGGTTTACTAAGGATAATAAGGGGGTGGTCACATGAAAGCTTAATCCCTCCCAAAGGCATTTATTAAGAGAAAGAAGCAGTCTCAAAAACAATTGCGATTTTTTAATTTTATTGAATAGTGTAGTCTAAAATCTAATATATGAAAGCCCACAAAGTTTTTACTGGAGTTTTATTAGTGAAAGGGACACGAATGTATATTAAGAGGAAATGTGACTGTTAACTTCTTTAAAAAGCCTCCGTTGCTGAGCTTTCTATGGAAGAAGCAAGCTGAGAAAGCTAGTCAGTTGTCAATACAAGCAATTTCTGTGGAACACAAACAGGAACATTTCAGAGGATAGAGCCAAGAGCCCAAAGGGCAGAATGAAGATCCATGGAGAACAGTGGAATTTTGTACCAGGAAGCCACTTCTATGGAGAAAAACTGGACCCTAATCAAGAAACATTCCCTGGCGCCAGAGTCAGAAGACCTGAGGGCATTTGCCCTGTGGGATTTCAAAACTGCACGGGTTAATGCCTGCCATCTGCCTCCTGTTCTTCCCATCCTATTCCTGTCTCACCACTGTCTGTGGGGGACACATAATTTGTGTTTTCAAGTTCACAGTTTTCTTTAGCTCATAGGAGCAAGAGGAACACATCTAAAGAGCCATAGTCAGACCTTTTTAAAGTGTGGGATCCTGGACTTCCAGCCGAATGCTGGGATTAAATGAGACTTTTGGGAACTCTTAGGAGGAGATGTGGGTATTTTGAAGGTGAGAGGAAATTAAAGTAATTGTGAGGAAAGGATAGACTGGAATAAATTATTAGAAGGATCACAATTATCCCTCCTCTCATATAAAGGCCGAATCTATTTTCCCACCTGCTGAATCTAGGTTAGCCATGTAATTTGCCATGTAAATGAGACATTAGCAAACATGACACAAGCATAATGTAGAAAAGCACTAGTGTGTTACAGCTTACCTGCTTGCTGCTCCTGGGTCTTCTACCACTGGAATGCTCCCGAGTTAGTCTACCGAACGATGAGAGACATGCGACATGGTCACATTTATACCCCAACTGAGAGCCAACAATCAACATGTGAATTAAATCATCCAGAATCAGCTGGGGCCCAAATGACTTGGCAAGAAACAGCTGAGGAATTAGTAAACACCAGCTGAATTCAGCCAAGCCAACCTTAAGTATGGCCCAGCACAAACTTCCAAACTAACCAAAAAGTTGTTTTAAACCACTATATTTGTTATTCTAGTTTATTACACAGCAAAGGCACACCAATATATGTAGGACCAATCTACTTCCATATAAACATCTAGATGTAATCTTGATAGAACCTGAACATTTTCTATATCTCCTTTTTGAGAAATCTGGAAATTTATGTTGTTGAAGATTAGACCTGTTTGCTAAAAGGAAGGCATTTTTTTGGAATGAGTTAAACATTTATTTTTTAAACTTGGAGGTGTTTGTTTTTGTTTTTTCCTTTTAATGTTTTCATTGATTTTAGAGAGAGAGGAAGGGAAAGGAAGAGAAACAATGACTGGCACCTCCTGCACGCCCCCTACTGGGGATCCAGCCTGCAATCTGGGCCTGCGCCCTGAGCTGGAATCGAACCTGCAACCTCTGTGTGCATGGGACAACGCTCAACCAACTGAGCCACACAGGCCAAGGTGAAACTTATTTTAAAACATATGTCTACACTAGCCCAGGAAGTATTGTCTTAAAAAAAAAAAAAAAAGAATGACTTATTTTGGGGGGAAAAAAGGCCTAGAATTAGAGTAGAAAGCTGTTGGATGAGGTCATCCAGAGGACGTGACCTCCAGTTGACCTGTGAACTAGACCCAGGCAATTGGAGGTTTCTAACCCCCTGCCAGTGCCTACTACTTCCCACAGCGGTAGCCCCTTTTAAAACCTCAGCCTTGAGAGAGCAATGCGTTATTGAGATCATCTGAGTTAAGGCCTCTATATAAACTTTAAAGATTCTGTGGGCGGGTAGAGAAATCTACTCATCTTGTAGCTGCCAAGACAAGCCTTGTACATGTTTCCTTGCTTATTAAAACTGCCACGCACTAACCCGGAGTGGTCTGCCTCTTTCTTCAGTCTCTCCTCGCCCTCCGTGTATAGGACCTGTTTCCAAACCAACAGAAAATGTAGATAGTTTTTTCCAGTGATCATTAACAGTTCAGATGACCTACACTATGAAAATTGACAGCTCTGTTCCCCTGCTGCTTACCAGGTAAAATGGGGGGCTGGATAAGAGGATATCTGGGTTTCCATCTAGCTTAAAAATATTTTATTTTCTAATCCTTTTTCTAATTTTGAGACCAGCCTGACTGTTAAACTAATGTCAATGTCTTCCATAGCAAATGAATTCATGTAACTATATTCTTTGATCTAGGTATATATAGAAGATTTATAGTTATATTTTAAGGAAGAAAATAAACACATTTCCAGCTTGCTCTATCAATCAATCAATCTAGAGAAATAGAGATTTATAATTTCTAATATTATACCATTGGAGTTTCACCAATCCGTCCATTGAAAAGTATTTATTAAATACCTATTATACATAAAGTATTGTGCTTGGCACTTTATCTATAATAATCTATAATAATAAAAGCATAATACACTAATTAGGAATAATTAGCTACTCCACATGAACTGCTCTAAGAAGAGAAGAAACCCAGCTAACACTAGAAAATAGCCAACTTCCTGCTATTAATTTCATATTCCATCTGTTAATCAGTTTTCAGAATTAAGCAAAATTTGTTAAAATTTTTATTTCCTCAAATATTCAAATGCAGTGTTGTCATAGTATTTTATATTATGAATGTCCTCTAACTACAAGAAACATTAAAGGCAAAATGTTATGCACAACTCTCATGTTGAGCCTGCTCTGCTTTCAAATGGCTATAAGAGTCAGTATACCGTAGCAGGTGCATTGTCATGTTACAGAAAACCGGAGAAGAACCAAGCAATACTTAGAGAGATGGAGTTACATTTATTACACGCAGGTCCAGAGGAAAATGTCTCTCAAATTCTGAGCCTCAACATGGAGGAACTTTCCCTATTTGTATGTTTTTACCTTCTTTGTCTCCCAAATATGGGGTTTTTCCAGCCCCCTTTGCAAGTTCTTAAAGAGCCCCTATGTGCTGGGGCCTTGAGACCTCAACCAAAGACTTGGCCTGGTGCCAGCACTGAAAACTTCATCCGGGGAAGGTTTAATGGCCTCTCTGAAGTGGGAATAGTCTTATTTTCCTTATTATTTAAGCAAGAAAGCATTTACAGAAGCCAAATAGCAGGGTTAAAATTTCAAACAGCAGTTTTTATATAAGATGGATGCTTCAGTCATAGAAATATACATGTAAGCTCCATATCTATGCTGTGCACTAGTGTATCTCTTGCAGGAAACTGGCACACAGTAGGCAGCCAGTGAGCATTCTTGGAATATGTTAATGAACATGTTGGAAATAACTTCAGCTGTTGGAAAATACTAAAGGCAGTATTTAAAAATGCACAGCTATGTGGTACTATTCTGATGAGTTTCTTTTTTTTTTTTTACTACATACACAAAGTTCTGTAGATAAAAAAAATAACTCATCTCAAATTAGTTTTAGAAATTACATTCATTTAGTAATAGATTTGGGTTTTCAGAAATTTTATTTTTGAAGTTTTTGGAGACTAGCAATTTATAATGCCATAAAAGCTACCTTAGAAGTAATCCCTACTGAGAGCATATAGCAGTAGGCTTTAAACAGCAAAAGAAACCAACATCAAAATGAAAAGGGAACACACTGTATAGGAGGACATATTTGCCGATGATACATCTGATAAGGGGTTAATTTCCAAAATGTATAGAGTATTCATACAACTCAACAAAAGAAAGACAAACAACCCAATTAAAAAATGGAAAGAAGACCTAAATAGACACTTCTCCAAAGAGGACATACAAATGGCCAAGAGACATATAAAAAAATACTCAACATCACTAATCATCAGAGAGATGCAAATCAAAACAACAATGAGGTACAACCTCACACCTGTCAGAATGGCTACCATCAATAAATCAGCAAATGACAAGTGCTGGTGAGGATGTGGAGAAAGGGGAACCCTATCACACAGCCAGTGGGGATGTAGGCTGGTGCAGACACTATGGAAAAGAGTGTGGAGTTTCCTCAAAAAATTAAAAATGGAACTGCCATTTGAACCAGTGATCCCACTTTTAAGAATATGTCCTAAGAAGCCTGAAACACCAATCAGAAAGAATGTATGCACCCTGTGTTCATAGCAGCGTTATTTACAATAGCTAAGACTTAGAAACAGCCCAAGTGCCCATCAGTAGACGAGTGGATTAAAAAGCAGTGGTACATTTATACCATGGAAAACTATGCAGCAGTAAAAAAGAAGGATCTCTTACCCTTGAGACTACATGAAGGGACCTGGAGAGTATTATGCTAAGTGAAATAAGCCAGTCAAAGAAAGACAAATATCACATGATCTCACTTATATGTGGAATCTAATGAACAGAGTAAACTGACAAACAAATAAATCCAGAAACATGGAAGTATAGAACAGACTGAAGATTCTCAGAGGGAGGGGAGACGGGGAAGGTACTAACCAAAGAACTTGTATGCATATATGCAAAACCCATGGACACAGAGGATAGTACAGTGAAGGCCTGGGGAAGGTGGGAGTAGGGAGGAGGGGGTCAATGGCAGGGGGGAGAACATGGGACATCTGTAATACTTTCAACAATAAAGATCAATTTTAAAAAATAATAAAGCCTGGTCTCCAGAAGGCAGCATCAGCACGACCTGTGTATTTGTTAAAGATGCAAATTCTTAGGCTCCATTTCTGACCTGCTGCTTGGGAAGCCCGGCAATGTTTAGTGAGCCCTGTAGGTATTCCTGCTGCATGCTAAATTGGGAGAACCCTGGCTCATAACAGCTTTGTGTTCTTCAATGGCTTTTCCTACAGACTTCTAAAGGAATGATATTGCTCTGCCTTGAAAGAGAGATAATTCTTGAATTATTTTAGGAATGGTTTCTAATATTACAAAAATAAAAATACAAAAAGGCAACTTTACTCTTCTTTTCTGAAAGCAGAACAAAACTGTTTAACCCAGGAATTTTTTTTTCAAACACTTGGGCAAGATTTTTCAATATATGCATATATATCTTTTACTACATAACTTTTGCTAAGCGTATTTTTTTCTTTCTTTCAGAAACTGTTGATTCTGTAAAGAAAACAAGAAATATCACATAATACAAAGTGTAAAGTCACAAAGAAAAAAGGTCAAAAGCTGGATATTAAAGAAAAGTTAATACTGAATTTCACTTCAAATGTATAAAGATTTTAAAAGCCATGGAATTCATCTAAAGAGGTGCTTGCAAAAAAAAAAAAAGCAAAAATAATATATTAGTAAAAATGGAAGAACTGATTTTCCCAATTAACTTCCATTCAGAGCCACATTTGTAAATTAAAGTAGAAATCAGGGCAAAAAAAAAAAGAGAGAAACAAAGGGAATTTAGAATCACAGTCTTAAATTATTGCTAAGACATTGACTACACTATCATTTTTAACAGTAACTGAGCATCTATATAGGGAATGGCACTGTATGAGTTACTTTGGGAATTAGACTTTAGTTGAATACAGCTCCTGTTTCATAATTTTGTGGAGAAACAGTCTATCTGCTTATCTGCTTTGCTGCTTTGCAGTGAAAGTTCATGTTAAAAACCCTGGGCATGTGCCCTGACTGGGAATCAAACCAGCAACATTTTGGTGTGTGGGATGATACTCAACCAGTTGAGCCACACCAGGCAGGGCATCATTTATTCTTTATTTGCTATTTTATGCCATTTTCTGTAAAGAAAAACTAACATTTAAAATTATGAACATGATTGTACTATTCATATTTATATTATCTGATGCTATTTCAAATGCAAATATCAAAGATTTGACTTATACATTGAACTGCCAAAATTAAACAATTCATATTATATGGCTCCTTCCCAGAGGGTAGTATCATAAGCCCGCTAGGAGAGAGAAACACAAGCCAGACTCAGAAAATCTGAAAAGAATAAGAAAGGATCCCCACTCCATTCTAGCAACAGAGCCAGCCTAGGAAGTGTACTGTGCATAAGAATTGTGGGAGCAAATGTGAACCCTCACAGGTGACACAGATGTGGGGCTGTCCAGTGATGCAGGCTGCACATGAGCTACCTGGACCTGCAGTAGGTCTGGGAGCTATGTCTTGAAGGGGACAGGGCCTGGAGAAGTCAAGTCCAGTGCATCTCTGGTCCATGGGCTCCTCACCACAACAGACAAGTTGGGAAGCACTTGCACCAGGATTAAGGTGGGCAAGAGGCAATAGAAAGCCTCCAGCAGTTGGACCACGGGGCAGATGCTGCTAGTCTGGCTGGGGTGGGGACAGTTAATGTCATTCCAGGCCCAAAGACAGAGCAGGGGCCTGACCTTCCCTGCATCCACACCCAGGCATCTATCTGGGATTGAGGCCAGCAAAAGTCACAGGGTGGAGAAGAAGGCAAGAAGGGCCCAGTACTCCAGGGAGTCAGGGTGCAGGGAGAACCATCCAGGAAGGCTACAGGGAGGAGGGATGCTGTGAATCAAGGCTCCAAACCCCTGTACTTGCTCCATTGTCCCACAGTATTTTACTTGCAAAATGCAAATTCAAAGGTGTCATTATTCAGAATTTTAAGACACCTACTGCAGAGCATTAAATCCCAATTGCAGGACATCTTCTGAGCATGGGGCCATGATTCTCTCTCTCTGGTCAGTGGGGTCATTGCACATGAAGGCTGTCAGTTAGGGAGACGGGTATGGAAAGGAAGAAGTATTGCACAGTACATCAGATAATATAATCACTGGACCAGCAGTTAGGGGTTCTGAATTCTAGTTCCACTCTCCAGCCTAATTATTTTACATTTGGGGCCCTGATTTTCTCATCTATAGCATGGAGGTTTGCAATAGGTGATTCCTCAGGTCCAGTTATTCACTCTTTAATAAATATATGCTTAGTGTCTGTTAGAGGCCAGAGAACGTGCTTAACCCTGAAATTATAGGGGTGAACAAAAGCAACATGCAGGTCATCATGCCACTAGGAAAAGAAACATTCTGTAGGTATTTACAATGTAATTAATATTATAATCTACCTACAGGATGTAATGGGAACAAGTGGGGTGGAGAGTGGCCATCATCTTTGAAGTGTGTAGGAAGACTTCCCTGTGGAGGGGATGTTTAAGATGAGGCCAGAAGGATGAGCTAGAGTTAGTTAAGTAAACTGTGATTTTTGGTCTGTGGGAGGGAGGAGAGCAGGGGCATGGAGAAAGGCAGAAGAAGGGCAGGGAATTCCAGGCAGAAAGAAGAGCATGGGCCACAGCACTGTCTCTTGAACAGACACTGACCGTGTAAGGAACACAAACCCAATGCTAACAAACTTAGGGAACAGAAAGTTTGTGTATTGACACATGACGCTGTGATGACTTAAATACGCAAACCAGCATTGCTGTCCCAGAAGTAGGGAGCAGCATGTCTCAGACAAAACAAGTATTATCCCCAATGCAGAGCCTTAAATAAAGATTTGGGTGCATGGAGTTTGTTTTGGAAGTTGTTGCAGGAAACAGAGTGAGGGAATGGGGATGTAAGACAGGGAAAGATAGCTCATAAGTCATGTTGCTCTGTGGTAAAGAACTTATTCCTACTGGGGACAGTATAGAACATTTCCTCAGCGTTGGTTCCTGTAGGGCAAGGCAGCTGGGCTATTTCCCACTCCCATCCTCCATTAGTTAGGGACTCTCCAGGAGAGCTGACACCAGCACTACTGCTGCGGGCCCGTCTGAGGATAAAGCACACTCATAGGGCCAGAGAATGCCTCCCGCAGAGACCCAGGAAGTCCCTGGGATATTCCCTGCAGGTGAAGTCAGGGTGGGCTGAGGGGATGTGGGTGAAGCACAAATAGCGTCTGCTACAGTGTCTGATTGAGTGGCTCTTGAGCTGAGGTAAGAAAATAGAGGTGATGATAGAAGAAAATTCTGGACATGACTATGATGCAAGAGGAGAGATACGGTGTTTCCTAGTTCTCAAACTAAATTCATAGACTGAGTTTTTCACATAAGAAAATGAGTTACTTGTCCCGAGATTCACAGCCACTCTGGATATGAGCCTCCTAACATTTCTCCAGTTTTTGTTCTACTGTTACATACTTCTTCACTAACATGGCTTTCACCTGGAAAAGAAAGAAAAAGAGGAGGAAGAGGAGAAAAGGAAGAGGAGGAGGAGGAGGAGGAGGGAGAGGGGGAGGGGGAGGGGGAGGGGGAGGGGGAGGGGGAGGGGGATGAGGAGAAATGGGAATTAGCATGATCATCTTCATTCAGGCAGGACACACACAGCCCCTGAAAAGTGAATTTACCAGTGAAGTCAGAACAGCAGCCACATGACATCACCTCCCCATTCTTGAAAATTTCCCCCAAGAACTCATCCTTTCACCATCTTTATAGCTTCTGAAATTTTTGGTGAAGTAAAAGTAACAGAAAATTTTCCAAGAATATTGCTACTGTTCTCTACATGTACATTATAACATGTGAGTGAGAAAAGGTGGATCTCCCGGTTTAGTAATAGTGAGACTGAATTACTGAGTGCAGTCATGTATCACAGTCCTCCTCCAAATACTAAGTGAGCACACAGCAGAGGAACCAAATCCTACTAAGCCCAGCCACATCATGGGCTTCTAGGAAACGACGCAAAGAGCTTTAAAAAAATCAGTACTAACACAACACTTAAGTATTTATGGGAAGACAATGTTCGCAGAGCTGTGTTTAAAATTATATCCCCTAATGTGAGAACAAGGCTTAGTTGCTAGAGAGATTCTGCTGTAACTGAGTGATTTATTCAGGGCGTGTAAGAAGATTTGAAAGCCTTATATTTGAAAGGTTATCTTCCCCCTGAACAATAATTATATGTGATGCTAAAAATATGACATAAAAAATAAGACATCTACAAATTAAGGATACATTAAAAGGTGATATAAAAATTTTAAAAATAAGTTGAACATTAGAATTTTTCATTAAGGATATCTAACATATTGAATATTCACCTGAGGGCAAACATAAAAACAAGTGACTGTAATTGCTGCCATGAGCAATTTTTAAAAGAAAAATGCTAGAGAAGAATTATTTTAATAATGGTTACGTTTTCTAGAAACCCAGATGAATTTCTGACATACAGCTAAACCTTCCCTAAAAATCTTCCCCCAATGATTTACCATGCCCAAACCTTCCTATTCAAACAGCTTCAAAGGAGCACCGTCAATCTTGGATTGCCTATACATTTTTAAATTCAACTTCTGTCAAATTGACTTAGGATTTTTGAATTGGACTTATGTCAATTCAGTTTATGCTTCTGATCCTGACGGATGCTGCGTGTACACACCATAACTGAGCGATCACAGAGGAAGGAGGATCCACAGGGACTGAGATGATGTCCCTCCCCAGGGGCCATTAATGGGAAATAACAGAGCCAGGCTCACCCCTGCTGTTGGTGTCCCATGAATTCCAAGAAGCATGTGCCTTACCGTACCAGGTTAGAAGAGCGGATTGCATTGTTATAAAGCAAACAAATATCCTGTGCTTTCTGGGAGGGTGACATCTCCCATAAAGTACCCTTGAACTTCCAAAGAATGGTTGAGTTAGAAAACCATTTAAGACTTGTCACCTAAGACCACTCAATAATATTATAATTCTGTTCAGCTTGTTGAGAGAGAGAGAGAGAGAGAGAGAGAGAGAGAGAGAGAGAGAGAGAGACTTAATGATTGTCTTGATTTTTCCACTGCAATATAGGTATTTTTCTGGTCCCAGGAAGGTTATCAAAGTTCGGTGGGGAAAAAAAATTGTGTGAGACAATATTACACCATCAATACTCACATAAATAAAGTTCTTAGCCAACAAACTTGAGTGCAGTAAATTGACAAGAATTTTTTTAGTAGTCTGTTATTTTAAGAGCAAGATCGTGATTTTACCATTAACAACTCTTGGCCAAGATACAGAGATTTATTTTGTCCACTTGTGATCTGCCATTAGCACACATATTCTTCAACATCTTGTTGTCACTGCTAAGCATAATGTAACTCTTTCTTTCTCTTTTTTATTGTCAGTTCATTACTGTATTTGGCTTCTATAAATCTAAAGTAAAACAGTATAGACTGTAGGTGTCTGTCAAGGATCATAACCAAACAGTGCAATGATAATATTCCCAAAACGGTCTTTTGCTTATCTTTTACTTACAAACATCTGCTGAAACATTACCTCTTTAATGGTTACAGTGTAGTCTTTGCATATTGCCACTGCTATTGCTTCTCGAGAAACCACCAAACGTTGTTTGAAATGTAGAAAATGTTGAAAAATTTTTGAGAGAAAAATTGAATATCTGCAGAAATCAGGATGCACCATGATTTTTTGAGGACCATGTCAATGCCAGCAAGTGTTCTGAAGTAGACTTAAAGCACAAAACAAGACCATAAAAGTTTACATTTTCTATAAACTTAAACCTGTGGCCACCAGATACCCTCTGGCCACTTTCTTCCCTCTGGAGAGCAACATTCAAATAATAGGGTATCAAGAGAATTATGAAAGCTTACTTTTTATAGACCTTCAGTCAAGAAAACAGCCTTGCCCGGCCGGCATGGCTCAGTGGTTGAGCATCGATCTATAAGCCAGGAGGTCATGGTTTGATTCCTGGTCAGGGCACATGCCCAAGGTGCGGGCTTGATCCCCAGTGTAGGGCATGCAGGAAGCAGCCTATCAATCATTCTCTCTCATTATTGATGTTTCTATCTCTTTCTCTCTCTCCCTTCCTCTCTGAAATTAATAAAAAAATATATCTTTTTTTTAAAAAAGAAAACAGCCTTGCTTTGGGTTCGTTTATGTGCAGTTCTCTAAATGGAAAGAATGTTCTAAGCCAATCATAAAGGCCTAATTTCTCCCTAGAATTTTACATAAGTTAGATGCTCAATCCTAGAAGATAGTTCTACTGATATCTGAGAGGATCTCTGGCAGCCTGAACTCCACCTGCCTGTTAGTCCCTGCTATTTTTATTAATCTGAAGAACTTCATGCTTTTCCAAATTCTCAAATACGAAGCACTTCCAAGCAATACTGCATTCTAGTACGACCCAGTGAAACTTTCTTGAGCTGCAGATATGAAAACTAGGCAAGATTCCCACAAAAGCTAGGTGAGTCATTCCCCATATGTAACACCCAGTGCACACAATTCAAATTTGTGTCTTAGTGAAATGACAAAGTATGGCAGGTTTTAGACAACGCTGTTGAAGCAGCCGGCGCCAACGTTCTGCATCAACCTGTCCCACATCCAGAGCTTTGAGCACCTCACTGCTCTCTGTCACATCAGTGAGGTGCTAGAGAAGAAGGCTGCTAATGCTCTGGAAGAAAGCAATGATTAAATACAGAATATTGTGACTATTGCGTTTTATTTCATGTTATGTCAAGAAATTTAGTCACTGATTTAGCTGTTTCTTTGAGTCAGCTTCCGCTGACCTTCCCACAGCTCATTCACTGCACTAGCAGAGAGGAGGAGTAAAGATTCATTTCAGATTCAGATTAGCCTGGTTAGGAAGATGCTTTTCCAAAGGAGCACAAATGCTCACTCTCTGCATGATGCTTCCTTTCTCGTTAAGCCTGGCATTTCAGTGCTTTGTTGCAAAGTAAAGCCCAGGTACAAAATGTTGCTAAATACACAGAATACACTACAAAGAAAGAAAGGAAAGGAAAGAAAATTAATGAGTTCGTGATGTATACTGTGTACCTAAGGTTACTTTAATACAGTTACCAAGCAGCAGTCGAGCCAGCTTTCAGACTGCCATGGACAGTTGCTAGAATTCTGGCGACAAGACCAGCCTAAGTAATTAGTAAATCAGGAGGACTTCAACCAGAAAGCCAAGCACATTGGCTTTGTCTACTCTTTATTCCAAAATGACCTACATTCACCCGACCAGCATGGCTTAGTGGTTGAGCATCTACCTATGAACCAGGAGGTCACAGTTCAATTCCCGGTTGGGGCACATGCCCAGGTTGCGGGCTGGATCCCCAGTGTGGGGCCTGCAAAAGGCAGATGATCAATGATTCTCTCTCATCATTGATGTTTCTATTTCTCTCCATCTTCCTTCCTCTCTAAAAATCAATAAAAATATATATTTTTAAAAAGGCCATAGGTTTTGTCTCAATTCCTTGACATGTATTTTGACTCCCATTTCAGAGAAATTCAGCATCTGCTTCACTTTTATAAGTGGACACAAAACCAGAGAATACTGGCAGCCACTGGAAAACCAGTGCAGTGGTCTGTGAGGGGAGAGGTGGCTGTTGGATCCAGCTAAACTATTATCCTGACCAAAGGCTTGGGTTTTCTCTGTGAATTGAGAGGGGATGAGCATATGCATATGTCATTGTGTCCTTTTCACTGTATGTTACATCTGTCTCATTAATAGAGGTTTCAAGTCAAGTGTAGTTTTCATAAAGATGACAGTTGTTACCCTATTTAGGAACTGCTTCAGAAATGAGAATTTTACTCTGGAAAGGTGCTTTGAGATAACTTGTGGAAACTATAATAATCAATCTATTGCCATTCAGATATTGACATATACTCAAATGCTACAAACATTTGTTTCCTTTATAATTTGTTAAAAGACAGCATGTTGCCATGTAAAATAGTCATTTATCTGTATTCTAACATGCTTAGAAACATATTTCTGAAGAATTTGTCCATGAAGGACTGATGAGGGGGGAAAACCAAGATGGCGGCATAGGTAAATACCTAAACTGCTGCCTGGCACAACAGTATCAAAACTACAACTAAAAGACAAAACGGACACCATCCAGAACCACGGGAAAGCTGGCTGAGTGGAAATTCTACAACTAGAAGGAAAGAGGAGAGCACATTGAGACTCAGAGGAGCTGTAAAAGGCTGAGGTACAGAGACATGCGTGCAGAGAGGACGGGCGGTTGAGTGCATGGCTGGCTTTCCCAAGTGGGAGGGAGATGGAAGCTCCCGACTGCGCTGAACGCCAGTCCTGGGCGAGACTCTGGGAACCCAGACTCATTCGGGGGGAATCTGGACTATCAGGAAAAGAGAAAGCACACTGAGACTCAGGGGAGCTGCGGAAGGCAGAGGTCCGGCGGCGCAAGCGTGCAGAGAGGACTGACTGCTGAATGCACGGGCGGCTGAGTGCGTGGCTGGCTTTCTAAAGTGAGAGCGAGACAAAAGCTCCTGACTGTGCTGAACTCCAGTTCCGGGCGAGTTTCTGGGAACCCAGACTCATTAGGCGAGAAACTGGACTGTCTGGCAGCAGGTGAAACTCGAGGGCGGCTTTCTCTCAGAGGTGCTTGCAGCAATTACCGAGGGACACTGAGACCCAGGGGCCTCATAGGGCAGGGCTGAAGGGAAACCAATGCTGTCTGCTCCACCCTGAGACTCTGCCCCATCCAAGCTGAGCACAGAGGCTTTTGCAGTTTTGCAAGTCTTGTCTCATAAGGGTGTCTCCAGCACAGAAGTTCTCCCAGCATAGACACAGCTGATCCTCACAGCCAACTGGCCTGGAGGTCAATTCCTCCCAGTGATACCAACAACAATCAAGGCTTAACTACAACAAGGCTGTGCACACAGTCCACAAAGGGGTGCACCAAAAGTGTCCCCCTCAGGTAACTGGGAGAGGCTGAGCCACTGGGCCCTATAGGACACCTACCACACAAAGCTACTCTACCAACTCAGGCAAGCAGAGAAAATGCAGAGACAAAGAAACAGATCACAAATGAAAGAAATGGAGGAAAGCAAACGACTGGATATAGAGTTCAAAACCGTAGTTATAAGGTTTTTCAAGAATTTCCTAGAAAAGGCCGATAAATTTAGCGAGACCCTCGAGGTTATGAAAAAGGACCAGCTAGAAATTAAACATACACTGACTGAAATAAAAAATATTATACAGAGACCTAACAGCAGACTAGAGGATCACAAGAATCAAGTCAAAGATTTGAAATACAAAGAAGAAAAAAACACTCAACCAGAAAAGCAAAAAGAAAAAAGAATCCAAAAACATGAAGATAGTGTAAGGAGCTTCTGGGACAACCTCAAGTGTACCAACATCCGAATTATGGGGGTGGCAGAAGAAGAGAGAAAGCAAAATACTGAAAACCTATTTGAAGAAATAATGACTGAAAACTTCCCCCACTTGGTGAAAGAAATAGACTTATAAGTCCAGGAAGTGCAGAGAACCCCAGACAAAAGGAATCCAAAGAGGACCACACCAAGACACATCATAATCAAAATGCCAAGAGCAAAAGATAAAGAGAGAATATTAAAAGCAGCAAGAGAAAAACAGTTAATTACCTACAAGGGAGCACCCATACAACTGTCAGCTGATTTCTCAACAGAAACTATGTAGGCTACACGGGAGTGGCAAGAAATATTCAAAATGATGAATAGCAAGAACCTACAACCAAGAATATTCTACCCAGCAAAGCTATCATTCAGAATTGAAGGTCAGATAAAGAGCTTCACAGATAAGAAAAAGCTAAAGGAGTTCATCACCACCAAACCAGTATTACATGAAATGCTGAAAGGTATTCTTTAAGAAGAGGAAGAAGAAAGGGTAAAGATAAAAATTATGAACAACAAATACATGTCTATCAACAAGTGAATCTAAAAATCAAATGAATAAAATATCTGATGAACAAAATAAACTGGTGAATATAATAGAATCAGGGGCATAGAAAGGGAGTGGACTGACAATTCTCAGGGGGAATGGGGTGTGGGGGATGCGGGAAGAGACTGGACAAAAATCGTACACCTATGGATGAGGACAGTGGGAGGGGGGAGGTAAGGGCAGAGGGTGGGGTGGGAACCAGGTGGAGGGGAGCTATGGGGGGAAGAAAGAGGAACAATTGTAATAATCTGAACAATAAAGATTTATTAAATTTTTTAAAAAAAGACAAATCTATAGAGGTAGGAAGTAGATTGTGGTTTGCATGGGCTGCGAGTGGGAATGAACACTATGGAACTTTTTGGGTTGATGAAAATGTCCTAAAATTTAATCCTGGTAATGGCTACAGATCTTTGTACATTTACTAAAAGTTATTGAATTGTACACATAAAAAGGGTGAATTTTTTGGTATATAAATTATACTCTAATAAAACTGTTTTTAAAAAGGAAAAAAAAAGAAACATATTTCTATTTTACCTCTTTATCTTTACAAATAATAGGCATAAAGTAAGTTGTAAGGGAGGGCCAGAAAAATCCTGTTCTGGATATAGGTAACATATTCAACTATATGCCGTAAATAGCTATACAAAATTAATTTTAGGCAGAGAGATATGCAAAGATGATCTGATATATCAAAAGATAGAACAGCCCTAACCGGTTTAGCTCAGTGGATAGAGCATCGACCTGCAGACTCAAGGGTCCCGGGTTCGATTCCGGTCAAGGGCATGTACCTTGGTTGCGGGCACATACCCAGTGGGGAGTGTGCAGGAGGCAGCTGATCGATGTTTCTCTCTCATCGATGTTTCTAACTCTCTATCCCTCTCCCTTCCTCTCTGTAAAAAATCAACAAAATATATTTAAAAAAAAAAAAAGATAGAACAGTCATTTTAACTAAATAGATTTCATCTCATCATTTTCTAATTTATATTTGTAAGTTTTTCATCATTACTTTCTTGGATGTAAGTACACCTCAAATTTAGCAACCAAATATACTCTAACAAACATAAGACTTAACAAATATAAGACTTTCCTATTCATTTTCAAACACAACTTCTCCCTAAAATAACAATAATATGCAAAATAAACAAATTTCAAATGTGTAGAATATCTGTATTACCCAATTCCTGTTGTCTTTAGTAAGAAAACATTTGAAAATTATATCCTTAAATAAGGAAGTGACAGATGGTTTAATAAGTTAATAGTAGTTCATGAATTTTAAATGTGGTGTATTGGTTATCTATTGCTGCACAGCAAACATTTATTATCTCCCAGTTCCGGTGAATCAGGGTTGCATGTATAGCTTAGCTTGGTGCCTCTGGCTCAGGGTCTATTGCCTGGGGCCATGTTTTCATCATAAAACTGGACTGGGGAAAGATGCTCTTTGAATGTGCACTGAGTAGATGTTGGCAAGCCACAAAACACCTGCAACCAAGCTCGCTCATTTGTCCATCCACATAGATCTGCCTCACAACATAGCAACTTGTTTCTGCCTAGATTAAAAGACTCAAGAAAAAATGAGAGAACATCCAAGAAAGAAGCCATGGTCTTTTTTCACCTAACCTGAAAGTGACATTGCATATTGTTTACCATATTCTATAGCAAGTCAGTAAGTTCAGCTCAAATTCAAGGAATAGAATTATTTTAAACATATTTTTATTGATTTCAGAGAAGAAGGGAGAGGGAGAGAGAGATGAAAACATCAATGATGAGAGAGAATCTGAACAGCTGCCTCCTGCATGCCCTGCTCTGGGGACCAAGCCTGAAACCCGGGCATGTGCCCCTGACCAGAATGGAACCCAGGATCCTTCAGTCGGCAGGCCAACGCTCTATCCACTGAGCCAAACCGGCTAGGGCAAAAGAGAATTCCTTGAGTGTGAACTGGACTTACTGAAAGTGAAAGTGAAGGCCCTTTCACATATTGTGCTGACACTCTAGAAATATATCCTGTAGGTGGCAGTTCTGCTTAATCAGCAGTCAGATTTTTCCTATTTGTGATGATTGATTCAAATATTCTATATTAATATGACATCTGGCTAATTCAGTTATTTGCACTACTCGCTGGACTAAATGCTCCAATAAGTATATTTAAATATAATTTATTCTTTCATATAGAGTAAGCTATATCTTCTAAAGTAGGCCATTTTTGACATTGCAAGAAACCAATTTTAACTTTTTATACTACTTAGTGTCACTTTCAAATATAATTTCTAATTACCAAATAATTGTTGAATGACATTAGATTGTTTGAAAGTGAGATTATAAAATCTTCTGGTAAAGTATTAGTAAGTTCAAGTTTGACTTATAAATCAAATCTGATAAAAAATGACTTCTTCAGTTTAGCAAAAATATTTTTCAGCAGAAAGGAGTTAAATTGTGGGTAGAAACAGACAAAAATGTAAAATATTCAGAAAACTTGATTTATTCCAGCTCTGACATTGCCTGTTTTTTTTTTAAGTGAAAAAATAAAAAACAAAGTATCAATCAGAAATTGGTATAACATGCATACCTGCCACTCATATAGCTGTCATTCAATTCATTATTTCTCAGAGTAAAAAAGTTTATTGAAGTCTTGCTCCAAATCACTTTCTTTACATAAGCATCACCAAGGATTAAATTTAAATTCCAATATTGAGTCACCACCTCTGGCCCTTCAGAGTCTTCAGGATCTTTTTTTATACATTCTGCATCACACTGTTACATTTTGGGCTCTCTTTCTTGAGACAGAAGTAATGGTATTAGACCATCCGCATCACATTGGATCTCTGCTGCTTATTATTTTTTGAATAAGAATGGGTCATTCCAATGTTGTGATCCACTGGTGTTTCAGAAGGTGTCTTTGTTGGAGGACTAAATTCTTTTAGAGCATCTGTCTTTCTGATGTGGCCTGTTTTGGTTGTAAATTGAAACTGCTGGATGTGACAAAAGACAAAAGATAATGATCATGCATATCTTCAAAAATTGCACCTCATAGCACAATAGTGTGCTCAAGGCTTTCAGAATACCCTCTGTCCAAATGATCATCACTTTCAAGAATGCCGTTTCGAAATATTTCTAGTAATCACATAAGGCCCATGTTGAGAATGCTATGAATTAGATCATTTTAAATATATAGAGGTAATTTTATTTTCCTAACTGCTTTCATAATATAAGGAGGTGTTATTCCCAAGTTAGAGGTTATTTGTAAATGATAAAGCAAGTTCACATAAAAATTGTTCCCAGAATATGTATGTATGTAATATATATGGACATTCAGACTCACACATACAGCAAAGAATAATGAAACAGCTTGTCTTCTAAAATAACATTGAAATATACCTTTAGCAAAGCATAAAGGGTAGTTGTATGAATGTATATGTGTTAAACTGCTAAGATTTACAAGTTAAACAATTTAAAAAGGAAATAAATGCTAAGAAATTATGATTCAGAATTCAAGTTTATTCCATAGCCACACCCAAAAAAAATCTGATCACCAAAGTAACATAAATCTCTATTTTTCTTCCTACTAGAAAATAGCTCTTTTAACCATATTTGAATTCATCAGCTCTACATTTGAAACAATTTGGCTGTCTGTTTCTCTGGGTGTGCTTCCTTAAGGTGAAAACAGTCTTAACCAAGGCCTTTAATAAACACAGAAGATATTAGCTTGTCCTGGCAACAAGAACGTCTGTGCTTTGAGAAAGAGTATCATATTTAAAAGATGCTTATGTGATTTAACAGTAATTTATTAGCTCTCCCCAAAAAACAACTTTTATATATGGAAGCATATATTATCCAAAGATAAGAATAACACAGTGAATTTTTTGTTCTATTACCTACTCCCTGTATTGTCTTCACTTTGCCCTTTTTGTGTTTCCTGCCCTAACAATTCAACTCAGCCATTATTTCTCCTTGACATAAAATAGCATGTAGTGATTTTACCTGGGAAAGATTAATATTTTCAATAGTATTCCCCTCCGTTGCTTATTTTCCTCTGTTTGTTGCCATAACTAAACTCTGAGAAATGTCTGAATTTAAAAAGCTTTCAATATATTCTGCTGTCATATTTTCATGATGTGTCCATGTTTCCATTATTATTATCTGTTCCTGAGCAGTCTCCACAGAATTCCCATGACATAAATTAGAGCTTAATGGTAACAAAAGATTTCTAGCTGTATTAGTCTGCTAGGGCTGCCGTCACAACACACCACAGACTAAATGGCAGAACTGTATTTTCTTATAGTTCTGGATCTAGAAGGCTATCTAAGATCAAGGTGCCAGCCAGGGTGGTTTCTGGTGAGAATTCTCTCCTTAGGTTACAATATCATCTCCTCTGTGTTCCTACACGACCTTTCCTCTGTGCAGCAAACTCCTGGTGTCTGTCTCTTCCTCTTCTAATAAGGACGACAACCCTATCAGATTAGGGGCCCATCATAATTATCTGATTTAACTTAATTATATTCTGAAAGGCCCTATCTCTAAGTACTGTCATATTGAGTATTAGGACTTCAGCATATGGATTTGAAGGGGAGATGGAATACAATTCAGTCCATCACACCAGCCAACATGCTGGGATCTTAAAGGGTCTTTAGTAGCCTACAGGAAACTTTGTGGTTCATCCAGAATTAATTCCATTCAGGCCTATGGCATTCTGTTTGTAAGCCACCTCTGCACTTATGTCTTGGTATATAGACCAAGTATATATGGATTTATGCTTTTGCATTATTGTAGCAACCAATGAAACTTCTAGAGGAAACTCTCCTAATCTTTTCTTTACACATCAGGAAATAAAGCATAACATTTGCCACTCACAGCACTCTAGGCCACTGTCCTATACAGTAGGGTGCCACTTCCCATCACCTAAATCTCCATTCATGTGTGTAATATTTGAAGCCATCTGAATGAATCAACCAATTATTCGTTCATTGATCCATTTATTTATTAACTACCTATTTTTGAATATGCTAGTCAATATAAAAAATCACTAGAGATTCAGAGATGAAGAAGACCAGGTCCCTGTCCTTGAACAGCTCATAGCTGAGAACTGGATCTTAACATTTTAAATTTGGCCATTCAAACCTAAAGTTGAAGTACATAATCACAGTCTCAGTTTCAATATCATAAAAAGATGCATCAACATTAAAATCCTTCCAGGTCAGGACTGCTGTCTTACAGTGCCTTTGTGCAAATTTTAAAATGACAACTGCTCTGGGACCAGATGGCACAGGAACAGTGCTGTTGTATAATCAGCACCTTTTCTTCAATGGACACAGACAAAGCAGGAAGCACAGGCAGAATGTGAGTATTTACAGACCCTTTAGTTGTACTCACTTGTCCAAAGAACACATATATAGTAATCCTCTTCCATGTGGTAGAACTCTGAATGTGCTGGTTGGTTTGTATCATGAGCCATCAGCAAACATTCTAACTTAACGCCGACCCTATAACCCAAATAGTTAATTTAACACCAGGAGATTTTAAAGTCAATCCAGAGATCAGGGAGAACCCCAAAGTCAAAAAATGTGAATAACTATGAAATCCACAAGAATGAAATTCCAGCAATCTTTGTGATTGATTTTGTCACAGGGAACTGTTTTATCCACTCGAGAAAGCAAGAAAGGTACAGCACCTTTATAACATGCTTATCCCAGCCATCTATTTTCTGGATTCAGCTACAAATGAACTATGAATAGGGATCTAAACTAAATGCCATGTACCTTGTTAGTACTTACTAAATGCAAAGCAATAAAATCCTACTTTATGCAGAGGGAAAGTAAGATTTTAAAAAATTGGGTGGGTAAAAATGACTAATTTCTACAGTTTTAGAAACAATTATTGGGTGAAGAAAGAAAGTCTCAAAAGTGTCCTGCATGCACTACTCTAAAATGTCTCTGTATTTCATTTATTTTAGTCAGCATTTTTTCCAGTAGGTATGCATGAGTGCATGTCATCAATTCAGTGAGTGAGAAGTTTGATAACACCATTTTTCTATATCAGGAAGAAAAATACACAACTTAGCTTTGGGCTTATAATTTAAATGAACCACAAAACTCTGATTTATTAAAATTCACTGCAGATTTTTAGACAAAAATTGATTCACGTGCAAAAGCAACAAGAAATTTTTGTGAAGGTTATTAAACTAAAATTTATATTATTTTTGCCCCAGAAAAAAAATAAAACCTGTATTTTCTTAACTATATTATGTCATAATAAGGTGGGCCAATTAATAATAAGAATGATAGAAAATATTGCTGTGAGTATATGCTGATAAAACATGAGTAATGTTTTTTAAATGTGGTTTAATATCAAAACCACTGCAATACCTATAACCATAAAACAGACTCTAGGGCTATTATTTAAAATCTACATTCTAGATGATCACAAATCGTCATTCCCCCTTCCAGCAAGCTCCCTTGTTCCTAATCTTTCTCATACCTCCTCCATCTTAATTCTCTGGTAATATTTCCTAACATCGCCATCCCAGTTTCCCTAGATAATTGAGTGGTTGGCTATTCTATTTCTTATGGTCACCCCCACACTTCTCCCGTTGTGCCACAACTTTAGCTACTCTCAACAGATACATGACTTGGGTAGAGTCATTTGTTTGTGTTTAAAGCTTTCTTTTTACAGGTACATTTCACCTCATCTGTGATTACCTGACCTCTTCAAAAACCTCTTTTTATATTTTTAATTAAAAAAAGATTTAAATAGTGGTTAAGTGAAATTGCTCTTAATCAAGTTATTTTAAAACGTGTAACAAAATTAAATCATCATCTTCCTCTCTTCCAATCTATCCACTTGCAATGGTCGGATATTACTATGGTATAGGTGCCTGCTGGTGCAACTTTTCTGACAGTCTACTGTTTAGAAATGTTTTGCTTCCTCTTCTTCATGTGTGCTTGTGTGTGTATACACTTTCATGTACACTTTTTTTGGTCCCTCCAAATATAGGATTGTGTACACACACACACACACACACACACACACACACACATACACACACGGCTTCTCCATTTAAAATATCTTATGGATATATCTCCATATTGCCACAAAGAGAACACCACTTTATCCTATTAAGGGCTGTATGATATTCCACTTTATGACTCTCCAGTAATTCATCAATACTCCAAGGAGAGACAGTTTACTTTCAGCTTTTTATTTTTATGTACAACACTGCAATTAAATTAATATTCTTATTTATGTACTCTTTATGCACCACATTTTCCATATAATGAGTTTCTCAAAGTGGGGTTGCGAAGTCATAAGGTTCTTTAATGAGATTCTTGAGAAAAGGATTTATTTATAAATTCCTAAGGATTCATTTTACCCCTCCAAGATATGGTGGTCACTAAATAGTATTAGCAGACTCTAGTTAATTGAACTGGCCTCAGAAACACTGAAAAAAAAACACTGATTGACCCTTTCACTTCTATGTCTAACCCATTGACTGAAAGAACCCCATGTTACATAACTTGAGTAATAGGGCAAACCACAGCTTTGGTGGAAGCAGCATCCTCGAAGGGTTCTAGCACTTAAAATAGCTACTCCAAGCATACATACAGGCCAGCACATGTATGTTTTATGCATTTTATTATTTCATAAGATTTTAAACTGTAACATATTAAAGCAAGCAAGGACATCAACACTCATTACATTCTTTAGAGCTATAAAGCAGACTCAAAACCTTGACCCAATTCAAATCAATTATCTCCTAAGTTGCAAATTATATACTGTCCATCTTGCACCAAGTCAAGGGCATGTACCTCAGTTGCAGGTTCAATCCCTGGCCCTGGTTGGGGCACAAGTGGGAAGCAACCAATGTGTCTCTCTCACATGGATGTTTCTCTGTTTCTCCCTCCTCTCCCCCCAACTCCCTCCCTTCCACTCTCTCTAAAATATCAATGGGAAAAATATCCTCACTCATTGAGTGAAAATTAAAAATAAATTAATAAGTTGCCCTTAAAAAATAAATACAAATATAAGAGCAATTCGCTCATATCCAAAATCACTGAAATTAGATGACATCTCTGTCCTAAAGGACATATACATACACACAATTATAACATGACTAGAGGCCCAGTGCACAAAATTCGTGCACTGGGGGGGGGGGGTTGTCCCTCAGCCCAGCCTGCACCCTCTCCAATCTGGGACCCCTCAGGGGATGTCTGACTGCCTGTTTAGGCCCGATCTGGGATCGGGCCTAAACAGGCAGTCAGACATCCCTTTCACAATCTGGGACTGCTGGCTCCCAACTGCTCGCCTGCCTGCCTGATTGCCCCTAAACGCTTCTGCCTTCCAGCCTGATCACCCCCTAACCACTCCCCTGCCAGCCTGATCGATGCCTAACTGCTCCCCTGCCGGCCCGATCATCCCCAACTGCTCTCCCCTGAAAGCCCAGTCACCCCCAAATGCCCTCCCCTGCATATCCCCTCTTTATTAGATAGGGCTTTTTCTTTAACATATTGGACAGCCCTAACTGGTTTGGCTCAGTGGATGGAGCGTCGGCCTGCAGACTCAAGGGTCCCAGGTTCGATTCCAGTCAAGGGCATATACCTTGGTTGGGGGCACATACCCAGTGAGGAGTGTGCAGGAGGCAGCTAATCGATGTTTCTCTCTCATAGATGTTTCTAACTCTCTATCCCTCTCCCTTCCTCTCTGTAAAAAATCAATAAAATATATTTTAAAAAAACGTATTGGACAGTGTACCTGCCATGGTCTTAAGAAACCAGTAAAAATGTAAACCCAAACTAAAAGTGTCATAAAATAAACTCCTTAAACAGGAATTTCATGAGACCTTGGAAAGGTGATATCATGTGATTGTTTCTTTCTTTTTTCCTTCTCTTTCTTTTTCTTGATGTTTCATCTTTTGTCCTTTCTTTTCTCCTTTTATTCCTTTTCTGTCCTCTCTTTCTCTTAAATTTTTCGTTGGTAGAATCGTCAGTACTTGAATCGCTCTGTGGGAGTGTGGGCGCCTCCCAGCCAGACACCCGGGGCTGCCGCTGGGAGGGGATGGTGGCATGGGGGCACTGGCGCCTCCCAGCCGGACACCTGGGGCTGCCCGGCTCTCAGCGGCAGCCCCCCTTGGGACTGGGGGACTCTGGCAGGGCTGAGAGGACTGGGCGCCACCATCTTGTGGCTATGGGCACTGCCATTTTGTCACGGAGTGATGGTTAATTTGCATATTACTCTTTTATTAGATAGGATAGTCTCTCAGTATAAACAAAGTACTTAGACAACAACAAAAAAAAAGTAAGGAATTTCCAAATGAGGTTATATAAGACCTTACAGAGTAGATAATATATTTGATGGGACCATTAAAGATTAATTTCATGAGGAAGTGAAGGGAACCCCAGAGAATCATAAAAGCTAAGAGAGGTATACAGGGAAGAGAAAAAGTCGTTAAAATTGTTTCTCTCTCTCTCTCTCTCTCTCTCTCTCTCTCTCTCTCTCTCTCTCTCTCTTCCTTCCTCTCTAAAAATCAATAAAAACATATCCTCAGGTAAGAATTAAAACATTTTTTTAAATGAAGAAGAATTGAAATTATTATGCTAAGCAAGAAAGCCAGTCAGAGAAAGACAAATATCACATGATCTTACTTATATGTGGAATCTAATGAACAAAATAAACTGATGAAGAAAATAGGTCCAGAGACATGGAAGCATGCAGCAGATGGACAAATCTCAGAGGGAAGAGATTAACCAAAGAATTTATATGCGTACTAGAGGCCCGGTGCACAAAATTTGTGCACGGGGGGGAGGGGTCCCTCAGCCCGGACTACATCCTCTTGCAATCCAGGACCCCTCGGGGGCTGTCCGACTGCCTGTTTAGGCTCAATCCCTGCAATCTGGGACCACTGGCTCCTAACTGCTGGCCTGCCTGCTTGCCTGATAGCCCCTAACCCCTCTGCCTGCCTGCCTGTCTGATCGTGCCTAACTACCTCTGCCTCAGCCCCTGCTGCTGCGGCTTCATCTGCAATGATGTCCAGAAGGTCGTTCGGCTGTTTGGTCTAATTAGCATATTAGCCCTTTATTATATAGGATATGAATAACCCATGGACACAGGCAATAGAGCAGAGAAGGCCTGGGGAGGGGATGGAAGTGGGGTGAAGGGGGTCAATGGGGGAAAAAAGGGAACAACTGTAATACTTCAAACAATAAAGATTATTAAAAAAAAAAACTGAGGAAGAAATGAGTTGTGAGGAATGTGGGTGATGGTCTAGGTTTGTATTTTTGGCAGAACAGCATTAATTTTACTATGAATATTAGGAATCAAAATTTCCAAAGGATAAAAATAACACCTACCAGATCCTTGCATTTTCAAAGTCCAGCAAAATATATTATAAACACTCTAATGGGAAGAAGAAACATTTTTTACAAACTAACATGGGTTATCTAAATGTGTATTGTGTTTTATGGCATTGTCTTACATTACATTTCATGTTTTGCATTGGTTTTATATCTATGCTTTTTATTACCTTGCATATAAGCATTTATATAAAGAGCATCATTTCTCCTAAAACACTAGTAGCAGCAGTTGGCATTTAATACCACTCTAAAGAATTATTTTCATAAACTGTCTTTAGGGAACTACATTTTAGGTATAGCAAAAGTTTGGGGGAAATAAAAGCAAAAAAATGGGTATAAAGAAGCAGAAAATCATGAGAAATTGCTTGGTGAATATCAATCACATTCTATGAGCAGAATTTAAGTACAACCAGATCTTAGGCATCCACCTTTATTTATGGCACACTTTAAGATGCTCATTTGAGACTAGAGAGCTTACTACAAAACTACAAGTTTGATATGTCCATATAATAAAATGATTTCTACCTCACTACTCATACATAATAGCAACAATATAATACATTTAAGCATTCTTTATAAGCTGTTTAGGTTTTTTCCATATGCAATAATATAAGTATTATTTACTGAATAATATAAAATAATTGGTTCTGAATAATTAAATAGAAATTATCCAGTAAAAACTATTAAAGAATATTTTGAGTCAATTCTGTGTCAGGCACTATGATAAGTACTTTATGTACATTCTCTTAACCTTTTCAATCATCTCCTGGAAGTAGGTAGGATCCTAAATTTCCAAGTGAGGAAACTGATCTAGAAAGGTAATTGGACTTCCCCAAGGAAATAAAAGAAAATAACATAGAGGAGGTAAGATGCAGATAATACAAGAAGACCTGAATAGAAGCAGTAATAATAGAAAAGATCCAGATATTAACTATAAGAAATCAAACAACCACAGGAAAAGAAATGATTCAACATATAAATGGGCAAAATATTTGAACGTACACTACACCAAAGATATACGGTTGACAAAGAAGTATGTGAAAATATACTCAGCATCATGAATTATTCTAGCAATGCAAATTTAAAAGGAAATACCAGTTAGAGTAGCTAAAACTTAAGACTTATATAGGAATGTACACAAAGACTTGTACAGGAATGTTCATAGCCGCTTTATTTTAATAGCAAAACTGTAAACAATCACAATGAACATCAGCAGGTGAAAGGTTAAATAAATTTGCTGTATCCACACAATGGAATACTTCCCAGCCATAAAAAGGATTGATACAACATGGGTGAATCTCAAAATAATTATGCTGGAAGAAACCTAGCCAAATAAACAAACAAAACAACTCATACTGATTCCATTTATATAAAATTCTAGAAAATGCAAACTAATCTATCTAGTGAGGAAAAACAGATCAGTGGGTGCCTGGAATGACGTGGAGCAGAGAGCTGCACAAAGGAAATTACAAAATACAAAGGGTCATGAGGAAACTTTAGGAGGTGATATGTTCATTATCTTGATTTTGGTGATGGTTTCATAGATGTCTTTTTTTTAATTTAATAAATCTTTATTGTTCAGATTATTACAATTGTTCCTATTTTTCCCCCATAGCTTCCTCCACCCCCAGTTCCCACTCCACCCTCTGCCCTTACCCCCCCGCCTCACTGTCCTCATCCATAGGTGTACAATTTTTGTCCAGTCTCTTCCCGCACCCCCCACAACCCTTTCCCCCCGAGAATTGTCAGTCCACTCCCTTTCTATGCCCCTGATTCTATTATATTCATCAGTTTATTCTGTTCATCAGATTTTTTTATTCACTTGATTTTTAGATTCACTTGTTGATAAACATGTATTTGTTGTTCATAATTTTTATCTTTACCTTTTTCTTCTTCCTCCTCTTCTTAAAGAATACCTTTCAGCATTTCATGTAATACTGGTTTGGTGGTGATGAACTCCTTTACCTTTTTCTTATCTGTGAAGCTCTCTATCTGTCCTTCAATTCTGAGTGATAGCTTTGCTGGGTAGAGTAATCTTGGTTGTAGGTGCTTGCTATTCATCACTTTGAATATTTCTTGCCACTCCCGTGTAGCCTACATAGTTTCTGTTGAGAAATCAGCTGACAGTTGTATGGGTGCTCCCTTGTAGGTAACTAACTGTTTTTCTCCTGCTGCTTTTAATATTCTCTCTTTATCTTTTGCTCTTGGCATTTTAATTATGATGTGTCTTGATGTGGTCCTCTTTGGATTCCTTTTGTTTGGGGTTCTCTGCACTTCCTGGACTTATAAGTCTATTTCTTTCACCAGGTGGGGGAAGTTTTTGGTCATTATTTCTTCAAATAGGTTTTCAGTATCTTACTCTCTCTCTTCTTCTGCCACCCCCATAATTCTGATGTTGGTATGCTTGAAGTTGTCCCAGAGGCTCCTTATACTATCTTCAAGTTTTTGCATGCTTTTTTCTTTTTGCTTTTCCGGTTGAGTGTTTTTTGCTTCTTCATATTTCAAATCTTTGACTTGATTCTTGCGATCCTCTAGTCTGCTGTTGGGTCTCTGTATATTATTTTTTATTTCAGTCAGTGTATGCTTAATTTCTAGTTCATCCTTTTTCATATCCTCGAGGATCTCACTAAATTTATCGGCCTTTTCTAGAAAATTCTTGAAAAACCTTATAACTGTGGTTTTGAACTCTATATCCAGTCGTTTGCTTTCCTCCATTTCTTTCATTTGTGATTTGTTTCTTTGTCTCTGCATTTTGGTTGCTTCCCTGAGTTGATAGAGTGACTTTGTGTGCTAGGTGTCCTATAGGGCCCAGTGCCTGAGCCTTTCCAGTTACCTGAGGTAGACACTCTTGGTGCACCCCTTTGTGGGCTGTGTGCATAGTCTTGTTGTAGTTAAGCCTTGATTGTTGTTGGTATCACTGGGAGGAATTGACCTCCAGGCCAACTGGCTGTGAGGATCAGCTGTGTCTATGCTGGGAGAACTTCTGTGCTGGAGACACCCTTATGAGACAAGACTTACAAAAGCCTCTGTGCTCAGCTTGGTTGGGGCGGAGTCTCAGGGTGGAGCAGACAGCATTGGTTTCCCTTCAGCCCTTCCCTATGAGGCCCCTGGGTCTCAGTGTCCCTCGGTAATCGCTGTAAGCACTTCTGAGAGAAAGCCGCCCTCGAGTTCCGCCTGCTGCAAGACAATCCAGTTTCTCCCCGATTGAGTTTGGGTCCCCAGAGTCTCTCCCGGAACTGGAGTTCAGTGCAGTTAGGAGCTTTTGTCTCCCTCCTGCTTGAAAAGCCAGCCAGGCACTCAGTTGCCAGTCCTTTCTGTGTGCGTCTCAGTACCTCTGCCTCCTGCAGCTCCTGTGAATCTCAGTGTGCTTTTCTCTTTCCTTCTACTTGTAGAATTTCCACTCAGCCAGCCTTCCTGTGGTTCTGGATGATGTCCATTTTGTCTTTTAGTTGTAGTTTTGAAATTGTTGTGTGAGGCAGCATTTTAGGTGTTTACCTATGCCACCATCTTGGTTTCTCCCCACAGATGTCTTAATATGTCAAACCCCATAAAGTTGTATCTGTTGTTTATTTAATATGTCAATTATACCACACTATAAAGCCAATAAAAAAGCATATTTCTACTTTTGTGTGTCTGTGATATATATTTTTATGTTTGTTTTTTTTTATATCTGTGAGAATTATCATCAACATTTTAACAATGGTTGTCTCTGAGTAAAGGAAGAATTAGGAATGTCTTTAATTTTTTTCTGTGAGTTTCTCAATAGACTACAATAATATATACACTTTTAAAGTCATTTTATTTTATTTTTATTTCTTAATCCTCACTAGAGTATATGTTTTCATTGTTTTAGAGAGAGAGAGAGAGAGAGAGAGAGAGAGAGAGAGAGAGAGAGAAATATCTATGGGTTGCCTCCCTTATGCGTCCTGACCGGGAATCCAACCTACAACCTTTTGGTGTACAGAACAACACTCCAACAGAGTCACTGGGCCAGGAACAGTAATTATTTCCATACTTAAATTTGTTAAAATAATCACAAAATCCATTTATAAACACTCACTTTGGGAATGGGCTGTTACTCTGAGATAAATTGGTAGTGACTTTTGTTTTACCCTATTTCTCAAGTTTGCCTCCCCATCCATAGCCCTGGGACAGAAAAAAGCTCAGGGAGGGAGGGAGGGCAAAGCAGGGCTTGGCTCAGTCCTTTCTTTCGCAAGTACAGGCAGCTACTTTTGGACAGCATTCTTAACTTAGGTTAAATAATAAATTACAAGCACCCAAGAGAAGAAATCTTGCGCCTACGATAGAGGGAACAGATCAATGGAACTGTGTCATTGTCATTTGTGCCCAAACGCGACAGGTGCGCGCCACCTCCGCCACCCGCGTCGAACTCCTAGGCGCCACTGAAAGAAAGGGGGGGCATGTGACGCAGCCGCAGTCGCCTAGGGCCCAGTTCTGATTCACACCTGACGCCCCAGGGGCCTGACCATGCTTCTCCACTTCTGAAGAGAAAAGGCGATGCTGTCCTGTGTCTTGTTCCTTTCCAAGCATATCAGCACTTCGCTGGTGTCCCTGCGCAGCGCGCGCCTTGGCTTCGCTTTCCCACGGCGCTGGGCCACCAGGAGCCCCTGGGTTCCCGGGCCCGCAGCTCCCCTCCGATCCCGGGCAGCAGCCGCCTCCTCCAGGACTCTCTCCGGGTCCACCTCCGCCCCCTCCCGGGTGCGCCAGAATTTCCACCCGGACTCTGAGGCCGCCATCAACCGCCAGATCAACCTCGAGCTCTATGCGTCCTACGTGTACTTGTCCATGGCCTACTACTTCTCCAGGGACAACGTGGCCTTGAACAACTTCGCTGGGTATTTCCTTCGCCTGTCCCGGGAGGAGACCCAGCACGCAGAGATGCTGATGAGGCTGCAGAACCAGCGGGGAGGCAGGATCAACCTGCAGGACATCAAGAAACCGGACAGGGATGACTGGAAGAGCGGGCTGAACGCCATGGAGTATGCTCTGCTCTTGGAGAAGAATGTGAACCAGTCGTTGCTGGAATTGCACTCTCTGGCCTCAGATAAAGGTGACCCCCATTTGTGCGACTTCCTGGAAACTCACTATCTAAATGATCAGGTGAAATCTATCAAAGAACTAGGTGACCACGTGCACACCTTGATTACGATGGGGGCCCCAGATTGTGGCCTGGCAGAGTACCTTTTTGACAAACATACCCTTGGAAATGAAAACAATCAGAACTAAGCCACAGGCTGCCTTCCCCACCACCCAGGGTGTGCCAGGACCCAGAATCAACTGTCTCCTACTTTCTTGCCCTTAAAAGGCACTTCCACCTTTATATTCCTCTATGTTCCTCTAATAAAGTGATTTGCAGAAAAAATGAAGTTAGTCCATATTAACAGGGCTTTTTGCCCAGCAATTTTCCCAGCCGGAAAGAAAGCCCAGGATACTATGGTATAAAAAAGACTGCAAAAAAGTGACTAAAAGTAGATGTAAAAACTAAATTTCTTCAGTTACCAAATATATTCCAGACCATGGATTCTCACTAATTGTTGGTGATTTTCAACTCAACAAACGCCTGTTATTTTCAAGACTTTATGCTAAAGCTAAAGTGGAAAAATGTGTAAGATAAATATACCAATAACTATAACAAGATGAAGAATGCATATAGTACTGTCAAAATCAGACATGCAAAATTCTATGACAACGTTTACTCCTTTCCAAAGTGTGTCTCAAGAAACAGTAATGTCTGGAGATGATCTGTTTTTTAAAAAGATTTTGTGATCAAATAAATTTAAGACAAGCTACGTAAGGTATCAGTGCTGGCCTTAGAAAGTCACAGTGTATGTTAGCATTTTAAGGGCTCTGGGAAGTCTTGCAATTAAAAACAAAACAAAGCACAACAAATCTTTGGTTATTTTTGTTTAGCTCAATGTTTCCCAAAGATATCCGATCTCAGCTAGGTTGTTTTTTGTGTTTTTTTTGTTTGTTTGCTTTTTGTTTTTACTTTTTTATGGTAATACTAGAGGCCCGGTGCACAAATTCATGCATGGGTGGGGTTCCTTAGCCTGGCTGGCAATCGGGGCCATTGGGGCCATCTGGCCCAGTCCCTACAGGGCTGAACCCAGGGGGAAGGACTGCAGGAGGTTGGCCGGCCTGGGGCCATGGGAGGTTGGCTGTGGAAGTGCACTGACCACCAGGGGGCAGCTCCTGCATTGAGCATCTGCTCCCTGGTGGTCAGTGTGCATCATAGCGACTGGTCAACTGGTCGCTTTTATATATATAGATATCTAGATCTGTCTAATTTCAGACTTGCATTTCACCACTGGGCTATATAGCCTTCCTTTTAACATCCCTAAAAGAGCAACTACACTGCAGAAAACACCCTTCTATGGCCTTTAAAATGGAAAGGAAAAAACCATCATAGGGTAGAAAAGTCAAGAAGGGATCCAGAATGAAGGATGCATCTGCTGGGCAGATGTTTTCTTGAGGGCATGGGAGGAGAAGGTATGATAAAAAGAGTAGGAGAATATTCAGTTAGGAGACCTGAGACTAGACTAAGAGCATTGGATGACGTTTGGAAAATGGGCTGGAGTGAAGTGTGGATGTGAGAAGGAGGGGTTAGGCTTAATTTAATGAGCAATGGCAGTGATTTGAAGGGCTTTCAGTAGAAGAATGCTGTGCTAAGAGTTGAGCAATCAGAAGTTTAGTTGTACAGAATAAAAATCTGTGGACAACCTAAAGGTCTGTGTTAGTTTGGGTCCTCCAAGAAACAGATGTCAAGAAGGAATAAGGGTTCAAGAAATGTAAGAAACAGAAAGGCTCTTGAGAGAAAATGGAAAAAGAGCTGAAAAAGCAGGGAGAGTCTTCAGACTCCATGCAAGCCTGATCATGAGAGAAGGAAGAAAGGAAAAGTTGTGCATTGGTCTAAGGAAAGTTCTGCAAGTCCGCAAGGGTGTCTGGGAGACCTCTAGGCAAAGTTGCTCATCAGAGGAATCCCAAATCTCCAAGAAATGGGCCTGATTAACCACATTTTCAGGGTTTAGTTATTCACTGGGAATGATCCATTTGAAATGTAACTTTGAAACAAACCAAGAGACAAATTGCTTTTAGAGCACAGCAGTTGGCAAATTTGCTCCCTGTAGTCCCAGATCTAAGAGGCACATTCACATGACTGCACAAACTCAACAACATGGTTTAGATTCAAGTACTATGCATGGAACACTCTGCAGAAATTAAATATGATTTTGTCATATAATGATGTGGCCAGAAATTCACCATTCAGTGATGAGAAAGTGTAAAGTTCTGTGATTACTTCCACATTCTCAGTTAAATAAAAGTATTATCAACTGACAGTAAGAGGGGGAGGAGATTAGGAGATTTGAGATGAAAATGTATAAAATAATTATTCAGGATAATGGTTATTGAATGTTTTTTACAGCAACATAGAATAAGAATTATCACTATCCAGGATGTAAATATAAGAAAACACACACACACACACACACACACACCCCAAGGATTTCAGGAGACAACACTCTTATTTTACTTACTTTCACTTCTATTATATTAACAAAAGGTGGATAGTGACTTGCTAAATTCCATGACACACTGATGGTTTGCATTCTATAGCTTGAAAAACACTCATCTAGAAGAATTAAAGAGGAAATTTTCTGAAGAAATGTAATAGGATTCCTGTGCAACAAATGAAGCCAACTTAAGGAATGTACAATGAGATTGATCAGCATAATTAAAAGCAAATCTTTTTGCATTCTCACTTCCTTCAGATTCCTGCTCAAGTGGCATTTTATAGAGACTTAACTGATTATGCAGCCTAAACTAGTCACCACATTTCCCACCACTATCTAGCCTCTTACTTGATTTGGTTTTCTCTACAGCACTTACCTTTATCTGACACCTTTTTAAATTTGTTTACACTTCCTTCTTTCCCTAGAATGTAAGCTCTGTGGAACAGGGACTTTGTTTTGTTCATTGCTATCTCCACAGCTCTAGAGCAGTGCTTACATTTTATTAGGTTCTCAATGAATGTAAGTGAACCAGTGAGTGAGTAAGTGAGTGAAGATCTCCAGAAGCCAGTTGAAAGTGCTGGTCAGCATCTCTGAATAAGTTAGGTTCAGACAAGTGAATCTGGTAGTTATCCATATAAAGTTGGTAAGTAAAACTGTGAAGAGGTTGCACTAACAGAGAACAGAGGAGAGAGGAGAGACAAAGAGGATTCTAAATATAGAAACATGGAAAATTGAAGGAGATCTATATTTAGGGAAGGTTAGATAAAGAATCCTTGACAGGATACAGAAAAGGAATATAAAAATAGCAGACCAGGACAACAACACTGGTCTTAGAAGCCATGAGGGGAGAGAGCTTCCATCAGATACTGAAGAACTTAATGAGGTTATGGTTGAAAGGCCACCAGAGTTGGCATCAGGATGCCAATGGTTATTTCAGAATAGTGGCTTTAGGAGTGGTAGAGATAGAAGGCCATATTCATAGGGTTAAGGTAAATGAGGTGGAGAACATAGCATTCTCTTTTGAAAAGATTTTCTTTTTTAAGTAATTGAAGGTGTAAAAGGACAGAATAGCTGTGCGTGTTGGTAGGACAAGGAAAGATGATATAAAAGAGTGATTTGAGAAGTGATAGAAATGCTACCATCATAACTAGCTAGCTAATATTAATATAGGAAGAAAGCTAAGAGGAGGCCATATATTATAAGCATGTTCATCTGGGCAGCTTCACCAGGGAGCTGCAACTTTACACTCCCAGGGAGCCACCTGTCCATTCCCTACAGATCACTGGGGAAAGGAATCAAACAAAGGGGAAGATGTGGAAATGTGCAATGAAGTCGGGGTGACAGGGGGAAGGTGCTTGCCTGTCAGTCTAGCCTGGGTTGGCTACAGGGGTGGAGTCACTGCAAGTGCATGAAATCCTGAAGGATTCATTGGTTAAGCTCCTAGTTAAACTTTCTTTCTCTTGTTACTCTTATTGCACTCCTGCTTCCTTGTACTCGCTTGGGCTGTGATCCACACTAGCCTGCCATGTGGCCCTAGAAGCCGCATAGCCCAGGGCCATGAAGACCCCATATGCAATGGACTGCAGCTGGGAACACAAGCTAAGCTAGCCAGATGCTGGACTGGACTGTGCTTTAATATGGAGCAAAGACTCAGGGCAGTGGCTTTAATCCTAGCCCCGTTGGAGACAAGATGGGACTTTTTCCATGGCGAGATGGAGGGAGATGGGTCCTTGGAGGGAACTACCTTAACGTTACATTAACAATAAAGCTTTCGATGATACTTCATCTTCCCGTGGGGGCCTCAGGAAATTCTTATTCCCGTGGCACCCCAAGAGCTCCACTTCCACCAGTAAGAGGTGGGGACACAAAAGACACCCAACCAATAACAGAAAGATATCCCAGGGGAGAATGGAGCATAAGGTAAGGAGCACTGGTATGGTTCAAAAGAATGTCCTCCAAACCAGCACGTGTAAAAGAGGAAAGAAGTGACTTAAGATGAGAAAAGGGCAAACTGAGAGTGCTACATTGGCTGAGCTCAAACTTCTGAATAAATTAGCCAAATGAGATCACCTACTGAGATATGGCTACCTCTATGTAGAAATATTTGAATTAATTTCATTTATCGGATATTATTTTAAAAATAGTAAATATAAGTTATTTTACAGATGGTATATAATCTTTATTCTGTCTTATATGTAAAACAAAGACTGGAGCTTTCACGAATTAAAAGCAAGCATCTGGAATTGAGCCAAGAGGAGGCTAGATTTATAAACAAAAACCCGGTATACAGAAAAAAATGACTCTGCCCTGGCTGGTGTGGCTCAGTTGGTTAAGCATTATCCCATGTTACAAAAGGTCATTGGTTTAATTCCCAGTAAGGGCACAAACCCCGGTTACGGGTTCAATACCCATTGAGGGATGTCTAGGACGCAGTCCATAGATATTTCTCTCATATCAATATTTCTCTTTCACTCTCTCTCTCTCTCTCTTTCTCTCTCTCTCCCTCTCTAAAATAAATAAAAACATATTTGAAAAGAAACTAATCCAAACCCCTAAATATTATGAAAGATTATAGTACTCTTTTTTTAATAATTCTTTATTGTTGAAAGTATTACATATGTCTCCTGTTTCCCCCATTGATCTCTCCCAGCCCATTCCTTCCCCTCAGCACAGGCCCTCACCCCCTACTGTCTGTGTCCATTGGTTATGCTTAGATGCATGCATACAGATTATATTACTCTTGAACACAAACACCCAGTAATGCCAAGATCCAAGGCCTTCAGACTTGCAGGAAAATATAGCGTATTTCTTTCCTCATTAGTTTTTGTGTTTTTTTGTTTTGTTTTGTTTTGTGTTTTTTTTTTAATCCTCACCCAGGATATTTTTTCCATTGAATTTTAGAGAGAGTGGAAGGGAGAGGGAGAGGCTGAGAAAAACACCCATGTGAGAGAGACACATCAATTGGTTGCTTCTCCCATGCCTCTGACAAGGGCCAGGAGCCTGCAACCTGCAACCCCGGCAACCGAAGTACGTGCCCTAGACCGGAAAAAAACCTGGGACCCTTCAGTTCGCAGGCCAGTGCTCTATCCACTGGGCCAAACTGGCTAGGGCTGTGTATCAAGTTTTGAACAGTTCATTTAAAAGGGGAGGGGAAAGGAAGAGATAGAGATAGAGAGAGAGAGAGAGAGAGAGAGAGAGAGAGAGAGAGAGAGAGAGAGGCTGAAAGGGAGGGAGGGAGAGAGACATATTTTTGTATTGAAGGCAAGAAAGTTCACTTGACTTTTTAAATAATTGGAGCTTTCCACTGTGTACAGCACTGTGACAAAGAAAGGTAAGAGGTATGCATGTGAGAAAAAGGGAGCAACACAGGCTGCTTCAGAGGACAGCCTTCACCCACTCCCTGTAAGAGAGGCATTCAGGACGCAGACAATTAGAAAACTTGCACAATTGCTAACCAGAACTGAGAAGGGTAGGGTCGCTGACAACAGACTTAAACATAAAATGTCAAGCAGCACTCAGTTTATGAAATCAGAAAGGTTTCGGTATACATTGTCAACTTTCCGAAGCTTCATATTTCTATTGTGAATGCTTAAGACACTTCATAGGTACATTTGTTTTGAATGAACAAACGATGTGTATATGCACACGCCCATGCATACACACACTGAGTGTCAGATGGAATTCTAATGCCCAACAAGAAGAGGGACTGCCAGGCAGTCCCTGAGAGCAGCCCACAGACATGCACTCAGAGTTGGGCTCCGTCCAAGCAAGCTGGCCAATTTCCCAGTACAGATGGTGGCCAAACAGCCTCCTGAGAGAGATATCTAATGCTTTTGGACATACCTTAGTCTCTCGCAAACCCCCTGAGCACCGTATTTTCATAGGCTGAATTATCAAAAAGAATTTCCAGTACCATAAACGGCTGTTAGACTAATAAAATGTTACTGCATGACCTATACACAGATCCTAGACAGTGTAGTTGGTCATTAAGAGCCTGCACTTGAGAATTCAGAATACCTAGGTGAGAATAGCTATTCCACTGTGTACCAACTGCATGATTTGGGGGAAATTTAAACTCTCAGAGACTGACTTGCTTTTGCTGTAATAACAGCCTTCCTGAAAGTTTATTGGGGGATTCCATGAGATAAAGCACATAAAATTCAGTACATTGTCTAATACATAGCAAATGCTCAATATTAGCTGCCTAAACTTATGTTTCAAAGGGAGAGAAAATTATGTCTGTTTGCTAATATGTTTGCCTGTATACGCAAAGACTATCTCACTTGCCCTCAATGACAAGAACCCACTACCTGGGAAAGGGGCACTAGTAAGACTTTTTCTCATTATATAGCGTTTCCTACTTTGTGAAAATGTTAACTACTTGAAATCATTACCTTTTGAAAATTCATAAAATTTAAATATAGCAAATAAATAGGAGTTGCTGTAAGTTTTACTCACTTCTAAGCAGGGCACATGCCGCGTTTTCTAGAATGTGTTAGTACAAAATTGGAGGAGGACTCATATTTCTCTTATTTTTTTTTTTTTTAGCCTAAGAGATTTCCCATAATTGTTTGTTTTGCTCTCTCTTTAGACACTGATTGAATATACAGACAGTCCTCACTTCACATTGTTTCAATTTGCATGAATTTGTTGCTAGTTGAGTTAAATAACAACAGTCCCTCAACAATGGGTTCGCATCTCAGTTACTATGCTATAATTATTGTGAGTAAATTACATAAAGAAGTAACTTTGCCACTAGTTCTTGAGTCCGCAAACCACTATGTAAATAACAGATGCATAACATGGCCAGCTGCCAATCATGTCATTTCTTTCAGAGTCTGTCGGTGATTGGTCACTGTGCACCTGTGTTATTCGGTTTTCCTTCAGAGAGTGAAGCCTATAGGTGTATTGCCTCTTTGTCTCTTAGTGACAAATGCAGGAAACACTTTATAATATTGAATATGCAAAGAGAGAATTGGTCAAAAGATGAAAGTGTATCAAAGAAGTGAAAAGCAATGCCGCTGGAAGTGAAGTTGGACAGTATTAGAACTTCTTGACCTAAGTGAGCAGCTGTGATGAAAAGGATAAAGATATCCCAAAGAAGTGACAGCAGCAAAAAACTTCACAGTAATAGAACTCTTAGAGGTACTTCACAGCATTGAAAGTGCAAAAGATTAAATTTTGGAAATGAATCCAAATGAGGAAGACTATTCACCAAGGACAAAAAAATTAAAAAAGAGGCTGTCTCCATACTAAGTTATATTATAAGAAGAAAAAAGCAAGCACTGATCCAACAATGCTTGAATTTCTTTTCAAAGAAATAAAAATACTTTAATTCTCAATTTTCAAGTGTTTTAAATAAGCGTACTAAATAAATGTTTTACTATTTTTTCATTTTATTTTACATTTATAACCAACAGTAAGAGAGTGTTCAATATTTTGACAAAATAAACCTTAAAGGCCACACGAAATCGTAATTTTTCCCAATGATTATTAAGATTACTGTGCATGTTTCAGCTTTCTAGGCCATTTTTATAGCCTCGCACTGCCATGCAAAACAGGAAGTATCTGTATTTTCACTAAAGCAGAAAACTGATTTGTCTGGTAAGAATATCATCCTAAAGATTTTTTTCTGATCTTTGTCAGGCATTTCCTCCATTTAAATAAGCATCTTTGAATTATGATAGGTAATAATACAGGAAACAATTTATTGTGCATGCAAGGGAACTAGAATTAGGGACAGTGTTTCTATTTAAGATCTAATAAGTAATATTAGCATTATACTGAACAATTTATAAAGTATCTTTATAGATTAACATTTCTCACAGCAATCCTATAATGTAGGTGTTATTTTCATCTCACTGATTAAGAAACAGAGACTCATTTGTGACACTAGGAGCCAGTGGTTAAGCTAGACTTGTACTCTAGATTTCAATGTCAGGTTCTGGGGTTTGCACTATGTCATTTTGCCTTCCTAGGAAAGGATTCAAGACCAAATTCATGCAGAGTTCCTCATCTGAGGAATTGTCTACAATGTATTTCTTTTTCACTAGTGAATGTACACATCATGCATAACTTTAAAGAATAAATGATTTATCAATTCAATTAAAGTCATTAATGTAATGTAATGACATCACACTGTTAATTATTAGATGCATTGTCAGTCACATTAATTGACACTAAAACTGTCACAAATGTCAGTAGTACCTGAGTTCAATTTCTTTTTTTTTTTAATTGTTGACAGTAGTATAGATGCCTCTCATTTCCACCCCCCCTTTACCTGCCTCCACCCAGCCCCTACCTACCCACTGTGTTCAATTTCTTGATTGTTAATATTCCATTGTTATTTGTGAGTTATATGTACACTACTGGATTCATATGGTGATATGAAAAAATGATTTTCTACTAATTGAGAAGGATTCACACAAAATAATGAGTTCAGGAGAGCCTACCCATCAATGAATCAGAAAAATGTTTGATAGATTTGTTTCAATATTTTCTTTATGCATAAATACAAAATATATTTGAGGGATAACAACAGTTTTAGGATGGACTATATTATTTCTGGCATTTTAAAAGTAACAAGAACAAGATAGAAATGAATGGGAACTACAACTGGGTAAATTCAAGAAATATTAATGACACCAAACTTCTGGTTGGTAGCATGTTATTTCTATATATAACCAATCTCACACAGACTGCATCCAAAGGAGTGGCAGTAAGGTGCTGTGTGAGGAAGAAACTCTTGGGTTGAAATTGGTGAAGTATAGTGAGTTAGAAAGGAAGAAAAGGAGATGAAGTCATTGTGCAACTAGGGGATGTGGGCAAGCATAGATAAGAAATTATGATTAAAATAAATGAGAACTTGAGAAAAGAATTCCTGGGAATGCAAAGAAGAATTAGGATGGTCGGGAAAGAAAGGATGTAGTCAGAAACCCAATAATTATGCTAGCATTTCCCTTTCCCTCAATCTCCATGTCCAAACTATCACCAAGGTTTGTTGATTTTACCTCCTAAATATTTCTTTTTTAAAAAATATATTTTATTGATTTTTTTACAGAGAAGAAAGGAGAGGGAGAGAGAGTTAGAAACATCGATGGGAGAGAAACATCAATCAGCTGCCTCCTGCACACCCCCTACTGAGGATATGCCCACAACCAAGGTACATGCCCTTGACCGGAATCGAACCTGGGACCCTTGAGTCTGCAGGCCGACGCTCTATTCACTGAACCAAACCGGTGAGGGCAATATTTCTTGATTGTGTCCATTCTCTGCTGCTCTATCCTAGTACAAGCCACCATGACCTCTCTTCCAGACTCTGTCATCGTCTTCTGAGTTGTCTTCCACATCCACTCTGCCCCAGTCTGCTCTCCGACAGGACGGGGATTTTTAAAAAACAGACATCTGATCATGTTATGTTACCCATGATCAGACCCTTCTACGTGTTACATTCCGATTGGAATAACACAAAATTATTTGATTTGGCATAAGAGGTCCTGAATGGTCTACTCTGCTACCACTGTAATATCATGTCTCACCTCTCCACTGGCTGCACTGGCATTATTTTAGTCTCTAGTGTCACCATGCACCCTCCTGCTGCTCTGCTCCATTTGCTTGGAAAGTGCTTATTCCTTTTTCATCGACTTACCTCCTACTTAATCTTTAATTCTGCCACGACTACTCACACTGGGAAGAAATCTTCTGTTTGCCCCTCCACAACTACTGTCTACTCTGTTCCATCTTCCTCCATTCTTCAAGATGCTAACATGAAGATACATATTAATGGGCTCACCTGCAGTGTGGTTTCATCTAGATATTTATTCTCCCACCCCCACCTTTCAATGTCACTGCAAGTTAGCAGCATCCTTAAAGGACTCACTGCCCCCTGTGAGGAAAGCAGCTCCTCCACTCAGCCCTTCTTTCTACAGGTTCTAATAACCCCTTGAACTTGTGCTGCCATTAGGCCTGGAATAGAAATATTCAACCCTTACCCTACTCTCCTACATCTTTGTAAGAAAGCTGATCATTCTATTTGACTGTGCCTTATGTTCCCTTTCAGAACCCTGTGATCTTGTCCTTGATTCTTTCTTCAAGGTGATCTCCTGATACTAGTACCCTCATCCCAATCCATACAGTTCACAGTCTCAACTGCAACACATTGGACTAATTACATCTTCCTGAGTGTGCCTTTATTACATTCAGGACTTCTACCTTAATATTCACCCACCCCCAAATTCAGAAGTTTCCTCTACCATGAACCTTTGACATCTGCAACCTAAAACCTTTGCGTTTATGTTTGGGTAGTCATTTGAGCTCTCATAGGACTCTATCTATATAATAGCCTTTACCACTCTGTGGTTGACTCTGTATTTATTCATTAAGTCTCTACAAGGCTCTGAATCACTAAGTGTTTATTTTCTAGTCCCCAAGGACATAATAAACTGCATGACATATGATAGCTATTCAATAAGTGAATCAAACTACAAAGCTGTGTATATAGTCTAGCTAAAGTAGTTCAGAGCCTTACTGTAATACACTAAGGCACAGTATATTACCAACATGCTTATCTATTTACCCAAAACAATTTTTTCTCCAAATACAACATTGTAGTGATGGCCATAATACTGCAATAAGTATACAGAGTGATGTAACCTCCTTCATCAGCCACTTATTCCTCCTTAAGATAAAATCTTTAAGCTTATTTCTCAATTCTCCTTTACTGAGAAATTTATCCCATGTTGTCAAAGAAGACCAAGTACTACTTTGAAAAGTAAGGATGACCCAGAAAATTGGGTCAAAGGTTTTGAAGGGTTTTTCCATATAAAACATTATTAATGTTTAATAGTATTGCTACTCCCATAGCACTTGTTGTATTGATGCACATTAACCACTTGTTTAAGTGCTTTTATAAAAGTTATGTCTATTTTTTCCTGTGTGGCTACCTCTTTCTCTCTCCTCCCCCATTTCAACCACATTATTCTTCACCCAGTTTCTTAAAGGATGTTATAGTTTGCCAACTACATTTCCTTACCCCTTTCAGGACTAAAGTGCTTATCCCTTCAGGTGCTGGGAATGTTGACAGTTGATGGCTCACAGCTGAATCCTTCTAAGGACTACCCTCAGCTAAAGAGCTGCAGCTACATCACACCCCCTCCAGGAAGCAGTACACATCCAATGACTAGTCAATGTAGAGGGCTGGGTGGAGGGGATGCAAAACAGAGATGGAGGGCAAAAAGGCCCTCTTGCTTCAGTTTGAAATGACTATGCAGGAACATTCCAGCTCCGGGGATCCCCATGGGATCAGCTGAGCCACCAGCCCCTCCCTCACTTAATCTACTTGCCTTTGTTTCCATTTAATGATTGATTTTAGGAAAATTCCCCCATAAACTTCCTACATGCTGATCTTTATCTCTGAATCTGTTTTCCAGGGAATCTGACTATGAGAGCCCTCCAGAAGGATCCCATGTGGATAAACTAATATGAATTTTTCCATGACTATTTAATCATAGGCAAAAATATAGGCATATACTTGTGCATATGTATTGTAAATATATATGACTTTTCTGTTTTTAAAATGGGTTCTTATTATAAATTCTTTAATTTTCCCATTTTATAATACAGAGTATAAATTCCTCTATGCAATTTGTATAATTTCATAGTTTCAGTTCATTCTTTTAGCAGCTGAGTAATATTTTGTAATGTAGACACATCATAATGTGTTTAATCATTCATCTTTCAAAGGTCATTCATCTTGTTCACAGTATTGTTTTGCTTTTATTTTGGCTTCCTTGAACAATGCTGGAATAAACATCATTGTATTTATGCCCTAAGGTCTGGTACTTCTATTTTTATATAATAGGTTCCCAGAGGTGGGACTAAGTTCAAAAATGTATATTGCCATATTTGTTTATTGCCAAACTTCTACAAACTTCACATTTGGACCATTAATACAGAGAACTACTTATGAATAAAGTGATATATATATATATACATATATATATATATATCACTTTGATACATTTCTTTCTTGTCACTTGATATTTTTTATAAACTTTCTTTTCATGATGAAAATATAAAAAAGTTTTCCAAAAAAAAGTTTTAACAACTCATACACTGGTAGCAGAGATAACATAAAAATTAAAAATATTTTTTAAAAGCAAAAGTGCTACTTTCAATTGTAGAACAAGTTTAGCTTTCTTTTAAGTTAGTGTTAAAATGGAGATAGAAGTTATGAGTCTACTTGATCTCTTCTAAAACAATATTTTTTATTTAGACTCTCTTAAAAGCAATAGAACACAGCCAGCCTCTTTTCCCCCAAGATTTGGTATAAGAAAGTCTCAACATTTGTCCAGAAGTCAGAAGTTGATATGGAAAGAAAGGGAGAGATCACTCAGGATCCTGGAAATCATTGTTGTTTTTTGAAAGCAGGAAACAATGGTGTTTAATTCAGAAAACAACATACAACTTACCATTTTCAAATTTTAAATGCAGTCAAATGCAAGATTAAATAGATGTTACCAACCCTGACTTTATAAGCAAACCATGATGATAATTTAAAAAACATAATAAATCTTAAGTTCTTAAGTGTATCTCATAAGACATAAAATGAAATGTGCATCACACACAATCATTTGAAAATTTGTTGTGATTTGCAAGGAAAACATTTTTCCTCTCTGTTTTAGCTAAATTAGAAGTTAATGAACTGAGTGTTCCAGTGTAGCATTAACATAAATAAATAGAAATCTATGACAAAGAGAGTTAATCAAATTGAGTTGAACAATACATTTTCCCAAGTACATTTTGCACAAAATCACAGGCTGAGGGGTAATTGTTTTTATGCATGGGCACTTGGCGTTATCAACTTGAAAACATTTTGCTAAGTAAATTTAATTTTTTTGTGAGCTCAACCTATTTGTTGCTAATGTTAGGACACCATCTTGTGGATAAGACCTCTATTTGAAAACCTTTTTGAAATCACATGGCAAAAAGCAAAAATGTTTTAAGTATAATAGAAATTAATCAATATCTTCATCTTTATTTAAGTAGATATGCTTAAAGGTAAGTAAGGTTAAAGAAAGTACTGATTAATTTTCATCAAAAAAGCCTTTTTCTCATTGTGCATCAGCTATAAACAAAATGTTATATTCTGAAATGGGTATCTGCTAGAAAAGCTTTTTAATAATTTTTTTACAAAGAATTCATGAAATCCATATCAGTAAAGGTAACCTGTCATTTACCACTATAATGTAGTGCTGAATACTTTTTAGATGTGGGTTCATTATCCATGTATTGTTCTGGGTTTCTTTTTTTTTCTTACACTTTTTTAAGTAAGTTTTTATTTGTTTTTAGAGAGAGAGGAAGGGAGAGGGATAGAGAGATAGAAACATCAATGACAGAGAAACATCATTGATCGGCTGCTTCCTGCACACCTGCTACTGGGGATTGAACCCGTAACCCCAGGCATGTGCTCTGATGGGGAATTGAATCAGTGACCTCTTGGTTCATGGGTCGATGCTCAACCACTGAGCCACACTGGTTGGGCTTGTTCTGGGTTTCATATGATCAATATTCATAAGAATATTTGAGGTATATTAGAATTCAAATATCATATAGGTTATTTCTTCAAAAAGTATTATTATCTCCATTAGCCTACCACTATATCTGAAATTTTAAAAAGAGGCTTTAATACTTGTGAGAATATTATACAATTGGGATTTATCAAACACATGTAGATTATCAGAGCACTGTACAAGTGTTTAGAGGGCTAGGCTCTAATCTGGCTTCTGGGACCAATCAGCCATCCATCTTGGACAAATCAATTCACTTTTTATACCTCAGTCATCACAGCTATTAAAAGAAATAATAGCAGGTTATCTGGAAAATTTTTGCAAAGATATAAAGTAGTATGGGTAAAATTTCTGCTCCTACCATGATATAGGAAATGAAAAGAGAAACAGATTTGATTTTATTCCAGATCCTGGTACTAATCCTTGACCTCTGAAATAACTGTGATTTTTTTTTTTAATTTTTAAAATTCCAAGGATCATCCTTATATTCTTCCAACATGTTTTTCTTTTAGTAAGCTATTTTAAACTGGATTCTCTTGCTTGCAACAAAGCATCATAGCTAACATACTAGCCACATAACTCTGGGAAAGTTATTATACCCACTTAATGGAGGAGGAATTAAAATACAAGTTTTGATCAAAGTGGTCTAGGTTTGAATTCTGACATCTTCACTTACCAATTGTGTTATTTTTGGGTCAGTTATTGAGCTTTCTCTACCTTGGCTTTCTCATTTTTCTCTGAGTTCTGAAGAATGCTAAATTAGTGTGTGTGAAGCATTTATCACAGTGACTGGGCTATGTCAAATAGAGTATGGCAAAAAATGGTAGTTTATCATAATTATTATAAATGGATGCAATTTAATTTGTCCTCCTCCCAAACTTGAAAATAGACCAGAATGTGAAATATTCATCATTCATAATATTTGTAAAAGAAATAATGCTGTTCTGCATCGATGCCCACAAAATATCCCATCAGAAGAAGACTTAAATAGTATTTTTATGACGTTTGAATGGATGTCCTCTAAACGACAGAAACTTTAAAGCAAATTGTAATTTCCCAACTGCACCATAGTACACAGGAAACAATACATTCAACTCGCCAAAGATTTAAATCTTCACAGACCATTAGTCGATGATGAAAATAATTTATGAGAATCTTTGACTTGCAAAGGTGACTTACTTTCCCCATAATGGATTTGAGGCTGCTGCAGCAAATGTGATAAGTCAAGGTTCAGCAGACTGCTTAAATAGTTTAGTCACAGGTGTCTTGGTGAAGGACCTAGAGAAATATAAAAGATAGCCCTTAGTTTTTCTCTTTATACTACATAATCCTTTAAAAAGAGCCCTAGCTGGTTTGGCTCAATGGATAGAGCATCAGCCTGTGGACCAAAAGGTCCTGGGTTCGATTCCAGGCAAGGACATGCACCTTGGTTGCAGGGTCCTCCCTGGCCTTGGCCCTGGTTAGGGCTCATGCAGGAGACAACCAATCAATGTGTTTCTCTCACATCAATGTTTCTTTCTGTCTTTCCCTCTCTCTTCCACTCTCCCTAAAAAAGCAATGGAAAAATATCTCTGGGTGAGGATTAACCAAAAAAAGTAAAAATTTTAAAAAATTTAAAAAATGCCAATTGGCTACTTTGGAAATGTGATCATTTACTGTTTTCAACCATACATAAAACTCATTGAACTCAAAATTTAGTTAACTAAAACAAAATCATTTCACAAGCGACAAAAAATATTCCCAGAAAATGTCAACCTGCCCCTTCCCCATGGCCCTTTTTTTTCTTTCTAATTCAAATCCTAAACTCCTGTTAAGATCCAGCTCAGTCCTCAACATTTCTCTGGATTCTTCCTTATCTATCACAATTACAAGTGACTGTACTTTTTATCCCTTGTCTGTAAGTCAGGGGCAAATCAAGAGAACCCAAGGAAGCTAAAAGCCTAGATTCTGTCAGATCCAAAGTCTTGAAATATGAATTCAGTATTTATCTCAGAGGGAGAAAACCTATTTGCTTGTGTGTTTGTTTTTTTATGCTCATAAGAGGTATAAACCTCTTTTTTCATATTCAGACTGAAGGATTTATTACATGCCTAATATTTGAACTCATTTGGACTGTATTTCATATTTTTCTCATCAATTATTCACACTCAAAAAAAAGTTGAAGGTAACATTCAGGGACATGGTCCAATTTTTTCCACAAAATTTGTATAATTTATTTTTCTCACTTTTATATCAGTATAACATTTCAAACTGTCTATAGTTTTTGTCCTTGCTAGAGTTTTCTTATGCAATATCCTGAATAAACAACTAAAGGGCTTAAACTTTAGATAAAATACTCTTTTCTAGTAGACTGCATTCTTTAATTTAACATTCATTTTCAAAATTTCAGTTTCCATGACTGCTGCTTTTAGGTGATTGCCAACTGATTGTTCAGGGTTGCCCTCTGCACCTTATATAACACTATTTAGATGAATAGTGGTTAAATGTGGGTTTTATTTTGAAAATTTTAATTGTATTGGTTGACTGTGTCATTAGAAGGGGTTGTGTACGGAGTTATTCGTGAAAACCCAAGATCACTTACAGATCGGCTGCTTGAATATCGACCCCTTAATCTAATTCTTCTAAAAATGTTACCTCCTGCTATACTTTGTAAATTGATCCAGGCCAGGGATTTCAAAGTTCTCAAATTAACAAGTGGGTATAGTGAAGTGGTAACTGCTTCAAGATCCTCTCCGTGTGCCACATAGCCTCTGCTAATGACAAAATCCTCTAGGAGCAGTTATTTAAAAAATGCATGATATATCCTGTTGTATATCATCCCTACCCTGGAAAATCATTAGCCTAGCATGTTAGTACAATGTCAAGCTCTAATAGGCACTTAATATGGATTTGTGAGTTTCAAAAGGATTTTCCATGAATCTACTCTATCATTTTCATGTCAATAAAAGAGTCATGGCAAAAGAGTCATGTGCTTTTCAGTAAGACATATTTTTGAGGTACTTCCTACATATATGTGTGTGTGTGTGTGTGTGTGTGTGTGTATCTTTCAATCATTTCAAATATTAGTATTTTTTGCTCCTTGATTATGCTAATATTTTAAAAACTGCTTTTATATACTCACACTATGCACTTAACTTTTTATTGAAATCAATAATGCATTCTATCATGAGATGATTCATTGGCAGCAAAGATATGAGAGAAATATTCTGCATATCACAGTACTGCTTTCAATTGAACCCAGATTGATCCAGTGTGTTTATATTAAGAATTCTTCATTGAAAGCAATGGAGCTTAGCTGGATTGAGAATGCTTCATTGGTTTCTAAGAACTCCAGTCATAAAACATTTTACATTTAACATCAGGGGCCTCTCTCACCTCCCACCTCCCAAAATGTGCACTGTCCTTTAACTCAAGTCAATTCAATATATTTTCTTGTTCTTTTGCAATATTGATGAAATGTATTGCACAGGAAGCTGAAGTTTGATCAAGGGCACCACATGATTATTGCTATAAACAGCAGCTAAAACAAAATAAATACATTGAAAATGTCTTATTGTTTACTTTTTTATCGAAGTTCTGACAATTCTACCAGTTCACTTGTGTTCCACAATCCAATAGCTGAGATAATATTGCAGGACCATCAGTAGAGAGAAAAAAGCAATTCTAAGTGGCTTTTTCTCTAGTCTTGGTTATAAGTTATACTGAGTTCTTCACTATGACAGGGAACACACATTAGAATCTAGAAAGGGGGTGAGAGGAGGTATGTAATTGGAGAATGATCAAAGAAGAAATGTCTTTACAAAAATGTCTGTTTCACATACTATTAAAATCAATTATTTTTACAATTAGCATAACATTTGAACTAAATTAAGAGACAGAGTTGGGTATAATTTATTGAATTAAGCACTCTCATGTGTGTAGCAAGATGCTCATCACAAGAGAAAATACAGTCAAACAATATACTAAAGAGTCATAGAGTCAGACTATTTTAACTGAAAATGTCCTTAAGTACCATCTTGTACTTTTATTTTAAGCACTCATCTTTTGTTCAAGTAAAAGCAAAGAATAAATAAATCCATAGCTGATCAGATTGGTATTAGAAATCTCTTTTTAAATAGGAACTGCATATATTTTAAGTGTTACAGTGTTATTAAGAAAAAAATTTTGAAAATGTATTGAATTTTAAAGTGACAATCAGGAATACCGAATGTCATTAGTTAAATAATTCATGGTTACAAAATATTTTAAACTATAATAGGCACCGATATAATTTGTATTAAAACTACTTTTTCATTTTTAGGCTTCAGTAAACATTACCAGAATTAGTTATAATAAATTTTAATTCAATCTAAATTTAGAGGCTTAGGGAATCTTAATACTGTGTTTACTGGTAAGATATTAAGATTTTAAAATCATGATTGCATTTTTGTAACTATAGATAGATATATTATATCTTGCTATTTCTTTCAAGTCAAATAGAAATAAAGTAAATGTAGTCCCTTGGCTAGAGGATTTTGGATTCTGACTACATTATGCAAGCAACCTAATTCTGGTTTAATTCAAACTTTAAATGAGAATCCTCCAAGAAGAGGTTTCATAAGAAAATAATAACTTTACAGATTCCTCTACTGTTATAAATTGGGAGGGGTTTGTCTCAATGGGCACTGGACCCAAACAGCATCGGCCAGTGAGGAGGGGATGACAACTTAGAGCAGAGGCTAAGTACAATTGACAGGATTACTTTTGCTTGCCCAATATTCATTCCAACTTCTTTTGTATGCAGCAGTGCTGTTTTGTTTGGAGCATTATTCTGTTCCCACTGATTGTGGTCTTGGCAGGACGTCAAGGGGCCCTGCCTTGCCCTAGCCAAAGGGAAGGGAAAAAACATAGATCACTCTAAACCAATCAAACATATACAACCACTCTCAGGAATTTAACCCTCTCAGAAATTGAGTTCTGGGTTGTGACGGAAGAAAAGTGGTGGAGCTGGTTCATCCCAGTGGTGGTAGTTCCTGCTGCCTTTAGCCTAAGAATTGCCTTTTCTAAGACCTGATCCTATTGCTTTTTTCTGTCTATGTGTCACATACTTACATATTCTTCCAAAAAATATACCTTTGTCTCACTCTTACATTAGCTTAAATATGTTTCTATTACTTTTCACCAAATGTCCTAAGTGTTTCATTGAGGAGCTGGCTTGAGTCCAGAACCCGCCTCAAAGTAGAGGCAAGGGATGCAAGGAGCCCAAGTGAGTGTTCCAAGAGCAGTAGCAAAGTGATGAGGCCACATCCTTTATGGTTCTGTCAAGCCTTTACATCAAAGGAAGTTCACTTCAGGAAAAAAAAAAATGCACATTAGAAGGAGAACAAATAGCAGGACCTATATTTTTATAAGAGCAATTGTGTTGTCATGGAATAATCAATCCTTTCAAAATAGGACAGTGGGAACAAGGATGTGGGAGTAGACCCCTGGCCAGAGTAAGGACTAGCAGAATATTAGTGATCCCACGGGCTTAAGTTTAGCACAAAGGACCAAAGAAGCTGATGGAAGTGGTCTGTAGCTCAGGGACATCCTAATGGAATGGTCAGGGCTCACCCTGCCATAGCTGACCATGGACCCAGCTTAACGCGACTGATTATAGACTCTGCTGAGACCAACACAGTTAACAGTCAGGAATGGCCCAAGGGCTGGGCAAAGGTGCACTTGGTGTGCAGATCTTCTGGCTGGGGTGACCAGCTGGCACTGGGAGAAGCAGGCCAAAACAGGATAAAGATGGTTTGTTAAAAGTGTAGAAGTCAGTGATGAGCTGTATCTTGAACTGTAAAAATGTTTAAATATATAATCTACCAAGATATTTACCCCAAGAAACTACATCTCTGCATTTGAATGCACTCTTCTACGTCCTTGGGTTGTCTTTCCCTTTTTATTCCTTGGTAAGATTGCTTTTCTATCTTAGATCTAGCTCAAATGCCATTTAAATTCTCAGGAGAATTCTTGGCTCTACAAATGGGTTTATGATATTTTTACATAATTCTAATTAGAGTTAAGTATCTATTCCTTCTACAGGAAGGCATGAACAATTTCTAATTAATCTATGGGTCTGTGCTCTGTGCACTGCACATTGCAGGCATTCAGGGAATAGTTGTTGAATGAATGAATGCCAAGTTCATGAAGAGTGTAGCTAGCTCTCTCTGGCTGAAATTATGTAGACCTCTCTTTAATGTTTTAAGTATTCATGAAAAATGCTTCAGCTGGAAATTAAACTTCATTATCATCTGAGACACCATGTGCTCTCCTTTACATACAAAATCAATTCTACTGCTGATGGACGTAAAATCTCCCCCAGAGGAGGAGAAAGAAAAGAAAATGCAAAGAAGTGGAGAGGAAGTATATGTCTCAAAACTCAGCAATGGAAATATATTTCATATTCCTTAGGTACTCCTCTATGGTGTATAAATGGAATAAAACAACATGGCATTCTAGTTGGTATTTGGAAAATATGAATAACAAACATATCAGTTGCAATGAAAAAGAAAATGTGCTTAAGTGCACCAAAACTATGAGAAATGCTCACCTGTCTGTATTCAAATAACAGTCTCAGAGACAGAAGTATAACAAAAATGAGACTCTTAATACATTCTCAAGAGCAGGTGTCTGTTGGGTTGTACAGGCACACCTGGGGCAGCAAACCCAGCCTATTTATTCAGTCCCTCCTCCAGTTCTTCATTGGCTGAGTACTATGGGGTCACCTGTTTCCTCATATGTCACCTAGGTCTTGCTGTCTTCCATTGGGCCATTTAAAAAAAAAAAATCAGCTGAGGTCTTTTCTACTTGCCTCCACCACCCCTTGTCTAACTGAGGCAGGCACTGGCCCAGATCCACAGTTCCTTGCTCTTACATCCTCTTCCCTCCTCCCTACATTCTGTTTGCCCTGGAAAAATTCAGCAACCGTTTCTATCAAAAGCTAACCATGCTGGGGATGGATCACATAGGCCCATTTCCTACAAAAACCGACTATGGGAGAAGGGAGTCTAGATTCTCTATGGTTGGTGAAGTATCATTCTCTGCCTCATTTAGATGGCTCTTTACTCAAGATCAAAGGCTTGAAAAGAATTTTTCTTCTCTGATACCTGAAATTCCAGCTTTCAATGCACACAGTCATCAGCATTATCTTCTTAGGAAAGAGTTCCTCCTCAACAATAAAGAACAACAGCTAGCTGGTAATGTGCATACCTGAAAGTATTCCATTTAGAAGTAACTTCTCTTTAAGGTACAAAATTAAAAATAGTTTTAAAAGGAGTGATTTATGCATCATTTAACTTTTTTTATCTCAGCTATATAGAACCAGATTTACTCATAATGTAAGTGAATTTAAAAAATGCAATTTTAAAATAACCATGACAGTCTATTCCCTTATAACATATATACAAGTTCAATAGACAACAAATAAAATAGTTGAGAGAGAATTTGTGTCATAAAATTTCAGATAAACTTGGTTTCAGTCATGAAGAGTCCTGAAAAACATTTTATGTGTAAAGCACATTTGTGCCTGTCCTGGAAGCATGGCCTTTCAGAAAAAAATCAGACCCTGCTTTCTTTTAGAAAGATAATCAGAAACATGTCCAAACAATTGTTTCAATGAGCTTATTCACTTTCAGAAGGTTAAAGTCTCCTATTCCTATTTCTTTGGGGATTCTTCCTATCTATATCTTTAACAAGCTCAGTACAAATTGCACCCATCAAATGAGTTGGCAGTTTACAAGACAACTGTGCCTGCAAGAAACTAGGCTAACATTTTCACTTATCAGATTAGAGTCTGACATTACAAAACAGCAACTCAAATTTTTCCATCAAATAATGCTGCTAAGAGTGAGAAACTTGATTCCAAAATCACAGCAACTTGAAAGATTTCCTTTTTCAAACATCAGGACCTCGAAGCATAAATGCTATACATTAGAGCTTATACATGACAGATGAAACAACCTGCATAAACCGTCTTCATTTCATTAAGACTTCATCACATTAGTACCAAAGAATATTTCTTTCTGAAAGTTAGATCTAAAATGTAACTGAGAAATCTAACTTTTTTGAAGAAAGGATTGATCCTAATTAGCAGAGGGTCATCCTAATGTAGTAAAATTTTAATCTAATTTATTGCTTGCATTTTTATTGTCTCTTTAGAAATACAATACACTACAAATTTTCAGATGGCCCCAAATTTCATAAAAACACATGAAACAATTGACCATTCTACTTCCCCTTAAATGGAGAGAGAAAATAAGGTTCCCAATGCACCCCAAATGCTTTCCAAATTTCTACCTTCAGAAAGTTCCCCTCTCTCTCTCTTCCAGGGTTTTATCTCTATAGTCTTCAAAAGCAGTGTTGCTTTATTAGAGTTTAGATTCACCTGAGAAACTCTGGCCTTGCTGTCCCTATGGAAATGCAGACACTCAAGTCTTTGTTGGACCAGGAGTGAGATAGAGAGGAGCCAGTCATCTCCACGGTACACAGGTTAGAAGGAAGTTCCTTTCTCTCAGAAAGTTAAGAAATGCTATCCACCCCCTAATTACTTTTCCACATCCCCTGCCCTGCAGCTCGGAGCAGAGTATAATTCCCAGTCATTTTGGAGCTGCAGAAACCAGTCATTGAGAAGTCTCCCCATTCTGGGAATGGAGAGAAATGGGTTCAGGAGGAAGGGTTGGGCTTTTCCACTTCAACCATTGAAACCATGACCAGTTTTGTTCAATTGCACTCTTTTACTTTACTGAGCACCATTCCAAAACACCTTCCAAAAGAGGAGAATAAGAGAAAAAAAAAAAAAAAAACAAGCAAAGGATCATGGCGCGAGGGGAGGGTTTTCCATCTTCTTTGGGTTATTGAGCAGTGGAGTCTCAAGGATTCTTCAAGCAAATCAGTCCAACCAAGGGGTAAGGTAACAGCAGATGATGAACACAGTAGCATATCAAGCAATGGGAGCATGTTCTGCAGCCTGCGAGGCCATTTCACACTTGCTCTAAAATCACAGGAATCTTATATTGTTTTGTACAGTGCAACACAATAAATTGTCCAAATTACCTGAAAACATATCTAAAATTCCATCCCTGATTCTTAGGTCTTCATTTCTAATCAGAATTGAAATGATCTCCTTGAATAATCATGCTTTCCACACAGCAGTATAGGTAAGGAAAAAGTATGTGTATAAACTTTGTCAAAAGGAAAAAAAATAGAATAACACAGTTAGCAGTTTCTGTTTTGTGAGCCAGTTTTAAAAGGGAACAATGATTCTTATTTCTTCTGTATTTGGCACATATTTAAATGATGTGGCAGAAGTCCAGCATCTAAGTTTGGAGTTTTCCCCAAATTTCTCCTCATTGGCCTGCTGCCCCTCCTTCCATTTAGTCTTCCACACCCCAAATCCAGTGTTTCTCAAACTCCACAAATGTACTGATCCCTTTCAATGGAAAACAAAATCAACATTTGAGGCTTTCTGGTGTTGACAAGTTGTTTTTATTATTATGTTTGTTAAATATGTATAAACACAAAACCAAATATAAACTCCTTGTGTTCAAAGCTTATGCTTAGTGATTTAATCTTGTAACCAAAACAAATTTACCAATATACACCAATAAAATTTAAAAATAAGTAAAATTCAAATTAACCACATTAATTTAGTGTGATAGATGGTATTATTGTGCTGTAATTAAATGTCAATATGACACTAAACTGCTTCAGCACAGGGTTGGCATCTTAGTTCAAAATGCTTATACTATCCTGTGATATCTGATGATTAGAGTTCTAACACGTTTCTCTATTAAAACTATTGTGAAGCCTTCAATTGTGCTTTCATTGTTATGTCATTTGCCCTTTACCTAGTATGAAATGCATCATTTATGTATTAAGTTCCACCTCTGTTCTTTCATACTAGAGGCCCGGTGCACGAAATTCGTGCACGGGGTTGTGTGTCCCTCAGCCCAGCCTGCACCCTCTCCAATCAGGGACCCCTCGAGGGATGTCTGACTGCCCGTTTAGGCCCAGTGGGGTTGGGCCTAAACGGGCAGTCGGACATCTCTCTCACAATCCAGGACTGCTGGCTCCCAACTGCTCGCCTGCTTGCCTTCCTGATTGCCCCTAACCGCTTCTGCCTGCCAGCCTGATCACCCCCTAACCACTCCCCTGACAGCCTGATTGATGCCTAACTGCTCCCCTGCCAGCCTGTTTGCCCCTAACTGCCTTACCCTGCAGGCCTGGTCACCCCTAACTGCCCTCCCCTGAAGGCCTCTTCACCCCTAACTGCCCTCCCCTGAAGGCCTGGTACCCCCCAACTGCTCTCCCCTGAAGGCCTGAGTCCCCCCAACTGCCCTTCCCTGCAGACCCAGTCACCCCCAACTTCCCTCCACTGCCAGCCGGGTCACCCCTAACTGCCCTCCCCAGCAGGCTTGATCGCCCCCAACTGCCCTCCCTTGCAGGCCTGGTCCCTCCCAACTACCCTCCCCTGCTGGCCATCTTGTGGTGGCCATCTTGTGTCCACATGGGGGCAGGATCTTTGACCACATGGGGCAGCCATCTTGTGTGTTGGAGTGATGGTCAATCTGCATATTACTCTTTTATTAGATAGGATAGAAGCCTGGTGCACGGGTGGGGGCCAGCTGGTTTGCCCTGAAGGATGTCCCGGATCAGGATGGGGGTTCCCTTGGGGTGTGGGGCGGCCTGGGTGAGGGGCCTGTGGTGGTTTGCAGGCTGGCCACGCTCCCGGGCAACCCAAGCAGAGGCCCTGGTATCTGGGGTTTATTTATCTTCTACAATTGAAACTTTGTAGCCTAGAGCAGAGCCAAGCCTTCTGCTTGCTCCGTGGGGGCAGTCATTTCTCTTGGGATTTATGTATCTTCTATAATTGAAACTTTGTAGCCTTAAGCGGAGGCCTGGGCCGGCCAGGGTGTGTGGAAAGCTTGGCTTCCTCCATCGCCTGGGGCAACCCTAGCCTCCTGTTCTTTCCAGCTCCGTGGCTGCTGCCATTTCTGTTTGGTTTTATGTATCTTCTATCATTGCAACTTTGTAGCCTTGCATGGAGGCCTAGGCTGGCAAGGGCAGGCGGAAAGCTTGGCTTCCTCTGTTGCCGGGGAAACCCAAGCCTCCCTCCTGCTCTCTGTGGCCATAGACATCTTGGTTGGGTTTATTTGCATATTCGCTCCTGATTGGCTGGTGGGCGTGGCTTGTGGGTGTAGCAGAGTGAGGGTTAATTTGCATATTACTCTTTTATTAGATAGGATTACCCCCATTTAAAACTATCTCTTCCATTAAACACATTGGTAGACACCGATGCACAGTAGTTCTCCAATGGGGCAATTTTTTCTTCCAGGGCCCATTTTGTAACATCAGGAGATATTTTTGGTTACTTCAACTAGGAGGAGAGGGCACCAGTATATAATCTAATATGAAATCTATGGATGCTGCTGAATACCCTACAGAATACAGGACATATTCCCACAACAAAGAATCATCTGGTCCAAAATGTCAGTAGTATGGAGGTTGAAATATCCAGCCCAGGCAAATGCCAAATGCCAAATGTCAAATTCTATTTAGCACTTGATTGTATGTGGTCCTCTGGATGATCCAAAATATGTTTATATCAAGTATATTTTAGATTTTCATTTGAAATTTTTAAAAATTCTGTCTTTCTGAAAAATTCCTGAACCCCATTAGATTTATTATAAAAATACTACAAGAATTCAGTAAGAGCTACCAATTTAAAACCATCAATTTTCTTATATAAAATTCACACCAGGTGTGACTTTTGAACAATACTCTGACCTCAAGAAGTTAATGATCTAAAAGGAAATTGGTATTTGCACAGAACTAAATTACACAAAAAATTGCTACCTTATTCACAGGCTTGATTTACAATGTGCTAGTGAACATTCCTTTGCAGAGAAAGAAGAGAGGTAAATAATTGTATTTTCCATGTTTTTGTCTGTTAAGAACTCTCTTTGTGAAGGAAGATGTTGATTATAGATAAAGGGAAATCATTCCAAGCTTCTTATGTGGGATCATCACACACACACACACACACACACACACACACACACACACACACACACACTACATAAAAGGCATTCAGTGTTTTGATTTTAATCTCACAAAATGTTCAATAAAATCCTCAGCAAAGTTTGACTTCAATATGGACTCCAGTGTAATAGGTGATAAAAATCAGCTCCAGTATAAAGATGACAAACAAAGAACTGAAATTATGAGCAATACATTTCGAACACTTGCCATTTGCTTGATTTCCCACAGAGTTGTGAAGGAGGCTGGGCCTGCAAATACTCTCTGTATTTATAGCTCTAACTAGCTATATGCTCCTAGGCTTTGACCCCTACAAAATCTCCAATGGAATTGGAGATTGTATGTGGTCCTCTGAAGCCTTGTAAAGGGGTAAAAGTGATAAAGTAGAGTTCTGTGTGGAAGGTTAGGAAATTGAAAGTTAACCAAAAAAACAAACAAACAAAATATCAACATGCAATTATCTATACTAATAAAAGGGTAATATGCTAATTAGACCAGATAGACCAGACATCTTCCAGACGTCATTCCAGACATCCTTCCTGACAAAGCTGGGGCCCGGCCAGGGGGAAGCTGCCCATGGTCCCGGGTGCCTGCAGCCAGCCTGGGCGAAGCCAACCCAGGTCCCAGGTGCCTGCGGCTGGATGGAGGGAGGAAAGCCCAGGTCCGGGGTGCCTGCAGCCTACCCGGGCAAAGCCACCCAGGGGTCCCAGGTGCCTGCCTGGGCAAAGCCGGCCCAGGTCCCAGGTGCCTGTGGCTGGCCCAGATGAAACCGGCCCGGGTCTAGGGTGCCTGCGGGCGGCTAGAGGGAAGGAAGCCTGGGTCTCAGGTGTAGGGGCCAAGGCAGAGGCGGTTAGGAGAGATCAGGTAGGCAGGCAGAGGCTGTTAGGAGCACTCAGGCAGGAAGGCAAGCAGTTGGGGGCTATCAGGCAGGCAGACAAGCAGATAGGGGCAATCAGGCAGGCAGGTGATCAGTTAGTGGCATCAGGCAGGCATGTGAGTGGTTTGGGGCAATCAGGCAGGCAGGTGAGCAGTTAGGGGCATCAGGCAGGCAGGCAGAGTGGTTAGGGGTGATCAGGCAGGCAGGCAGAGTGGTTAGGGGCAATCAGGCAGGCAGGCAGGTGAACAGTTAGGAGCCAGAGGTCCCAGATTGCAAAAGGGTGCAGGCCGGGCTGAGGGACTCCCCCCCCCCATGCACGAATTTTGTGCACCGAGCCTCTAGTCCAAATATTACTTGGAGAAATATTTCTACCTGCAGCATCCAAAGCATTGTTCTTGTTTTGTCATATCCATAATAATAATAGTAATAAAGCTGTATGACTTTTGAAGAAAAGATAGTTAGAAACAATTTGGTATCCTGTCACTGCTGAATAATTTTGGAGGGTCCACATATTCATTTCACTTGGTTCTATAATAGGGAATCAGTTCTAACCTTTTGTATCTGTCAAAAACTTTGCAGGGTTCCATTCATCCCCTACTTGGAAGCCTACAAGTTAGCCTGCCACGGTTTCATGGACACAGTTTCAAGGTATACCCCTGAGTCAGAAACAAAATCCAGTTCTTTACTCACAGCACTAGCAGTAGTCAAACTACCATCATTTTTGTTCTCTGAGTCTCAATTCCCATGGGTCACTGCAAAGAGGATGGGTGACACCTCTACATAGAGTGGGGCAAATTACAGGAAAGGGACTCCTGACTTTAGGAAACCAAATCTTTTGTAATAGGCAGTAAGCCTGCTTGAAATTTGACCCAGGCAGATGTTATCTTTATTATAGTAAACAGTAAACCAACCTGCCCTTCCATCTGGAGCTAGACATTGTCCTTCTCTTCCAAGGCTGTTTGTATGCAAACATCCTTAAGCATATAGTCTTAGACAAGAGAGACAGTGCCTTTGATCCTAAGATATGTAGATATACAAGAGACCCATGGAGAATTGTTAAAATGAAAAAATGAAGCATCATAACCAAAAAGAAGTGAAGTTATGATTATAGTATCTGTTCTTTGGGGGTCAATTCAACCACTGAACCAAGTTGATTCCCACTCTTTTAGAAATTGAAATCTAGAAAATTTTCAACAGATATTTTCTCTCCCCCACCTCCAGTACTTCTTACCTTTACTACTTTAGTACCATGGATCTTATACAGCCTACAGTTAGATTGTTGGGAATAAGAACAGACATTCTTCTCATATTCCTTTCTATCCCAAAGAGAATGCTAGAATTGAATAGAATTGAAATAGCTTTGTCCAAAAGCATAGATAGATAGATAGATAGATAGATAGATAGATATAGAGATAAAGATATGTATATAGATAGATATAGATATAGATATAGATATAGATATAGATATAGATATAGATATAGATATAGATATAGATATAGATATATAGAAATATAGAAATATAGATATATAGATATATAGATATATAGATATATAGATATATAGATATATAGATATAGATATAAATAGTGGGGCAAAAGTAGATTTACAGATTTATAGTTGTTTGTATGGAAAATAATACAATAATCAATAAATAATAATACAAGAATAAACTTTGTGTTTCATGTTCTCACAGCTGTAAACCTACTTTTGTCCCACCCTCTGTGTGTGTGTGTGAGTGTGTGTGTATGTAGGGAGAGAGAGAATTTTTTGTACAATTTTGTGTGTGTTTGCGAGAGAGATAAGTGAAAGACCTGGAATATTGAAAATTATCAGAATTCATTTCTCTTCCCTGCTCAATTTAACCACTTTATTTTCTACACAACTCACAAGGCAAGAATTAAATATTGTATTTCTATCATGCTGATGTCCACTATAGAGTAAAAGCCTATTGTTGACACAATATGGAGCTAACTAAAGTGAATAATCAAAGATTATGTTTTTAGAAAAATTAAATGTATTTCCATTTTCTAATTAAATATTGCCCCATTAGACAACCAGGACTTCATTTTCTCTCTTTGTATTTAAAGTACCTAAAAAAAGTTGAAATATAAGTACTTAATGAAGTGTTTTGAATAAAACAAAATGAAAAAGATGCCCTGTTGATATATCCATGGCCATGCTGACATAAGTTCAAGTGACTTACGATATTACCTTGGCTAACAGTTGCTAGATTGCACACAAATATATTTGAGCCTATTAAATGAGACATAGATGGCAATAGTCTTTAGAGGTTGCACTGATACAAAAATGAGAAACTCATTCCTTGCCTTCCAAAAGTTAATATAGCAGGAGGCTGAGAAGAATAAAACAAGTATGCACCAACCTTAATACAAAGCAGAAAAAGAGAACTACTATAAGTGGTAAAGTTTTATGTAAAATATCAATTTCATTCTAATTAAAGCAGGCTAAATTAGTGAACAAAGTTTTATGTAAAACATCAATTTCATTCTAATTAAAGCAGGCTATATTAGTAAATGTCTGCTTTATAGACTTTGTTAAAGTTAATAATTGAATTTCCGCTCCACAGTGGCTAACCGAACAAAAGAAAGCCTGACTTATGCACCCTCCTAAAACCTTCAAAATGACAGAAAAATGTGAAACTCAGGTTATGTCGCAAAGGACTTGAGTCAGAGTAGTCAGAATATAATTTTGATTTATTGCTAATCTCTTCAAGAGAAGCTGCCATTTGAAAGGTGCTACTTCTATCAGCGCAGACCACAAATTATCTTAAATTAGGGAAAAAACAGTTGACTATAAGAAATGCTACAGTATTTGACAAAACTTCTTTGCAGCCTAAACCTTAAAATCTCTTTTTACAATAAGTTGGAAATGTAAGGTACCAAAAGATAAAAAGGAGACGTAGAAGGCACTATACCTTTTATTTCTTATCCAAGGCAATGCCAAGGGCTATTTAGACTTGATTCTTGCTGCTTCCATCCTTCTTCCAAAGTTGTAAGTGCTCAAGTGGAGTTATCTGTGACCTTCAACTTGCCTAATTCACTGGGGTTTATAAGGGCAACTTGGAGAGATCTGCAACTTTTAGCCAGGCTGTGTGGCCAAGCTCAGTAGCTTCTTTAACAATAGAAAGCATTTCCAAACATCAGATATCCCTCAAGGGGTCCCAGATTGGAGAGGGTGCAGGCTGGGCTGAGGGACAACCCCTCCCCTGGTGCATGAATTTCGTGCACCAGGCCTCTAGTCCTATATGATAAAAGCCTAATATGCAAATTGTCCCCTCAGCGGTTGTTCATCCGGGAGTTGGACCGCTCGCTATGACGTGTGCTGACCACCAGGGGGCGGCGCAGAACATGGCAGGCATCAGTGATGCAGTGCTGGCAGCAGGCAGCAGTGGAGATGCTGCTGGCCCCGATGGGCCCCGACAAGAGCAAGACCACGGTGGGATGGTGGAGCAGGTGAGAGGGCAGCAGCACCAGGCCATGGCCAAGTGCCAGGCGGGGCTGCATGGCTGTGAGGCTGGGGGCACAAGCTGGGGCCTGACAGGCCACCCTGAGGGACCCCACCCATGCACAAATTCATGCACCAGGTCTCTAGTTCAATTATATAGTTGGCTTGGTAAACTAATTTGTTTCCTATGAGAAAGATGAATTGACATGCCATCCTGTTAAAGATGCCAGAGATTTTGCTGAAAGTGTCCTATAGCACCAGAGACCATTATGAATGCTATGGGAGATACTAGTTGACTGAAGAACACAGTGAAGGACAATTAGTTCTTCATTCCTACCCTAGCCACCCAGCTTAGGCCATCGAGTCTCATGACTCACAATTTCAATAGCCTCCAAATTAGTCTGATGGCCTCCAATTATTCTTCATATGCCAGTAATCTTCCCCACTGTTGCCAACATTTTATTTTTTAAAATGTAGCTCTAAGAATATGTATCTACTTCAATTTTTCTCAACTCGTCCATACTACCTATAAGATGAGTTTAAACTCCTTAGCATGATACTTTGGACCCTTATATGACCTCTGTCAATTCACCTTTCCAGCTACATTCTCCTTCATTCCTCACTAAGCCCAACAAGCTAAATTACTCACTCTTCCCTGAAAAAAAAATTCTTTTAATGCTGTTTGATTTCCAACACTTCTTTCTATTTGGAAATCATGGTGTTTATACTAGAGATCATTTATCAAGTTATGTGACTTTGTGTCACAAAATAAGACTAGAAAGCAAGTATAAGTAAATCAGACATGTGGATGTCTCTATGGTTGAGTAATAATGAAGAAGGAATACCAAAAGTTTAAGGCTAAGAGAACATGATAGAGTGACTAGAAGGGTCTAGGTTAGAGAGAGAGAGAGATAAGTGAAATCTGTAAATGGCTGGACAGCTGGAAGAATAGTAATGCAGTGAAGTGACTGATGGTTAAATGTAAGAAAGAAATAGACACCTTGATAGGAATAAAAAGAACAAAAATTTGAAATAAAGATATGAAAGCTATGAAAGTGAGCAGTTCCAGATGGTGGCAAGTTTTAAATGTTGAGTGAGAATTGCTGAACTTGAACAGATATCTAAGATTTTTGAATTGGAGAATGTCAAAAGACCATGACGCTAGCGTTTTGAAAAGTTCATACAAAGCAAAGCCAGCTGAAGGCAGTGGATGAAGAGGACAATCTTGTCTTTGCTGCCCAAATCTTCCCTGAATCTGGAGGAGTCTTCTAGAAGAGTGGGAGAGGATGGCCTGAAAAGGCACAAACATCATGTAACTGGATAACATGCCCCTCAGCTCACTGAACAACCTAAAACTAAACTAGCAAAACATCAAATTTAATCCCTTTAAATAAAATGTAGTTTAAGATAATTACTATTTAAAAACAATTTCTGAAAACAATAGCAATAGAGTCTATTTGTATTTTTATAATTGATTAAATAATGAAAGATACACTTTTTTAGCAAACACAGGAAAAATACATCTGCTGGACCAAATACACTAAGTTGAGAGACTTTAAACTCAATAATCTATATATATATATATAAAAGGCTAATATGCTAAGTCTCTGTCCGGGTAATGACGTCACGTGGCAACGTCTGGCTTCCTCTCCCTAGCGACTACCCTCCTTGCAGTTTTTTCAGCCCAGGAACACGACTTACTTTATATCCAAGTGGGAACATTTTACACTTTAACCAAAGGTCTGTGAAGTGTTTTCCCGTGCCCCATCTCATTTGATCTCACAGAAGTCCTGGAATAGGTAGACAGGATATTTGGTGGAATCCTATTTTCTTTTCATTAGCTGGAAAATGGAGATTTAGAAAGTTGACCTGAATGAAAAGAAGTAAGAAATGGTGGACCTTAGAAGGAAAGGAAGCTGAGCAAGGAATAGAAAACCTATTTGAAGAAATAATGACAGAAAATTTCCCTGATATAGAAAAGAAAAAACCCACACAAATCCAAGAAGCTCACAGTGTCCCAAGCAAAATGAACCCCAAAAGTCCGACGCCAAGGCACATTATAATTAAATTGGCAAACACCAACGACAAAGTAAGAATCTTAAAAGCGGCAAGAGAGAGACAGAAAGTTACATACAAAGGAACCCCCATCAGACTAGCAACTGATTTCTCAACAGAAACTCATCAGGCCAGAAGGGAATGGAATGAAATATACAAAGTCATGCAAAGGAAGGGTCTGAATCCAAGAATACTGTACCCAGCAAGCCTGTCAATCAAAATTAAAGGTGAAATCAGGAGCTTCACAGACAAAAAAGTACTAAGGGAATTTATTACCACCAAAGCAGCAATGCAAGAAATGCTAAAGGGTCTGCTGTAAAAAAAAGAAAAGAAAGAAAGAAATAGGAAGCGAAGAAGGAACACAGGGGTAAAGAATAGGAATGGCGATAAATAAGTACCATCAATAATAACTTTAAATGTAAATGGATTAAATGCCCCAATCAAAAGACATAGCGTAACGGATTGGATAAGAAAACACGACTCATATATCTGCTGTCTACAAGAAACCCACCTCAGAAAAAAAGACACACACAGACTGAGGGTGAAGGGATGGAAAAAGATATTCCAGGCAAATGGAACTGAAAAAAAAAGCTGGGGTAGCAATACTTATATATGACAAATTAGATCTCAAAGTGAAGGACATAACAAGAAATAAGGAAGGCCACTTCATAATACTAAAGGGAGCAATCCAACAAGAAGAAATAACTCTGGTAAATGTATATGAACCCAATAAAGGAGCACCCAAATACATAAAAAAAACTCCTGGAGGATATCAAGGGAGAGATTGACAGCAATACAATCATAGTAGGAGACTTTAATACCCCACTATCACCATTGGACAAATCCTCTAAACAAAAAATCAGCAAAGAAACATCAATCCTAAATGACTCACTAGACCAGATGGAATTAATTGACATCTTCAGAACATTTCACCCCAAAGCCACAGAATATACATTCTTCTCAAGTACACATGGGTCATTTTCAAAGATAGACCATATGTTGGGACATAGGCAAAGTCTCTTCAAATTCAAGAAGATAGAAATCATATCAAGCATCTTCTCAGACCACAGTGGCATAAAACTGGAAATCAACTACAATAAAAACAACCCAAAGAAATCAAACACATGGAGACTAAACAACATGCTATTAAACCATGACTGGGTTACCAGAGAGATCAAAGAAGAAATAAAAAACATCATGGCAACAAATGACAATGAAAACACTACAATCCAAAATCTATGGGACACAGCGAAAGCAGTCTTGAGAGGGAAGTTCATAGCTCTACAAGCCTACTGCAAAAAACAAGAAACAATGGTAATAAATTACCTAACCCAACAACTCAAAGAGTTAGAAAAAGAGCAACAAGAAAAGCCCAGTGTAAGCAGAAGGAAGGAAATAATAAAGATCAGAGCAGAGATAAACGACATAGAGACCAAAGAAACAATACAAAAGATCAACAAAACCAAGAGCTGGTTCTTTGAAAGGATAAACAATATTGATGAACCTCTAGCCAGGCTCACCAAGAAGCAAAGAAAGAGGACCCAAATAAACAAAATCAGAAATGAAAGAGGTGAAATAACAACAGATCCCGCCGAAATACAAAGGATTGTTAAAAAATACTACGAACAACTCTATTCCAACAAAATGGACAACCTGGAGGAAATGGACATATTCCTAGAAAAATATAACCTTCCAAAACTCAATCAGGAAGAATCTAAACAGCTCAACATGCCAGTAACTATGGAAGAAATTGAAGCAGTCATCAAAGAGCTTCCGGCAAACAAAAGCCCAGGGCCAGAGGGCTTCACAGGAGAGTTTTACCAAACATTCAAGGAAGAACTAAAACCTATCCTCCTCAGACTATTCCAAAAAATTCAAGAGGAAGGAACACTTCCAAGCTCCTTCGATGAAGCCAGCATCACCCTAATACCAAAACCAGATAAAGACAACACAATGAAGGAGAATTACAGGCCAATATCCCTCATGAATGTAGAGGCCAAAATCCTCAACAAAATTCTAGCAAATCGGATCCAGCAGTATATCAGAAAGATCATACACCATGACCAAGTAGGGTTTATCCCAGGAATGCAAGGATGGTACAATATCCGCAAATCAATAAATGTGATACATCACATAAACAAATTGAAAGATAACAATCACATAGTCATATCAATTGATGCAGAAAAAGCATTTGACAAAATCCAACACCCTTTCTTGATAAAAACTCTCAACAAGGTGGGAATAGAAGGATCATACCTCAACATAATAAAAGCTACATATGATAAACCCACAGCTAACATCATACTCAATGGGCAAAAACTAAAACCATTTCCCCTAAGAACAGGAACAAGACAGGGATGCCCATTCTCACCACTCCTGTTTGACATAGTACTGGAAGTATTAGCCACTGCAATTAGACAAGAAGAAGAAATAAAAGGCATCCAAATTGGAAAAGAAGAAGTAAAGCTGTCCTTATTTGCAGATGACATGATATTGTACATAAAAAACCCGAAAGACTCCATCAAAAAACTAACAGACTTAATAAAAGAATTCGGCAATGTAGCAGGATACAAAATTAACGCCAAGAAATCTATGGCATTTCTATACACCAACAGTGAACTTACAGAAAGAGAGACTAAAAAAGCAATCCCATTTTCCATCGCACCAAAAAAATTAAGATACTTAGGAATAAACCTAACCAAGGAGGTAAAAGACCTATACGCAGAAAACTACAGGACACTGAAAAAAGAGATAGAGGAAGATGTAAACAGATGGAAGAACATACCATGTTCATGGATTGGTAGAATCAACATCATTAAAATGTCCATACTACCCAAAGCAATCTATAGATTCAATGCACTCCCTACTAAAATACCAAAGGCATATTTCACAGACCTAGAAAGAACTCTCCAAAAATTCATCTGGAATAAAAAAAGACCCCGAATAGCCACAGCAATCCTGAGAAAGAAGAATAAAGTAGGAGGGATCTCAATACCAGATTTCAAGCTGTATTACAAAGCCACTGTCCTCAAAACAGCCTGGTACTGGCACAAGAACAGACATATAGATCAATGGAATAGAATAGAGAATCCAGATAACCACCCAAACCAATATGCACAATTAATATTTGAAAAGGGAGGCATGAGCATACAATGGAGTCAAGACAGTCTCTTCAATAAATGGTGTTGGGAAAATTGGACAGATACATGCAAAAAAAATGAAACTAGATAACCAACTTACACCATACACAAAAATAAACTCAAAATGGATACAGGACTTCACTGATACTGCCCCTAGGGCAATGGAAGCCAAAGAGAAAATAAACAAATGGGACTACATCAAAATAAAAAGCTTTTGCACAGCAAAAGAAACCATCAACAAAACAACAAGAAACCCCACTGTATGGGAGAACATATTTGCAAATGTTATCACTGATAAAGGTTTAATCTCCAACATCTACAGGCAGCTTATAGAACTTAATCAAAGGAAGATAAATGATCCAATAAAAAAATGGGCAACAGACCTAAATAGAATCTTTTCGAAAGAAGACAGAAGGAGGGCCAAGAGACACATGAAAACATGCTCAAAGTCACTAATTATCCTAGACATGCAAATCAAAATGACAATGCGATACCATCTCACACCTGTCAGAATGGCTATCATCAACAAATCAACAAACGACAAGTGTTGGCAAGGATGCGGAGAAAAAGGAACCCTCGTGCACTGCTGGTGGGAATGCAGACTGGTGCAGCCACTGTGGAGAACAGTATGGAGTTTCCTCAAAAAACTGAAAATGGAACTCCCATTTGACCCAGTAATCCCACTCCTAAGAATATATCCTAAGAAACTAGAAACACCAATCAGAAAGGATATGTGCACCCCTATGTTCATAGCAGCACAATTTACAATAGCTAAGATTTGGAAACAGCCTAGGTGCCCATCAGCAGATGACTGCATCAGAAAAATATGGTACATCTACACAATGGAATACTATGCTGCCATAAAAAAGAAGGAATTACTACCATTTGTAGGCACCTGGATGGAATTAGAGAACATTATGCTAAGTGAAATAAGCCAGTCAATGAAAGACAAATACCACATGATCTCACTCATTTGGGGATAATGAAAAACATTATAAACTGATGAACAAAAAGATAGATGCAGAGGCAGTAAAGCATCAAACAGACTGTCAAATTACAGCGGGAAGGTTAGGGAGAGGTGGGGGAAATAAGAGATCAACTGAAGGACTTATATGCATGTATATAAGAGTAACCAACAGATGCAAAACGTTGCGGGGTGAGGGCATGTATGGGAGTGGGGTGGGGGGCAATGGTAAGATATATACACATATAATACCTTAATAAAAAAAAAAAAGAAATGGTGGACCTTGAAAATGGCTTCAGGTTTTCTCACTGTGCAGAATATAGTCAAACACTGCTGCAGTTAAATATTTTACCAATAATCTGCTTCGTGTTGATGTTTACTGCTGTGTTGCTGACAGTTACTGGAAAGAGAAGTTGGGGTGCTTCACTGGGCTGGAAAAAGTTTAGCTAAATCAGAAAGCAGGTCTAATTAAGCAAGTTTATTATATATATATGGCTAAGTTGACTCGTGCATGAGCAATACATATAAAGCTCTTGCGGCACCAATTGCACATGTGTGTTTGGGTTTGTCATTGTCAATTGTGAATTTGGTTGACATTTCTATTATAGAGAAAGGGTGAATAGCGCTACTAAAATATTTATTCTAATTAATTTCCTTTCAATGTGCATGAATTTGTGCACCAGGCCACTAGTAACCATATAAAACTCCCCCACAGTGAAAAGATTGCTGTAATCCATGGTAAGATACCTATTTAACTTCTTGTCAAGATTTAAAATGTATCAATAAAAATGGCTTGGTAGATTTCAAAAGAGGCTAGAAAGAGAACCCCAGCCTTTGCTGTTTGAGTTGATTTTTTTTTCTCCAGGATCTTTATTAACAGAAGCAGCACTGCTGACACTCAGCACTACTTCATGCCTTGGCTGTGCCCACCCACAGAGACATGAATAGATTTTTATTAGACATATATTAGATGAGTTGAAAATATTCTAGGTTATCTGTCAAAGAAAAGAAAGGTGTCATAAATCATTATGTTACAAGAGAGAAATATGTTATTTTAGTAGACACCTTACAAATGACTATCACTTTAAAATCAGCACTAAACCCTACACATGATTTTACTATTACAGTTGCTTGTCTATACCTTACAAAGTGAGTCATCAATTGAAAAATCATGGGACATAACAATTAGGTAAAGAATATATTAAAATGTATATTCTAATTCAGGGTTAGTTCTAGTAATAGCCAACACTTTACAAGTTACTCCCTATTAGTTTAGACATTGTAGATTGTTGAAGATGTTGATAAAATCTGGAAAATAACATCTTTTAAGTTGAGTAATCTCAAAACCTGGAAGGCAACAGTGATAATAATGCATTACAAAATGGTTAATTGATAATATAAGAAATTGAAAAATTAAAAAAAATTAGAGAATTTAAAATTTTCAACAACTATTCTTTCTATAATATGGTGATGATTTAAGTGACCACCTAATGTTATAAAATGTACTGTTAATGCTTCCCATGATATGGTTATCAATAAGTTATAAAATTATGGTATTCTCATATCATTTCTCCCAGAAACTTGCTATTTAGGGGGCTCTATAATTAGAAAGATATTTTAATTTATACAAATAAAGAAGTATCAACTTAGTGTTTTTATTCTTATTTACTTGTACACTTTTTATTTGTACCTTAAGATATAGTATCATTATCCACAGATGATTCAGGTCCCCTCTGTGCATTTAGGGGCTACAAGTTTTAGCTCACTGATGCTTCACAATATTCCTCAGAGAAAGACGTGATCTCTTGTCTCAAAGAGAAACATGATAAAAAGCAGTGGCTACCATTCACAAGCTGTATGATTCAGGGCAAGTATCTTATCCTCTCTGAGCCTGTGTTACTTCCTTTGTAATGCCCACCCACTAGGTTTGCTGTGAACAGCCAATGAGATAGTTTGTTAAACCTTAGTACAGTGCTGGATCTTCAGAAAATGTTCGAAAGTGGCAGTTTTTATTATCATTATTATATGAAACCACTAAGTGAGACAGAGTGGAGATAAATATCGAGACTAAGTATCAGCAGTAGAGGTAAGAAGCATTGTAGTTTATAGCAGGAGGAAAAGACAGGAACAAGACAGTTCCCCAGAGATACCTTTCTTGAGATCTTGCTGCTTGGGCTTCAAAGGCAGAGGAAAGCTCCCAATAGAAGTGAGGGATGGAGAGTACACCAGGGATGACAAAGGTCATAAGGCACATGCACATGATATGTTTGGGAACCACCTCACTGTGGCCAGAAGGATACTCTTGGGGAAGATTCTGGGACTTGCAGTTGAAGTATAATGTAGAAATAAGATGGGAGAAGGTTTATATTCAGCCCAGGAGAAATGAACAGTTTCCCAAAGCCAGAATTTTTATGTATACTGCTAAATTAATTAATGCACATTGTCAAAAATTATTTCATGAGGATTTCTCAGATTGGACCTGTATTAAAAGGTTGGAATATATAAGATAAAGCTTATACTGCCCAAAGGAGCAATTAATGCAGTTCACAGAGCTTAGCACATAATAAGTATACAAAATATGGTTCTTAAGATGTAAATGAGTTTTTGATTACTGATGATAATTAAAAATAAATGTGTGGGTAAAATTTCACAGTATAACCCTAAACATTACGTTTTCCAACAGTTTAACTTTTCTTTACTCTGGAATGATTAGAATTCAACTCCTCTTTCTTCTCCTATTGCACATGGTAATGAGCAGAAAAATAGCGAAAAGAAGAAATGATGGGCCAGAGGTAAAGTCAGTAAATGACAAAAAAGCAAGTCACAAAAATGAATAATCACTCCCGAAGTAATATAAGTTGATTGTGCAGCATTATGGATAGCTGCCACTTCAAAAGCACTTTAACAATAAAAATCATTTGCAAACTGCTATCCCTTACATAGTCCTGGAGGGCTTACTTCCTAATTGCCTGTAATTGCACTTGTTACTGCCAAACCAAACTATGTACAACATAGGGCTGGGTTTTTCCTAGTTGAAGGAGATGACTAGAGCATATGACAGTCCATCAGTGTTAAATACTATCAGGAAGCAATGATTACATGGAAATCGCATAGACACAGAAGCCAGACTGCCTAAGTAAAATCCTGATTCCACAGCCACTGATCTTGGGCAAAGTTCCTTAACCACCTTGCACCTGAGTTTCTGATCTGTAAAATGTGGATAATAATGGTGCCTTCCCCAAAAGTATAAATTTATACATTTAAAATACTAGTAAGAGTGTTGAGAATATAATAAAATTCAACAAAAGTTAACTATGATAATTAGCTGTGTGAAACAAGGACAAAGGCTTTCCAAAGCAGAGAGTAATCTACACTAATAAAAGATAAAGATGCAAATTGACCGTACCTCCACGATGCCAATCAGCCAATCAGGAGTGAGTATGCAAATTAATGCAGCAAAGCTGGTGGATTAATTTGCATATGCAGGCGTGGCCTGAAGACTGAAGACTGAAGACAACTAAAGACTGAAGACTGAAAACGAATGAAGACTGAAGACGACTGAAGACTGAAGACTGAAGAGGCTTGGCTTCTCCCCTGTGGCTGGAGCGGAGAAGCCAATCCTTGCTGCAGCCAGGGTGGAGAAGCCTACCCTCGAGGCTTGCCTTCTCCACTGTGGCCAGAGCGAAGGCCTGAGTCCTGGATGCCAGAGGAAAACCGGTGCCGGCAGCCAGAGGAAGGAAGGCCTATTGCACAAATCTTCGTGCAACTGGCCTCTAGTTACTTCTATATATTACAAGGGAGGGAGTCAGGGAAGGCTTCAAAGCAGAGATAATGGTTAGGCCCAAAGTTTTGTTACAAAGGAAAATGAAGAAAGGCAGTTCAATCAGGGAAAAACAAAACAAACAAGCTCGAGGGACATTGAGGTTCCTGATGTATTCTAATGGGAAGTAACTTGTTTGCCAAAAGTGGTGGGAAGTAGATTTTAACCTTGGAGGTTGAAATGCACACGAGTAAGGATCTCAAATTCTAAAAATTTGAAGGTTTTAAGCTTAAGAGGGGCTCAACTAGAAATAAGTTTTAGAAGACTTGGGCAGCATTATAAAGGTTACTTGAGCTAAAGATGAGATAACTGTTGCAACCAGATTTATTTAAAGTCTTTGACTATACACTTAAACATACCATGGCAAGTTATTTAAAGCCAATGATGTATTAGGAACTGTGCTAAAAAACTGTATCTTTAAAGCAATCTTGTAAAATAATGATTTGCTATTATACATTGAATAAACCAAGGTCAAGAAATTTAAGTAATACCAAAACCAGATAAAGACAACACAATGAAGGAGAATTACAGGCCAATATCCCTCATGAATGTAGATGCCAAAATCCTCAACAAAATTCTAGCAAATCGGATCCAGCAGTACATCAGAAAGATCATACACCATGACCAAGTAGGGTTTATCCCAGGAATGCAAGGATGGTACAATATCCGCAAATCAATAAATGTGATACATTACATAAACAAATTGAGAGATAAAAATCACATAGTCATATCAATTGATGCAGAAAAAGCATTTGACAAAATCCAACACCCTTTCTTGATAAAAACTCTCAACAAGGTGGGAATAGAAGGATCATACCTCAACATAATAAAAGCTATATATGATAAACCCACAGCTAACATCATACTCAATGGGCAAAAACTAAAACCATTTCCCCTAAGAACAGGAACAAGACAGGGATGCCCACTCTCACCACTCCTGTTTGACATAGTACTGGAAGTATTAGCCATTGTGATCAGACAAGAAGAAGAAATAAAAGGCATCCAAATTGGAAAAGAAGAAGTAAAGCTGTCCTTATTTGCAGATGACAGGATATTGTACATCAAAAACCCGAAAGACTCCATCAAAAAACTAACAGACTTAATAAATGAATTCGGCAATGTAGCAGGATACAAAATTAACGCCAAGAAATCTATGGCATTTCGATACACCAACAATGAACTTACAGAAAGAGAGACTAAAAAAGCAATCCCATTTTCCATCGCACCAAAAAAATTAAGATACTTAGGAATAAACCTAACCAAGGAGGTAGAAGACCTATACACGGAAAACTACAGGACACTGAAAAAAAGAGATAGAGGAAGATGTAAACAGATGGAAGAACATACCATGTTCATGGATTGGTAGAATCAACATCATTAAAATGTCCATACTACCAAAAGCAATCTATAGATTCAATGCACTCCCCATTAAAATACCAAAGGCATATTTCACAGACCTAGAAAGAACTCTCCAAAAATTTATCTGGAATAAAAAAAGACCCCGAATAGCCACAGCAATCCTGAGAAAGAAGAATAAAGTAGGAGGGATCTCAATACCAGATTTCAAGCTGTATTACAAAGCCACTGTCCTCAAAACAGCCTGGTACTGGCACAAGAACAGACATATAGATCAATGGAATAGAATAGAGAATCCAGATATAGACCCAAACCAATATGCGCAATTAATATTTGACAAAGGAGGCATGAGCATACAATGGAGTCAAGACAGTCTTTCAATAAATGGTGTTGGGAAAATTGGACAGATACATGCAAAAGAGTGAAACTAGATCACCAACTTACACCATACACAAAAATAAACTCAAAATGGATACAGGACTTAAATATAAGACGGGAAACCATAAAAATACTAGAGGAATCCACAGGCAGCAAAATCTCAGACATATGCCAAAAGAACTTTTTCACTGATACTGCCCCTAGGGCAATGGAAGCCAAAGAGAAAATAAACAAATGGGACTACATCAAAATAAAAAGCTTTTGCACAGCAAAAGAAAACCATCAACAAAACAACAAGAAACCCCACTGTATGGGAGAACATATTTGCAAATGTTATCACTGATAAAGGTTTAATCTCCAACATCTACAGGCAGCTTATACAACTTAATCAAAGGAAGATAAATGATCCAATAAAAAAATGGGCAACGGACCTAAATAGAATCTTTTCGAAAGAAGACAGAAGGAAGGCCAAGAGACACATGAAAACATGCTCAAAGTCACTAATTATCTGAGAGATGCAAATCAAAACGACAATGCGATACCATCTCACACCTGTCAGAATGGCTATCATCAACAAATCAACAAACGACAAGTGTTGTCGAAGATGCAGAGAAAAAGGAACCCTCGTGCACTGCTGGTGGGAATGCAGACTGGTGCAGCCACTGTGGAGAACAGTATGGAGTTTCCTCAAAAAACTGAAAATGGAACTCCCATTTGACCCAGTAATCCCACTCCTAAGAATATATCCTAAGAAACTAGAAACACCAATCAGAAAGGATATGTGCACCCCTATGTTCATAGCAGCACAATTTACAATAGCTAAGATTTGGAAACAGCCTAGGTGCCCATCAGCAGATGACTGCATCAGAAAAATATGGTACATCTACACAATGGAATACTATGCTGCCATAAAAAAGAAGGAATTACTACCATTTGTAGGCACCTGGATGGAATTAGAGAACATTATGCTAAGTGAAATAAGCCAGTCAATGAAAGAAAAATACCACATGATCTCACTCATTTGGGGATAATGAAAAACATTATAAACTGATGAACAAAAAGATAGATGCAGAGGCAGTAAAGCATCAAACAGACTGTCAAATTACAGCGGGAAGGTTAGGGAGAGGTGGGGGAAATAAGAGATCAACTGAAGGACTTATATGCATGCATATAAGAGTAACCAATGGATGCAAAACAATGGGGGTGAGGGCATGTATGGGAGTAGGGGGGGGGCCAATGGTAAGATATGTACACATATAATACCTTAATTAAAAAAAAGAAGTTTAAGTAATCTCCCAAACACAGCTAGTAAGAGGCAGAGCTGAGTCTTCAAACATCTCCATCTATTGGGCACCAAAGCCCTCATTCTTTCCACAACCTACCCAAACAATTATATGGCATTAATTTAATACATTCAACAATAAGGACCTAAATAATGGTCTGGGCAATGTAAATTAAGAGTAGATGATTGATTCTAAAAACATTTGATATTTGGGATTATGTGAAAAAAGAAAGATAGCAAAAGCAATTCAAAGTTTCCTAACATGAATAATGAACTTCAGGGTGAAAGAAGGGTGTTTGATGAGAGAGATAACAACATTTAGTTTGAAGAGTTGGTGGGACATCCCTCCGGGATATCCTTCTAGAAAGATCCAATTGGCTATCATGAATAAATAAACAAACAAGTGTTGGTAAGGATGTGGAGGAAAGGGAACCCTCCTGTATTGTTGGTGGGAATGCAAATTGGTGCAGCCACTATTGAAAACAGTATAAAAGTTCCTCAAAAAATAAAAAATAGAACTACCTTATTACTCAGCAATTCCACTTCTGCTTAAATATATGCAGTAATCAAAAACACAAATTAATGCTCACATGGTGCTGCTCAGTGGTTGAGCGTCAACCTATAAACCAGGAGGTCATGGTTCAATTCCTGGTCAGGGCACATACTCAGGCTGTAGGTTCCATCCTCAGTAGGGGCGTGCAGGAGGCAGCTAATCAATGATTCTCTCTCATCATTGATGTTTCTATCTCTCTCCCTCTCCCTTCCTCTCTGAAATTAATAAAAAATAATTTTTCATAAAAAACAAATTCAAAAAGTGATATGCACCCCTATGTTCATTGCAGCATTATTAACAGTAGCCAAGATATGGAAGCAACCCAAGTGCCCATCTTTAGACAATTGGATAAAGGAGAGGTGGCATACATATAAAATGAAATGTTACTCATCCATAAAAAAAGAATAAAATCTTACCATTTGCTACAACACAGATGGACCTAGAGGGTATTTTGCTGAGTGAAATAAGTCAGTCAGAGAAAGATAAATATCACATGATCTCACTCATCTATGGGAAATAATGAACAACATAAACTGATGAACAAAAACAGATCCAGAGACACGGAAGCATCGATCAGACTGTCAAACCTCAGAGGGAAGTTAGGGGAGGATGGGGTAAGGGGGAGAGATCAACCAAAGGACTTGTATGCATGTATATAAGCCTAGTCAATGGACACAGACAACAGGGGGGTGAGGGCATGAGTGGAGGGGGGAAGGAAATGGGGGGATGAGGACACATATGTAATACCTTAATCAATAAAGAAATTTAAAAGAAAAAGAAATGTCAGACAGAGAAAGACAAATACCACATGATTTTACTTATATGTGGAATCAAAAGAACATAATAAGTGAACAAATAAAACAAAAACAGACTTATGGATATAGAGAATAAACTGAGTGTTGCCAGATAAGAGCGAGGTTGGAGGGCTGGGTAAAAAAAAGTGAAGGGATTAAGAAGTACAAATTGTTAGTTACAAAACTGTCATGGGGATGTCAAGTACAGCATAGGGAATACCGTCAATAATGTTGTAGTAGCTATGTATGTTGCCAGAAGGGTACTAGAATTATCAGGGATCACTTTGCAATTAGATAATTATCTAACCACTATGCTGTATACCTGAAACTAAAATAAAATGATATTGAATGCCAAAAGTAATTGAAAAATAAATAAATAACAATATAAACAAATGCAAAGTAATGAACATAGACGTGCATATATCTTTTTGAATTTAGTGCTTTCATTTTCTTTGGCTAAATACCCAGAAATGAAATTGGTCGTTATATGGTAGATCTGTTTTCAGTTTTTGAAGAATCTCCATACTGTTTTCCACAGTGACTGTACCAATTTGCAGTACAAAATCATTGCAGCATTATTTACAATATTGAAAATGAAAGCAACCTAGGTGTTCATCAATAGATGAATGGATAAAGATGATGTGTATATACCATATGTACATATATGCATTTATTCATAATCTATATATAGGAATATTATGAAGCAATAATAAAAAAATGAAATCTTGCCATTTATGACTGTGACAGCATGGATGGACATAGAGGGTATTTTGCTAAGTAAAATAAGTCAGAAAAAGACAAATAATGGTTTCACTTATATGTGGAATCTAGAAACAAAACAAAACAAATGAACAAACAAACAAAAGGACTCAGAATCGGAGACCAGATGGTTATAGAGGGATGGGAGGGATGAGTGAAAAAGGTGAAGGGGAATATACTGAATAAGATAGTGATAAATTTGCACAGTGACAGATGATTACTAGAATTAGTGGGGTGATCACATTGTAAGGTATAAAAATGTCAAATCACTATATTGTAGACCTGAAACTAATATAGCTAATATAATATTGTATACCAACTATACTTAAATTTAAAAAACATACAAAACATTGTATTGAGCACTCTCTTATAGATTCATTTACTATCAAAATCTCTCTACAAGGAAAAGGCAAGAATTGCAATAGCCATAGATTAAAATTTTGAGATACAAAATAGGAGCTCTGAAAAATTATGTGTAAAACTGATCATGGACTCAGTTCTCCTGATTCCCACTCAAGAGCATAATTTAGTGGAGTGACTGCATCTGTCGACACAGTGTGCATCTGTCCTTCCATGGAATTGAATTGAAATCAAATCCATTCACACTGCTGTCTTAATAGCTCTAAAATTATAATTGCTATTTAATTACTACTAAATTGGGCTTGGTCTTGAAGTCTTGGCCAATTTTATTTCATTAGTAATGTATTAAACTTCTTCCTTTTTTTCTATTTTCTGCCAAACATCTCCTTCTAAAATGGCAATATGCGAAAATCATTTTTAAATAAAATTATAACTATAGTATAAGGCAAATAACATTTTTAAAAAAGAATAGTAACATTAAGTATCATAAAAATATGACAAGTGTAATACTGGTGAAAATCTTTTTCCAAGTATATATTCCCTTTTGCATAGCAAATCAATTTCACTAATGCATAATATGTAAATTATGAAACCATAATGCATCTAACATTTGTGTTTAAATTATATCAAATTTCTGCTTTGGTATGTTGCTACCGGCTTTTTTGATAATCATATTCTTACACAGGAAGCATTTCTAATAGTTTGACAAGGAAAAATTAAAAATTGTGCTATGATTATGTTTTTCGATACCTATTTAGGAATAGCAAATGATTCGTGCTTGTTTAAAATTTATTTTAATATTAAGAGAGATTTAAGGCATAAAGGCATAAAGAATTAAACTGTAACCTTAACTGAATCACTCTAACTTCTAGCACTCAGTTTTCTCAACTATAAAAAGAGTTACTCTAAAATGATTTTGAAGTCCTTTCTATTTCTAATATTTTCATATGAAGTGGTCATACTGAGGCCTCGCACAGAGAAGCTTTATATCAAATTTCCAAAAGCACTCAGACCGCAGACCAATGACGTAAAAACTGTGGGCTACCACTAACTTGTTAAGTGATCCTTATCAAGTGACGTGATTTTCTCTGACAGTAATTACTCAAAATTGCTTCTACCTCTAAAATTCAATGTTTATATTAAATTCATATAGGGAAAAAAGCTTTAAATAAAGATTATTCTTTAAAACACACACACAATAACATAACAGAACTGGGCTACTATGCCAGTGAGGCTTGTCAAGTCACAGGCAACCCACCCAGCAAAGTTGCTGGCCCAGCCTTTCCTGATGTACACATTGTAGAGCTGAACTGCTCCCATTTTTTATTCTTCATTTCCAATAATGATTACATGTATTGATTTACAAGGCTTGTAATCAGAACAAGTATTTATCAATCAAGGATCATTTTAAAGCACACCTTCATAATTAGAAAATGTGAAGAAAGCATTTTGTCTTCTTTTGTATAATCCAATACAACTAAAAGAAATGTTATGATGTTCCTTCTGTCATGCACATTTTGGATTTCCATCACTCCAAAACTAGACCCACAGTTGTGGTTTAAAAGTTTTGTTATGTTTCCTTTGAGAACACAGGCATTCCTGCTAATAAAACTTTCATTTCAAGGTCAGTGACACATGCAATTGAAGCACTTAAGGTACAATTCTGATTTGATTTAAGAGACAGGCAAACTAAAATAAGCATGTTGAGAAGCACTAGATGCTAAATTATTCGCTCAGGTTCTGTAACTAGAAAACTGGAATTAGCTAGTGCCCCAGGCACTAAAACATTAAAGTTTTAATATAGAAAGGTCTGCTTATGACTTTGCCCTGATGACTTCTTGTCACTCATATGCTAAAAGAAAAAAACAACATATGGGAAAGCACACCAGGGCATAGGCAATAATAATTAACTGCACCTCACTTAAAATTTTTTATCATGCAAGGTAGAACTCCGTCTCCCAATGACATTAACTTACCTAAAATGAATAATACATGGCAAGGAATGGGTCCCTGAATTTCAGAAAGGGGATTTGGCTCTCTTTAAGTGCATTGTGTAGACAAGGCAAGGGCAATTCTCATTAAAGTGTTGAGCCTATTGACCAGTGAGGCACAGAATAATTATATATACAGCCCAAAAGACAAAAAAACATCAACAATGTTACCTTATACAGTACACACCTAAAGGACCAGGACTAAAGGAAGTAATTACGGCATATACCAATTATCTCTAAATGTTCCTGCAGGGGATCTGATTAAATTTTTATGATATTCTGAGAGATTCTTTTCATGTATTTTGAAAAGATGCTGAGTATTTAATGAGTTTATGGGAAGGTGAAAATAAATGGGAAGCCTAGCTGGTGTGGCTCAGTGGATGAGTGTTGACCTATGAAACAGGAAGTCACGGTTTGATTCCTGGTCAGGGCACATGCCCCAATGGATCCCCAGTGTGGGGCGTGCTTGAGACAGCCAATTGATGATTCTCTCTCATTGATGTTTTTATCTCTCTCTCCCTCTTCCTTCCTCTCTGAAATCAATAAAAATGTATTTTTTAAAGAAAATAAAGGGGAAATTATTTTTGTTCCTTTCTATTAAATTATTGCATTGATTTATTGAATATATAATTATTTAATCATCAAATATCTTACAAATTTATTTGAATAATATCTGATACATTCTTTTAATGGGCAACTAGTAAATAAAATCAAACTGAATACTAATTTTAATTATTGACTAGAATATCTGTTTTCTGTGAACATTACATGTAATATAAGCATATTTAAATAATGTTTCAAAGACTTCTGCAGTGAAAATATTTTATAATGCTCACTTGGTGTTTTAGTATATATGAGCAGTTTACAATATAATTCTATATTTTGGCTGGAATTTTAAACAATTATTCAGTAGTTAAAGTAACATGTTCGAAGCAGGCATTTATCACAAAGTCATATATATTTTAACAGAAAAAAATATTATTTCTGTTTTTGGTTAATATTTTAATATAAAAAGTAATGCCCATGAAAAACTAGTAAAAATAAATTTTCTACAAAAATATATTTTAATAAAATTCAAATATTTTTAATGAAAATGTTTCTTAAGTATTCTTTATTACTTTTTCAAGTGGATCATCTGAAATTTGTTATAACAGTATTATTTTTTTAGTCAATGAGATATCTAAAACAAACTTCAAAATATAATTGTATTACTTTCTCATGAAATCAGAAGTGATTAAGACATTATTTTCTCATGCAGTCTCTTAAAGACAAAGATTGTGATACATTAATTTTTCCTGAAGAATGGTATCATAGCACAGGACATGAGACAACTGATCATGAACCCAGATACATGTTCATATAGAGAAGTTTATTAATATCACATAGCACCCAGTGTAATAGCTGTTTAGTTTCTCATCATCAAAAACTATCATCAGAAATTCTAATATTTACTTAGAAAACTGTTTTTTTATTTCAAAAGGAAAACGGAAAGAATGGTTGTGCTCCCGTATTATCAGGTATATTATTATTTGAGTGTAAAAATATGAAATATCAGTAGATTACTCATCAAGCATAAATTATGTGAAAGCAATCTTTGGTTAGTTATTAGAAAGAGATATGCCAAATGTTTATGTGTAAACATATTACCCCATTCTAAATTGGGATTGTTTTCAGTAGAGACTGGAAAATGACAAATGATAATTGTTTCCTTTTGAACATCTGAACATATATAACATCCATCTTTGATTCACTATAGCTGAATGTACTACAACTCGCTAATTCATTTTCTCCTCTACCTGAAAAAAAAAAAAGGTACAAAATAAAGATTTAGTCAACCAAATAAACAGTTTGGGGCTTAGATAAACAATTTTCATTTTAATTAGATCAATGAACTGCCTGCAAAGGTCTCACTCTTATAACCTCAATTATACAGACATCTAATAGATATACTAGATATCTATCTAGTGCTGATGTACTCATAGCTAGCCTACATCTCAGGTAAGATACTCTCCCTTCTGTGTATAGAAAGCATGTCAAGTGAACATCACAGATTTGAAGATTAGGTAAAGCCAGTATGCTGAATATCAACAAGGAGTTTACCTAAAGAAGTAGTTCTCCAATGTCAGTGGCTAGACAGCTGCTTACAAGATTAGTATTCTGGATTTTACCCTGAAAGACTTTGATTCCACAGATGTGAGGTTGGATCCAATCTTGTTTCATAGCTAGCTTTTTAAACCAGAATTTCATAAATATTGTATAATAAATATTTTTATGAGAATCTTGTCTTCATTAATACAATGCTGTATATTTTAATGTTATACAAGATTAAATTAAAAGACTTTTTCAGCCCGTGTGGCTCAGTGTTTGAGCATTGACTCATGAACCAGGAGGTCACAGTCTGATTCCCAGTCAGGGCACATGCTGGGTTGTGAGCTTGATCCCTAGGAGGGAGTGTGCAAGAGACAGGCAATCAATGATTCTCTCTTGTCATTGATGTTTCTATCCCTCTTTCTCTCTCCCTCTCTCTGAAATCAATAAAAACATATTTTTAAGAAAGACATTTTTCCCCTTCCAACTATATAGGAATAACTTTACATTAACAACAAGCCTGACAATGTAAATATCTAGGTGTCCTAGGCCAGGAGAAAGTGGTGTCAATTATGGAATCTTCCTGGATCTTCGTCTGAGTTAACATGTCATTATTCAATCTATATATATAAAAGGCTAATATGCAAAGTGTCTCCTCGGGAGTTCGACTGGGACACTGAGAGTTCGATCACTCACTGTGATGTGTGCTGACCACCAGGGGATGGTACAGAATGAAGGAAGGCCCCAATCAGCCCTGATTGCCGGCCAGGCCTAGGGACCCTACCCGTGCAAGGATTTTGTGCACTGGGCCTCTAGTAAACATATAATCAAACATGTTATATTTAAGAGAACAGGATTTTCCAAAGAGTGAGGAGAGGCTGGCATTCTAGACCAAGGAAAAATATGTGCAAATATGTGGTATACTGTAGAAAACCTATACAGTCCCAGATTGCTAGGTTAAGTCTTGGATGGAACTCTTTAAATTTTCTAAAAAGTAGTAGGCACAGTTCTGGTGAAACAGTTGTTCATGTGATTAATGTGGGTGCCAGGCTGAGTAGAAAAAGAATGGACATCAGAATAGAGCAGTCAAAGTGTGAGAAAAAGGACAACTTGATTCTGAGAATATATCAGGTGTAAGTTTTGCTGAATTTGAGGAAATAAAATAATACTGGTTTAAACAAAATAGGGTTGTTGTTTTTTCTTTCTCACACGTAAAACAAGTCTAGAAATAGATAGTCCAGAGCTGGTAGAGCACTCCACAGAATCAGTGAACAAGTCTTTTATCTTGTCTTTTAATCATCTTCAGCTCATGCTTTCCTCCTCCTGGTCCAAAACAGCTGCCAAAACTCCAAGCATCACATTTGCTGTCAAAACAGCAAAACTAGAGCAATTTCTTTTCCCAACTTCTTTTAAGGACAGTTTTACACAAACTTTTGCAAATATCTCCTAGACAAGAACTTAGTCATTTGGATAAGACCAGTTATAAGAGAAGCTGGAAAATATATATTTTTTATAGATAGTCATGTTTACTGCAAATCATGAGTTCTAAGGTGAAAGATAAAAAATGTTGGAGATAGGTAACTAGAATCCTCTGCCATGATCTGTTAGCATTTAACATTTTAGGGATAGAGCAATTCTGGGTGATAATGATTTCTAGGAGTACTAGTTTGCTAAAGTGTAGAGAGCATAAAAGATAATGATGTTGAGGAGCTTGGAAATGCTTGAGGTGAGGAAGCTGGATGGACACTAAAATCATTCAGGTTAATAGTAGGATTTGCAAAGAACGAGTGCTAGACTCCAGCCAAAATCCTTACTGAATTTGGGGAGAAAACTGGAAGTCAATAACTGTATAATCCAGGATGTGATTTTTCATGGGTTAATATTTTGTAACAGGAGAAAAGAATCATGGTACAGAGTTAGTAGACTCTTAACTGCTTCCCTGTAGGCCAGGAGAAGCAGAAGGTAAAAGTGAATGAAGAGCATTGAGCAAAACTGAAAATGAGAAAAATATGGTCCCACAGATTTTGGGTTTAATTACAACCTGATGTGTGAATTGGAAATAATTCCTACCTCAAAGTATATGGTAAAGATGAAATGAAATAACATTAAAACATTACTGAAATCATAGTAGATTCTCCAAAAAATAAGTTACATGCATTCCTTCATCATACAGTCCCCAGTCTTTCTGTAACAGGAGTTTATTGTTTATTTTTTGAGATTATAGCCTTTTCTAGAAAAAATTAGGACAGAGGACAATACCATTTAAAATGCATCAAATGAACTTCAATTATGAAGGTTCATATTCACCATAATTTATGATAAATTTGTAACTCATTGTTAGGTCATAAATTCAGCCACTTGTTTTTCTTAGTGCCCTTTATTAGACATCAGGAGAGAGAGGGTGCTGAGAGTCTCAGTGCCATATACGAAGAATAAGCAAATATCCTCCCAGGGTGCCCCTGTGCTAACAGCCTGCCATATGTCCACAGGCACCAGAGCATTAACAGCACATCTCATTTTATATCCCCATTTGACAAGCACAACTTAAAGCAAAGGTGAGCTTGCAGGACATGTGCTTGTCTAATTGCCATTACTGCTAATTATATGGACACAGCAGGAAGACTGCATCTCCTCAGAATAAGACTTACTTTTCAAGACATAGATTTAAAAAGTCTGCTAACTTTCAAAGCAGTGAATGATTTCATGCACTTATTGGCACTTTATATACCTGTGGAGATTTCATTTTATAACCTCAACTGTCATTCAGTTGTGGCCACACACCCTATATGGGCTTTTAAAAAATAACGTCATTTTAAATCTAATGCCTGGCAAGACCTAGTGGCAATTTGTCTTCATAAAGAACCCTTGCCGTGCCATTTTCTGAATTGCAGAGTAGAAAAACTGTCTCAAGGCTAAGATGCACCAGTGAAAGAAATGAATACCTAAAAATAAAAATAAAAACTTTATTTGAATTCCACTAACCTAGACCATGTCATTTTTAAAAAGAGATAAGAAAATTTTAACCCAGTTTTATAGGTTATTTTCTGGTTTGATCCTTCTAATAGACAAGGAAGTATTCGTGAAACGTTTGGACCATAACAACACAATACATGATCCTATAGGACATACTACAAACACATTTCTCCATATAGTTTCCCCCAGGATATTTATGATGCAAACTAAAGTTAAAATATAACATGTTTTCCACTCTTGCACCCTAGATTACATGTTTTTTTAAAGTGCTTAAGGCTATAGAGCATCAAAAAGAAGGTATGTTTTTATAAGGTATTTAGCACATATTGTCAAAGCTGCAGAGCTTCACATTGTCCCTATGGTAAGCCAGAGAGCACATTCTTTCACCAAGAGCTGCCTACATTTCAGAGAAACCCATTTTGTTATGGAATATCTAGTAGTAAACTAAAATTCCTTCCCACACCACAATGCAGACAGCAAAATATGTCAAAACCTGATGCTTATAGATATATAGAGTTTATACTTAGCTTCTTTATCACTAGTTCATTGAATATCATTTTATTTTTATCCATGTCCCAATTCAACTCTCAATCTCTGAAAATTGCTTAAAGCTACTGTGCTTTTTGCTAATGATCTTTCAGCAGATTCCAGTCTATGGAAATTCTTCTTGAGGTTTCACGTTTTGAGCCTCTTCCTTTTAAAATGTTATCATCAGGAGTACTGGAAGCACTTTTAAGGAAGGAAAATTCTATGTCTGCCATTAAAGTAAATTTTCATAAAGTTGTGTCCTCAGTCAAGTGAAGTGTAACTATTACTCTCAGCTCACAGAGAAGGTTAAGTGCCACAGAGGGGAGAGGAGAGACAGTTCAAGTTCATGCGCAGTAAGGCTTAGACAAATTTTCTTTTTAACCTGGTCCTGTGCTCTTCAAGTCAGACATAATTTCATCTGTGTCATCTTCAAAATGGAAAAATATCAAAGACAAAAACATATGATTTATCTTGTTTAGCTGGTTAAGGGTTTCTACTACTGTTAACACATGACAGTATGGAAATCTCAGTTCAAAATCAGGTTTATTACTGGTATAAAGCTGACCTGAAATTTTCAATTAATTGTAGTGGCTGTATCTTTTTTTTCAAGGATTCAAAAGATGCACTCCTAAGTAATGAGAGGGCATCTCTGATTATTTGGCCCCTCATGTCCACCCCAAGTGAGCTGTTAAACTTAGGGTTATTTATTCTTTTAGGAGATGAACATATAGGCGTACTGGAAATGAGAAAATATCCACCTTTCCTCTACTTCAAACCACTCATTCTCCCCAACCTCAAAAGATCAGAATCTAGTGTATTTTCTGGACAGCTTTAGGATGAGGCTTGGAACTTAGCACACTCGAATCCACTAACTGAAAGTCATTTCATTAAGCAGTTTCCACAACTGAAGATAAAATGTGAATAAGATTGAGTAGGCATGTTCACTCTGTCCATACTGCAGGGTAAGCAGAATGAGACTTTCAAGAACAAATAAAAGGCAATTTTGGAATAGCAAGATATTCTTCTTAAACAGTACAAGTGCAATTTAATGTTTTAAAGAGAACTGGAATTGGTTCAATCTGGTTATTCTTGGCAGAAGTGGGATTAGTTGATCCTTTCTTCTTTTTAAATGAATTACATAAACACTCAGAAATTGATTGGAGTTACAAATCAAGCATCTGGAAAGAAAACAAACAAGCCACTATGAAGATGCCTCATTAAAGAGACAGCCAAGTTACCTGGCTCCAGTCTGGCCCTTTTGACTCACATTATTGACCAGCTGCCAAGACTCTCCCTGGAGGATAGCCATTTAGGCTGCTGGCTGAACGGCAGGAATTACAATATAAACAGTCTTTTCTACATATTTCTTCTCCACCTCTTTAACAGCCCTAGTGTGTTAACATCATTGGGAAACAAAAAATAATAATAATAATAAAAAGGAAAGGTTAAAAATTAATGTGATTTTTAGATAAAGATAATTTATATTTCATTCAAATAAGCACATTTGCAGGGGGAGGGGGGGAAACACCCTAATTTTTTTTCTACATTTGCATTAAATAAAATTTGTCACACAAATCTACCCATCTATGATTAGGTGTTACTGTTTCCTTTAAAAATAAGTATTTACTAGCTGAAGTTCATAAACCACATTCACGTCTGGGCAAAAATTTACTCTTCGGGGCACATGTCCTTTAATTCTGACAGTGGCACCAAACAACCAAACAAATGGCTTCAGCAGTTCCAAATTCAAAGCTTTGAGTCACTTTTCTTTTTCCTTGTGGGGTATTCTTTTTATTATTATTTATTTTTTAATTATAGTTGACTTACAATATTATATTAGTTTCAGGTATACAATATAGTGTTTAGACATTTACATACCACAATATTTTATTTTATTTTAAATTAAATTTATTCGGGTGACATTGGTTAATAAGATTATATAGGTTTCAGGTGTACAGTTCTATGATACTTTTGCCACTTCATTCACCCTTGCATCTGATCCCAGCTCTCCCTCAATTACCACTGGAGTTATTTTCATTCAGATGCTCTCAGGCCTGGTACTAGCCTCCACTGCAACTTCTCTGACTCTGATACCTTCCTATGGAAATGCACATTCCTGAGGGTAATATTTCCATGTCCTGCTTCAGGTTATATCCTCTGCTCAAATGGCTTCAGCAGTTCCTAAAAGGCTATAAAATAAAGTCCAAGTACCTCAGTAAGAATACAAGGAAGGCTTTCAAGCTCACACTCTGATCTGAACCCAATAGCTCCCATACTTTTCTGGTTGCTCCCTTTCAAATCGTGTTATGATCCAAAAGATTGCCTGGTTCCCCTGGATCTGTCCTGCCAAGTCCACTGTATCCACTGCCTGAGATGTTTCTCTTCAGATGGTCAGCCTCCTCAACAATGCCATCAACGAATTCCTTGCAATTCTTTGCCACCTGGCCTCCTTCAGGTCTCTGTTCACATTCTGTCTCCTCAGGATAGTCTTTGTTGAAAATCAGAATAGGTTAGCTCCACTGTTTCATATTCTCCTAACATCTATATTTCTCCTTTGTAGAGCCCATAGCATGTATGGTTAATTAAATATTTGCATAATTACTTGTGTAATTCTGTTTGTGCTACAAGACAGCAAACACCATGAAGGCAAAGACTGGTATCTATTTATTCTCTGTATTCCCAGCACCTGGGGTTACAGCAATCATCCCCCCTTCTTATCTCCTATGTGCACTTTTTCTGTTCCTAGAGTAGCTCACTCAAAATGTGCACTGCAGAACTGTGCCATTATTATGTGTGCATGCAACTTACCTGTAGCCTTCTTGCTTTATTCACCTTTGTCTCCCTGACGGCACCTTGCGCAAATCTGTGCAGCTCATGTTCAGTAAATGTTTGTTTAATCTAGTGGAAAACCCATTGAATGGAGGCTTTTTCACACTGTAAAACCCAAACATAAAAACTGACCTTTGGCAGATTGGCTTTATTAGCTCTGACTTCAGATAATCAGTATAAATGCTGGTCTATGTGAGAATAAGTGAAGTTTACATTTTCTGCCATTTCAATAAAGAGAAGGTCTTCAACCCTGAACCTCTCTAATCACTTCAAAATAAATTCATTTTTATGTTTATTGTGTGTACCCTGCAAATTGAGTTTACTTTACATTTGTATAGTTCAAATTCCTTCCAAAGTCTGTTATATGTACTAGACTTATTCATATAGAAATATATGTGTGTGCTAAAAGACCAAGTGTTTTTAGCAACATGAAATATTTGCTAGATCTGTGGGTTGCCCCATGTCAAGTCCACACAAGCTTTTCTTGAGGGTCAACAATGTGTCAGAAGCTCTAGAATGTCCATAGCAACTCTGGAATTTCTAAATGGAAACAGAGCAATACGGTTGGATATAGCTAGGGGACTTGTGTTGAAGATGCAATTATAACAGATATTTGTCCAAATTCTATGTGCATTTGGAGTGGCAACACAGGCCAAGTCAAGGAAAACCTAATATTACTGTAGTTAGAGACAATTTTTCATATTGCTTTAAAAGAAAATTTAGGCATTTTTCTTTCCCCCCAATTTTATTGAAGAATAATTTACAAATAAAATTGCATATATTTAAAATGGACAGTGATAATCCTATATAATAAAAGGCTAATATGCAAATTGACTAAACAGCAAACGACAAGTCACTGTGACATGCACTGACCACCAGGGGGCAGACGCTCAATGCAAGAGCTAACCCCTGGTGGTCAGTGCGCTCCCACAGGGGGAGCGCTGCTCAGCCAGAAGCCGGGCTCACGGCTGGCGAGTGCAGTGGCGGTGGCAGGAGCCTCTCACACCTCCATGGCAGCATTAAGGTTGTCTGACTGACATCCCACAGGGAGCGGGCCTAAACTGTCAGTCGGACATCCCCCGAGGGTTCCTGGACTGCAAGAGGGGCTGAGGGCCCCCCCCCCCCACCCCGAGTGCATGAATTTTGTGCGCCAGGCCTCTAGTTTTATATATAAATATATATTAGAATGTTTATCAGTATCAAGATAATTAACACATCCATCACCTCACATAGTTAACTTTTTGGGGGGGTTAAGAATGCTTAAGATCTACTCTCAGCAACTTTTAAATATACAATATCATACTATGAATTATAGTCACCATATTATACATTAGATCCTCAGAACTTCTTCTTATAAATAAGTGTTTGTACCCTTTCACCTACATCTTTTCCCTTCTTTTCCAGCTTCTGGAGACCACCATTCTATTCTCTATTTCTATGAAACCATTTTATTTTTTTAGAATACACATATAAATGATAGTATACAGTATTTGTCTTTCTTTGTCTGGCTTATTTCTTTAGTATAATGCCTTCCATGTGTCACAAATGATGGAATGATTTTCTTCTTTTTATAGCTTAATAAAATTCATATACAGTATACATACACACACACAGTAGTCCTTTATTTTTTTTATTTTTGTTGTTATTCCTCACCCAATGATATTTTTGCCATTGATTTTGTTTGAGAGAGTGAAAGGGACAGGGAGAGGCAGAGAGAGAAACACTGATATGAGAGAGACACATCGATTGGTTGCCTCCAGCATACTCTCCGACCAGGTATGTGCCCTTGATCAGAATCGAACATGGGACCCTTCAGTCTGCTGGCCAACCCTCTATTCACTAAGACAAATCAGCTAGGACCAAAATAGCCTTCCTTTATCCATAAGAGATATGTTCACAGACTCCCAGTAGATGCCTGAAATCAAGGATAGTAGCAAACCCAATATATATTATGTTTTTTCCTATACATACATACCTATGGTAAAGTCTAATCTATAAATTAGGCAATGAAAGAGATTAACACCACCAATAAAAAATAGAACAATTATACTGATCTGATAATGGGTGGGTACACTGGACAAAGGAAGTGGGATGACTCAAGATTTCATCACGCTACTCAGAACCACACACAATTTAAAACTTATGAATTGTGCCCGTCCAGTGTGGCTCAGTGGCTGAGCATCAACCTATGAACCAGGATGTCACAGTTCGATTCCTGGTCAGGGCACATGCCCGAGTTATGGTTTCAATCCCCAAGGGGACCTAAAAAAGGCAGCCAATCAACGATTCTTTCTCATCATTTATGTTTCTACGGTATCTCTCCCTCTCCCTTTCTCTCTGATATCAATAAAAATATATTTAAAATATATATGTATACTTTAAAAACTTATGAATTTTATTTCCAGAATTTTCCATTTAATATTTTCAGACTGTGACCATAGGTAACTGAAACCACAGAAAGTGAAACCACAGATAAGAGAGTTTCTTTATCCATTCATTCAGTAAGAACATTTAGGTTGTATCCATATTTTGACTATTATGAATACAGTCAAAGAACCATATTAAAATACATTAAATGACACTATAGTCAATAAGTTATAGTGGATGCTTAAATAAACATGGGAATTCAGTATACTGAATTCATTTCTTTGAAAGGTAACCATTTTTCATTCTTCCCTAAACAACATCCCTGTAAAAGGGGTAGTATATTTACTACTAAGGAACTGGGTACTCTATTACCATGTGTGAAAATACTAATTTATACAAAGTTCAAATTTAAAATAGTTTTCATGAATAATTGTTGGAGTACCATCCAAGTGTGAAACAATCTACTGCAGATAAAATATCATGATTACTATCTTCTGTGACAAATGAATGAAAGTCTACTTCTTTAATTTGGAGAAGCAGTGCTTTCCCCATCTGCATCAATAAGTATTAGATAATAAATCATTTTTTTCACATTCCTGGCCACCTAATTAAAACCTTTGTAAGAGAAAAAGAAAATATAGCCAATGCTGGACCAAATTAAGTCAGGGAGAGAGGTGAGAGCTGAGTAGAGATATAACCCTTGTCCTGCCCACAGTGATTATCTTTCTGTCCTTCCATCCTTCACCTGTCCCTACAACCAGTTTCTCAAGTAGGGTATATGAGTTCTAGTCAAGATAATTTTTAAGTGATGTTTTTGTTTGATATTAATCTAAAGTTTTATAAATAAGTATCTTATACTTGGAGTGCAGCTTCATCATTTCAGCACATGTTGCATTTGTCTTTATCATCACATTGAAACCAAATGGTTCACTTTATTTATCGAGGCTAATAACAAAAGCACAGATATGGACTTAAAATACAAATAATATTTTCATGTCAGATGAAGATTAGATGGATGTCACTGAACACTCTCAAAGCAATGGTTATGAATCTCTTTAAACAAAGAAAAGTGAAGGAAATTTTGAGTTATCCCTGGTATAGGCATGCCAAACTTAAAAGAACCTGCATTGCAGCAGCTGGTTTCATATTTATATTTTGAGCAATGATTCAAATACAGGAAACAACATCATCTGTCACAGTAAATCAGTGTTTTAAAATAAAATATTATGTTCCTTTTTGGTTTTGTTTGCATTTAATTAGCAAAAATTATTTTGGGGATTATGGCAACAGAGGGTTGTATGGGGAATTACTTCTTCATCCCCTGCTACCAGTTGACAGTACCCTGGGCAGGACAAGAGAAACACACCATCACTGTATTAGTACACGCAAGTTTTCATGGTGTTTTAAACCAAGAAACAAAAATTAGTCATCATTTTTCTATTCTTCTCCATTCAACAACCTTATAAAAGGATGTAATATGTTTATTAATAAGCACAAAATGTTTGAACTTTAAAAATATTTAAAATGATGCTTTTTTTTAAAGTTATGATAATTTGGAGAAACCAAGATGGTGGCATAGGTAAGCACCTAAACTGCTGCCTTGCACAACAATTTCAAAACTACAACTAAAAGACAGAACGGACACCATCCAGAACCACAGGAAAGCTGGCTGAGTGAAAATTCTACAACTAGAAGGAAAGAGAAAAGCTCACAGAGAATTGGAGGTATGGCAAAGGGTCTTTGTGCGCGCGGAGAGGAAGGGTGGCTGAGAGCCTGGCTGACTTTCTCTGGCGAAAGGGGAAATGAAGCCCCCAACCACACTGAACCCCAGTTCTGACTGCACTGAACCCCAGTCCCGGGTGAAACCCCATGGACCCAGGCTCATACAGGGGGAGTCTGGACTGTCAGGTAGAGAGAAAGGCACCTGGAGACTCGGAAACCCACGGGAGACCTGGGGGAGCCCCGGCAGGCAGGGATTGGGAGGCGCATGCGCCAGTGTGCACAACGGCTGCGGAGGTTGCCACAGGCTTTCCCTAGCAGAAGGGAGTCCGAAGCTCCTGACTGCACTGAACCCCAATTCTGACTGCACTGAACCCCAGTTTCAGGCGAGCCCCTGGGGACCCGTGCTCTTACAGGGGGGGAATCTGGACTCTCGGGCAGAGACTCGGGAGCCGGGGAAGGCAGAGGTCTGCAGGTGCGCACATGCCAGTGCACACAAAGGCTGCGGAGGTTGCCACAGGCTTTCCCTAGTGGAAGGGAGTCAGAAGCTCTTGACTGCACTGAGCCCCAGTTCTGACTGCACTGAACCCCAGTTCCAGGCGAGCCCCTGGGGACCCACGCTCTTGTGGGGGGAATGTGGACTCTCGGGCGGAGACTCGGGAGCCAGGGAAGGCAGAGGTCTGCAGGCGCACACGTGCGCAAGGGCAAGGCTGACTGGAAGCAAGACTGTCTGCTCCGCCCTGAGACTCCACCCCATCCAAGCTGAGCACAGAGGCTATTGCAATTTGGCAAGTCTAATCCTATAAGGCTGTCTCCAGCACCGAAATTCTCCCAGCATAGACACAGCTGATCCTTACAGCCAACTGGCCTGGAGGTCAATTCCTCCCAGTGATACCAACAACAATCAAGACTTAACTACAACAAGGCTGTACACACAGTCCACAAAGGGGTGCACCAAGAGTGTCCACCTCAGGTTAACTGGGGAGGCCGACCCACTGGGCCATATAGGAAACCTAGCACACAAATCTACACTACCAACTCAGGGAAGCAATGAAAATGCGGCATCAAAGAAACAGATCACAAACGAAAGAAATGGAGGAAAACAAACGACTGGATATAGAATTCAATACCACGGTTATTAGGCTTTTCAAGAATATCCTAGAAAAGGCCGATAAATATAACGAGACCCTCGAAGATATGAAAAAGAACCAACTAGAAATTAAACATACACTGACTGAAATAAAAAATATTATACAGAGACCCAACAACAGACTAGAGGAACACAAGAATCAAGTCAAAGAATTGAAATACAAAGAAGCAAAAAACACTCAAACGAAAAAGCAAAAAGAAAAAAAAATCCAAAAAGTTGAAGATAGTGTAAGAAGACTCTGGGACAACTTCAAGCGTACCAACATCAGAATTACAGAGGTGCCAGAAGAAGAGAGAGAGCAAGATACTGAAAACCTATTTGAAGAAATAATGACCGAAAACTTCCCCCACCTAGTGAAAGAAATAGACTTACAAGTCCAGGAAGCACACAGAACCCCAAACAAAAGGAATCCAAAGAGGACCACACCAAGACACATCATAATTAAAATGCCAAGAGCAAAAGATAAAGAGAGAATATTAAAAGCAGCAAGAGAAAAACAGTTAATTACCTACAAGGAAGCACCCATACGATTGTTAGCTGATTTCTCAACAGAAACTATGCAGGCCAGATGGGAGTGGCAAGTAATATTCAAAGTGATGAATAGCAAGAACCTACAACCAAGATTACTCTACCCAGCAAAGTTATCATTCAGAATTGAAGGGCAGATAAAGAGCTTCACAGATAAGAAAAAGCTAAAGGAGTTCATCACCACCAAACCAGTATTATATGAAATGCTGAAAGGTATTCTTAAAGAAGAGGAAGAAGAAAAAAGTAAAGATAAAAATTATGAACAACAAATACATATCTATCAACAAGTGAACCTAAAAATCAAGTGAATTAAAAACCTGAGGAACAGAATAATCTGGTGAATATAATAGAATCAGGGGCATAGAAAGGGAGTGGACTGGTAATTCTCAGGGGGAAAGGGATATGGGGGGGTTCAGGAAGAGACTGGACAAAAGTCATACACCCATGGATGAAGACAGTGTTGGGGGAGGTAAGGGCAGAAGGTGGGGTGGGAACTGGGTGGAGGGGAGCTATGGGGGGGAAAAGGAGAAACAATTGTAATAATCTGAATAAAGATTTATTTTAAAAATAAATAAATAAATAAATAAATAAATAAATAAATAAAGTTATGATAATTTTATATTAAAGAATGATTGGTAAAAAGTGATTTGAAAACAATTGGAATTTCTGTAATTTTGTTACATCCTTTGTTACAAGGTTATTATAATCCTCTCAATGATAACTCTCTAAAGCACCTATAATTTCTTTTATGCTAAACTAAGTTGTACATTTTTTATATTAATAATTTTTTGTACTTAAAAATTATGGTTGATTTTTCACATCATTAAGGTCACATATTTTGCAAATACTTATAAGCATGCCCCCTGTTCTATAGTTTTTACAGTGGAAAATCTACCCTAATAAAATTCATTTCCTTCAATAAAATAATGAGTCGTATATATCCCCTAGTCAAACTACTTTTTTTTTAATTGTTTGAAGTATTACAAATAGTAGTACATGTCTCCTTTATTTTTTCCCCATTGACCTACCCCCGGCCTCCCCTTCCCCCCAGTACATGCCTTTACCTGCCCACCCCCCCAGTGTCTTGTATCCATTGGTTATGTTTATATGCACGCGTACAAGTCCTTCGGTTGACATTTTTTGTTATTATATGTTTATTTCTAGTCTGCAGAGGCAAGATTTTTTAAAGGAAAGAAATGGGGAGAAAAATAGATACAGAGGCAAAGAAGCATTGAACAGACTGTCAAACTACAGCGGGAAGGCAGGGGAGGTTGTGGGGCGGGGGTGCTGCAAGAGATCAATAAAATGATGCTTTTAACAATAAAAATTTAAAAGGGGAAAAATAACAATATTGAAAATAATGAATAAAAATAAATTTAAGCTACATTGAGAAGGGGTGTGATCATTCTTTTTCATTTAAAAGAGGCCATGCATTTCTGAACTTTGAGAAACACTGTTCTTAGCTGCCCAGCATGTTTAAACCTGCCTTTAGCAGTAGCACCCCATTCTTCCCTTGGAAAACCACTCCTCTATTCCACATGGTTGTGGTAGAACTCTAAATCATACTGTTTCTTCTTTCTTTATCCATGTTATGAGCACATGACTCATTAGAAAAATCAGATGTCTCTCCAAGGAATTTGAATATTGGGTGGAGACACATAAAAATAGAAGACATAGCCCTAACCAGTTTGGCTCAGTGGATAGAGTGTTGGCCTGTGGACTGGAGGATCCCAGGTTCGATTCCTGATAAGGGCATGTACCTTGGTTGTGGGCACATTCCCATTTAGGGGGGTGCAGGGGGCAGCCTAATTGATGTTTCTCTCTCATTGATGTTTCAAACTCTCTATCCCTCTCCCTTCCTCTCTTTAAAAAAATCAATAAAATATATTTTTTAAAAAATAGAAAATGGTCCCTGGAGCTACAGTGGATTTCTGTTATTTCATAAATCCTTGTTGAATCATTTTATATTAAGAGTAATATATTAATCTTTCTATAGATTATGTTTTTTGCTTAAGTTAATCAAAGTTAGTTTCTATTGGTCATCACCAAGAATCCTGATGGATGTACTAATATAAACAAAACTAACCCAAACTCACACAAACATCAAAGACCAAAAAGCACTCAAGAGTTTAGAAGAGGTTAGAGAAGAAGAAAGGAAGACTATAATAATCTGTTTTTTTTTCCTTTCTCTAACTGACATTGAATTCACTTATTAATACATCTTTAACTGTCATTTATTCAGCTCTATAATGTACTATATGACTAGTTCCTTGAAAGCAAGAATTAAATCTTATTCACATGGTACCTCTAGCATCTCACAAAATGTTTGGCCCATATAGTAGGTGGTCCAATATGTTTTGAACTAATGAAAGTTTCACATATATAACAAACACTATGTCAATAAACAAGGTTTTAAAAATTCATGGAGTTTCTTCTCTCTTTTTACTGTTTAAACTATTACAAATGTCCTATCCCCCACCTTTTGCCTACCTCCACCCAGCCCTCAGCCTCCCTTCCCTCTGATCAAGACCACACTGTTGTTTGTGTCTATGGGTTATGCACATATGTTCTTTGGCTAATCCTTTCACCTTCTTTCAGCCAGTCCCGCTCCCCCCTCCCCTCTGACAGCTGTCAGTCTGTTCTATGTATCCATGCTTCTGTTTCTATTTTGTCAGTTTATTTTGTTTGTTAAATTCCACATATGAATGAGATCATATGGTATTTGTCTTTCTCTGACTTGTTTATTTCACTTTGCATAATAATCTCTAGGTCCATCCATGATGTTGCAAAAGGTAAGAATTCCTTCTTTACTCCTGCCCTGTAGTATTCCATTGTGTAAAAGTACCACAGCTTTTTTATTCTTTCAGTTTTGGGAGAATGATCTTTAGAAAGGTCATTATTACTGTCATGAACATCCTTCACACTACAGTAAGCTCCTTTAACTCAGAAAACAGTTTTTACCTTTGTATCTCCAGAGCCTTAAGTACCTCGTATATAGCTGGCACTCAATAACTGCTTGTTGAGTAAATTAATATATATTGAAATAATTATAGAACTTGCATGATATAAATTAAATGTAACTCAAATTAGAAAATGCTTTTTTTTTAAGTATATTTTTATTGATTTCAGAGAGGAAGGGAGAAGGAAAGAGAGATAAAAGCATCAATGATGAGAATCATTGATCAGCTACCTCTGGCATGCCCCCTACTGGGGATGGATCCCAAAACCCAGGCATGTGCCCTGACTAGGAATCAAACCATGACCTTCAGGTTCATGGGTCAATGCTGAACCACTGAGCCATACTGGCTGGGCGGAAGACACTTTTTATGTCCTACTTAGTTCACATCTAATGTCTCCTCAAACTTAACAAATCTGTACCACGCAACAAATTTCCTCCCTAAGGCTATTAAGTATGTCATACAGTAGCACTGGTTCTTCAGTTCTCTAACAATATACTAGGTCTGTTGAGGTTTAAGTAGAGAACCATGGAATATTGAATATTAATTTAATTGGCAGGAGTACTGCCATTATTAACACCTTTATTAAGATATCCCTAAGTCCTTTTTGCTGAAGCACATGATACAGAAATCACTTTAAGATATGTCTTGTATATTGTCCTTATTGGTGGTTATTTATTTTTATATTTATTTCTAAAAATGTAAAATGTATCAGAAAAATTAGTTGTTTAGGAATTAAATATAATTTTCTCTAACATTTTGAACTGCTCAGGGCAACTATAAATTTGATGAGAGGTGTGAAAGTGGCAAATCTGATGGTACATATTATGTAAATAGAAAGGGTCATGATGGATAAGTAAGGGTACAGTGAGTCGTCACTTCATAGCAGAATTTAATTGACCATTGCAGCTCAAAATGCCATTGGGTGACAACCTAAAGAGACTCCTGGCCATCAATTGGAAAATAAAAAGCTCATTTTGACCTCTTCTCAACAGTCATCAAAGGATGTTGATAAATTACAAAAATTCAGGGAGCTATCCTCCTGGCTCCCCACAGGGGAGTTTGTTTACATGATAATTGAATGTTTTAGACGCACTACTAATGAATTTTTTCAACATGGTAATAATAATCTTAACCAGAAATATCTCTTCAGTTACTTATATACAAATTTCATATATTTTAAAATCATCTCATCAGTTTTATTTTATTTTATTGTCACTATTTATTATCATATTATTTAAAATAATAGCTTTTTGTAGAGTACATTTTATGTCCCTAGAACAATACTAAGAACTTTATGGAAATTATCTCATTTAATCCCCGCAACAACCAAATTTAAATAAGTACTCTTAATATCTTCATTTTATAGATGAGAAAACAGGCTAAAAAAGAATTTCTGAGCTATCTGATTTCTGAACTCACACTCTTGGCCACATATTGCATTGCTAGAATAAAGAATGTGACCATACCATTCCAAATTTCATTTTAATTACTATCGTCACTCATAAAAATATTGATTTTATATTATTGTAAGTTAGACTATAAACATGAAAATGAAATTCCTGAAATGCAGAAAAACAATAACTTTATTGAGCAGAACTACTGTAGAAATTTTGATCTTTTTCAGAGTGTTACTATTAGCAATTTACATAATAAAGTCTTATACCAAAGGTCAAATTATATCATAAGATCCTATACCAAAGATCAAAGCAAGTTTTCCTATTCAACTCAGCTTATTCTATAGAAATAGATGCTTTATTAAAACATAGGTGTATAATAATTACTGAACATAATTTCTAAATTATAGACACCAATATATTATTTAAAGAAGAAGAGAAAATATCATACTCATACGATCAAATCTCAACAAAAATATTAACAAGTCTCAAACAATCCATGGTTCAGCATAGTTCTCTCTAAGTTTGATGATGTCTAATACATCCTAAATCTCTTAAATCAAGCACAACATTTCCAATGGGCTTCCCTCAAGTCTCCAATTTACTGAGTTTTTTAAAAGACTCCTTTACTTCAAAAGCATTGTCAATTACCTTCCTGAGCACTTTGGAATTCTGACTTCATATTTAGAACTTAGAGAATACAACCTCTGTCATTTGTAGAGTCTATACTTAATTCTTCTCACATCTACAGAAATGGAAAATTAAGAAGCACATGAAAATCTGGCTTTCATGAAAACTCCATGATGATCTATTGTGTATTTATCAATATCCTAGATGGTCATTTTCCCAATTTTGAGAAGCTTTATCTCCCTTTTTTCTGATTCTTATTTCTGCCCACAAATACTTAAATATGCCAATACTGTTAGCAGGCAAGGTTTTGCATTCAGGATTTCCATGAAAATAATATACATTTTTGTGGGACCATTTGTCCACACTATAGTATCTTAGATTTTAATCTAACATGCCATGTTTTAAACAGAAATTAAAATAGTTTATCCATACTTGTTTATAATTTCTGTACACTGAAACTTCTGATTCCAACTGATTGATACTTCTACCAGGTTTTAGTTGCCCCATGATGGCCAGATACTGAGACTGTAGACCTGTATGGACTTTACTTGGTGGCTAGAGATATGCCCAAACAACCTCATTTCTTCATAACGTAACTCATAATTTAATAGTCATTTCCAAAATGTGGTACACTTAACCCTGAGTACTTAATACAGTTAGTTAGTACAAAGATAAACATTTTAAATTTTAATAGTAATATGTTTCTTAAATATATATAAACACATTACTAATACATCAAAACTGTGATACTACCCAGTCGGTGTGGCTCAGTGGTTGAGCATCAACCCATGAACCAGGAGGTCAGAGTTCGATTCCCAGTTGGGGCACATGCCCAGGTTTCTGATTCAATTCCTAGTGCAGGGAGTGCAGGAGGCAGCCGATCAAGATTCTCTCTCATCATTGATGCTTCTATTTCTCTCTCCCTTTGAAGTCAATAAAAAATATATAAAAAGCTGTGATACTATTATAAAGATAAATCTAAAATAGTATGTAACCTTTGCTTTCTTTTTTTTCTTCTTAATCCTCACCTAAGGATATGCCTTATTGATTTTAGAAAGAGAGGAAGGTAGAGAGGGAGAAAGAGAGAGAGAGAAAGAGAGAGAGAGAGAGAGAGAGACATGGATGCAAGAGTAAAACATTGATCAGCCACCTCCCACATGCCCCCCAACTGGGAATCAAACCCAAAGCCTTTCAGTGCACGGGATGATGCTCCAACCAACTGATCCACACCAGCCAGGGCTGTTTTCTTTTTAAGAATCATTTCAAAAGAAAATACCAAGTAAATAATAAGAGCGTGGGTAAATAAACAAAGCAAAACCTATTAAAATTCTATAAGAATTGCTTAAGTTTGAAAACAGTAATATAATTTTAAAATAATTTGACGATAGTCTCAAAATAAGCATCAAAACTAGGTCAACCTAAATTACTTTAACTAATTCATAATTGTTATCGAACTTTCAAAAAGAATAATTGGTTTCCATATTAGAGGATAATATCTTCAGGCACATCTAAATGCTAATGTTTTATTCAATGTGACATTAGAAGCATTAACTTTTACAAATGAAGCCAAGAAATAAAATGTGCTGCATTTTAAGTAATGTATAATATTTATAGATTTTTCATCTACTCATATATGTGCTTTATTCTGTAAGGACAATAAATTCCAAGGGCCTGAAAATATTTGTAAGTGCTTCCTAAAAGGTTTTCTGGGAATTTGTTTGAGCCAGAAATATTAGGAACCACGTAAAATAAAGCAAAACTGAAAGTAAAATAGATTCCACTCTAATGCTACATAATAATAAGAATTTGAGACAAAGTAGGTTCCATTTAACTGGCATAAAGGAAAACATGGTAAGCTAGCTGTAAATCAGATTAGGTAAAGTTCTGAATTCTGTCCATTCTTAGCTGCCTCAAATTGTGAGAATTTGTGACTTTTTAAAACTTACTAGAGGGACATTTAATATAATTAATTCTTAAAAATAAAATTCTTTAAATAAAATGTCATTTACTTTGGACATGAGCTTCCAGTTTAAGCTATTATTTCTTTTTTAAATGTCAAATTATAAATACTGTAAATATAAATTAAATATAGACTACATTAGAGTATTTTAGACACAATCGCTTCAATACCAAACATCAACAATATAATAATTCAGAAACAAATAAGACATAAATGATTCTACACATGAAATTTGCATAATTTATTGTATTAAATGCTACTTCAATAAACAAAACTCTTAAGAAAATAGGAAATTGTAGTAAAACTGGTAGGAGAATTACAGAAGTAGCTAACTCTTGGTAATGGTGAGTGCTGACAGAAAATTATACTTTAAATAACAAATTATACTTTAAAAGGCTGTGTCCTTCCTTCCCTCCCTTCCCCCTTCCCTCCCTCCTTCCTTCCTTCCTTTTGCACAACTAAAGAAACCATCAACAAAACAATAAGAAAGCCGACTGCATGGAAGAACATACTTGCCAATATTATATTCGATAAGGGCCTAATCTCCAAAATTTATAGGGAACTCATACATCTTAACCAAAGGAAGATAAACAATCCAATCAAAAAATGGGCAAAAGACTTAAATAGAGCCGAAACCGGTTTGGCTCAGTGGATAGAGCGTCGGCCTGCGGACTGAGGGTCCCAGGTTCGATTCCAGTCAAGGGCATGTACCTTGGTTGCGGGCACATCCCCAGTGGGAGGTGTGCAGGAGGCAGCTGATCGATATTTCTCTCTCATCGATGTTTCTAGCTCTCTATCCCTCTCCCTTCCTCTCTGTGAAAAATCAATAAAATATATTTAAAAAAAAAAAAGACTTAAATAGACACTTCAAAAGAGGACATACAGAAGGCCAAGAGACATATGAAAACATGCTCAAAGTCACTAAGTCATCCGAGAGATGCAAATCAAAATGACAATGAGATACCATCTCTCAACTGTCAGAATGGCTATTATCAACAAATCAACAAACGACAAGTGCTGGTGAGAATGTGGAGAAAAAGGAACCCTCTTGCACTGCTGGTGGGAATGCAGACTGGTGCAGCCACTGTGGAAAACAGTATAGAGTTTCCTCAAAAAAATAAAAATGGAACTCCTATTTGACCTAGTAATTCCACTTCTAAGAATATATACCAAGAAATCAGAAACACCAATCATAAAGGACATATGCACCCCCATGTTCATAGCAGCACAAATTACAATAGCTAAGATTTGGGAACAGCCAAAGTGTCCATCAGCAGATGAGTGGATTAGAAAACTGTGGTATATCTACACGATGGAATACTATGCTGCTATAAAAAAGAAAGAACTCTTATCATTTGCAACAGCATGGATGGAATTGGAGAGCATTATGCTAAGTGAAATAAGTCAGTCAGAGAAAGATAAAAATCACATGATCTCACTTATTTGTGGAATATAATGAACAACATAAACTGATGAACAAAAATAGATCCAGAGACAGAGAAGCATTGAACAGACCATCAAACTTCAGAGGGAAAGCAGGGGAAGGGGGTAAGAGATCAACCAAAGGACTTGTATGCATGCATATAAGCATAACCAATAGACATAGACATTAGCGGGGTGAGAGCATGTTCTGGGGGGAGGGTGTGGCTGGGAGAGGTCAATGGGGAAAAAAGGAGACATATGTAATACTATACGTAATACTTTAAACAATAAAGAATTTTTAAAAATTTTAGCTGCGGGAAGCCACCCATTGTCTTCACTAGCAGAGAGGTGTGGACAAGGAACCCGGAAGGCAAGGGTCAGAGCCATACACCCAAGGTCTAGTTGAGACAAAGGTAGCTGAAGCAACCCACCTTTTACTCTTATGTAAGTCCTTGCTGATAGGCTATCACTGAGCTATTACTGGAATTGCCTGCCTAAGGGCTATGGGTGTATCCCAAACCTGAATAAAAGGGATGGCAAGGCCAGAGCAAAGCAGAGTCCTTCCTTGGGCTTCCGCCTGGCCCCCAATTTCCAAATTATTATTCCTTGTCTTGTCTCTTTCATTTGCATGCGGCCTCCTCCAGAGCCCGAACCCGAACCCTGAACCACGCGGGACATGGGACACTCACAATTAGCCAACTGACACATCACTTTCTTAATGAAGCCTCCTCAAATGACTATTCTTAAAGAATTTTAGTTCTTTGGTTCTTTGAGAGTAATGACAATAACTCCTGTCGAATTTTCTAAAAGAGTGAATGACTTAAATATAATGCAAACTCAAATATTTTTTTGAATGAACAATTTAAAACTGGTAAGTTTGAGCATGAGGTCAGAGATAAAGATCCCCAATTTATTCATAAAGATCCAGTTTATGCTGGGTATGATTTTAAAAGACTGTACAAAAGCAAACCAAGGTTCTAATATCAGAGGGCAAGTACATAATAAATGCACAACTTTCTGACTTCTTGCTGGGAATTTGCAATTTGGACCTTTAAAACAGTATAGGAAATTGGTATTAAAAATGAAGAGCCGCCCTAGCCAGTTTGGCTCAGTAAATAGAGCATCGACCTGAGGACTGAAGGGTCCCGGGTTTGATTCCAATCAAGGGCATTTACCTCGGTGTGCAGGCTTGATCCCCGGCCCTGATTGGGGTACATGCAGGAGGCAACCAATTGATGTGTCTCTCTCACATCAATGTTTCTCTCTCTGTCTCTCCTCCTCTCTTCCACTCTCTCTAAAAAACAGAGTCAATGGAAAAATATCCTCCGGTGAGGATTAACAACAACAACAAAAAATCTTTTAAATAAATAAATAAATAAATAAATAAATGAAAGATCTTCATCCTGGGGAAAAAAAATAAAATTTTTAATTAAGGTGGATAAAGATATATTTTGTTTTTATTTTTAATATCTTGAAGTCCATTTTATTTGTTTTCAATATTTCATTAGTTTTATAATATATTTAAGTCATATATACTAGTATTTTAAGTGTTCTGTTTTAGCCATAACCACAAATTTCAATATGGGAGGCACATGTTATTGTTCAATTATGAACAGTTCATAATTAGCATTTCCATTTATTCTTGAACACAAATGTTATTTTGAATGTGTTTTTATTTTTAGTTGTGTACTTTTTTGACTATTGAAATCTAATTATATTGTCCTGCGATCAGGGAATGTGACCTGCAGAAAAACAAATTTTCCTGTTTATTAAGATTCACTCCAAGGCCTAAACATAAATAATTTTGGAAAAGATATTTGTTGTTTGAAAGAAAAATTTACAGGTGTAATTTTCAGTAATCTTACTCTTAACCTTTTAATCTGTCATTTCTGAGTGATGAATATTAAAATGTTTCACTATAATTATAGATTTTCTATTTCTAAGATAGTATAATAAATTTCAGGCAAATTTGTTGGGTGCATAAAGGTTCCAACTGCTACATCTTCTTGTTGTTCATGATGAATTGTTCTTCCAACTAGGAAACATACCTCCATTTTCCTCTCCTTATTCAGTATTGTAATGAACATACATGGAATGTCTCTAATAATAAGTATTTATCTCTTTTTTTTTAATATATTTTATTGATTTTAGAGAAGAAAGGAGAGGGAGAGAGAGAGAGAAACATCAATGATGAGAGAGAATCATTGATTGGCTGCCTCCTGCACGCCCCCTACTGGGAATCGAGCCCACAACCCGGGCATGTGCCCTTGGCCAGAATCGAACATGGGACCCCTCAGTCTGCAGGCTGACACTCTATCCATTGAGCCAAACCAGCTAGGGCAAGTATTTATCTTTTTTAAAAATATTTTTTCATTGATTTCAGAGAGGCAGAGAGAAGGACAAAGATACATTGATGAGAGTGAAACATCCATTGACCGCCTCCTGCTTGCCCCCTACTGGGGATCGAGCCCACAACCTAGGCATGTGCCCTGACTGGGAATCTAACCATGACCTCCTGGTTCATAGGTCAAGGCTCAACCGTGAGCCACACCGGCAGCATTTATTTTGATTTAAGGTTTCTTTAAGTTAATTTGAGCCCCTATTTATTTTAATAGCTTCATTTAGCATTCATGTTTACTGTGGTTACTGAAATGTTTGCATTTCTTACTGCTATTTCATTTTGTATTTTCACTATGCTTTCTGTTTTTTAAGTCCTGTTTAGTATCTTATTTTTTCACTTGTGTCTTTTTGCTCTTTTATCCTTATTGGTTTTAAATTAAACAGTCTAATTGCTTTTACTCCATATTTTTCTATACAGAACTACAGAATGCTTGTTTGTGAAGCTATAGAGGCCAATTCCCCTACTCTCTGTTGTGTGAATGTGAAAATGATGGCGACTTCTATTAGAATTTACTTAGAAATAATAAATAAACATACTGCTTAAATCCTGCACTGTTTCATTATTTCAAAGTATTTCAGGGCCTATTAGCTTAAAAAAATTAGTTCTAATAAAAAAATTAAAAATAAATCAGTTCTCCAAAATAGACTATATTATAAATCTAATGAGATTTAATTATATGACAAATTCTACATTTTTCATAGCGAAGACTTCTGGAAAGAGCCTACATCATGCGGAATTAACCACATGGCAAAAGTGACAGAATAAGCCCACCAAAGCTATGTCTGTTGATTCTATATAGAAAATAAATTGTTCCAGACCCAAAATAAATTTTAAAAAATGTACAGTGGAAATCAGAGTAAAATTAATAGCTCTTAAAAATGCAATTATGTAGAATATCATATTGGCATTGAAAGGGTAAAAGCTAAGTAATGGGAAGGATTGGGTTTTAAAAAAGCAAAAGAAGGGAAAGTTTTCAAAAGTAGTATGAAATGAATGCTAGAGTTAACATTGCTGTTTGTAGGGGTAAGGGATAAAAGAACTAAAATCACTCCAACCATTAAAATGGTTCATTATCTTATTATTTGTCAGTTTGCTAGAGTAATGCATGCTGGTTGTAAAATATTTAAGTATAACAAAACTATATAACATAAAAAGAAGTCTTCCAGGATCCAAACCCAAAGTAAGAAAATACTTTTACAGTGTCTTATGTTTGTTTTTAGTCATTTATACCATTTATAATTTTGGGTTCCTCTTAACAAAAAGATGAGCTTAGATAAGAAATAATTTACTTAACTCGTCCCTTATTAGGCAACAATTTTCTTGTTTTCAACATTTCACAATTTGCAAATGAGAGTACAGTGAATACTCTCAATGCATATGTGGCTAAATAGTAAATATATCTGTGCACATTTGCAAGGTGTACCTACGTTTCTCAAAATAGATTGCTGGAGAGGGTAATAACATTTTACATTTGAATACATATTACCAAATTTCTCTAAAAATTATTAGATTACAGTATTACACATCTACCAAAAGTACTGGCCTTTTGCCCATACTGTCATCAACACTGGTTAAGAAATGAAATATTTTTAAATGTTGATTTAAAGAAGTGTTAAAACATTATACTGGAAACATTTGTTCCTCTCCCCTAGAATAGCAAAAGGAATAGAATTAAACTAAAAATAACAGTATTGACAGGAGAGAGAAACACATGCAAATATAAATCCTAAAATCCTAACTAAGGAAATAGTTCAAACTCTCAAAGGAGAAGGGTTATGATAAAAAGGTTAGTTCAGTTTGATGTAGTCCATTCATTTATTTTTGCCTTTACTCCCTCACCTTTGGTGTCAAATTCATAAAATCCTAAGACCCAAGATCCATAAGTCCAGTACCTATGTTTTCTTCTATGCAACTTATTGTTTCAGGTCTTATATTTAGAACTTTGATCCATTTTGAGTTGATTTTTGTACATGGGGACAAACAGTAGTCTAGTTTTATTCTTTTGCATGTGGCTTTCCAATTTTCCCAACACCATTTATTAAAGAGTCTTTCCTTTCTCCACTGTATGTCTTTTATTCCTTTGTCAAAATTATTTGCCCGTATACATGTGGGTTTTTTTCTGGGTTCTCAATTCTGTTCTATTCTGTGTATCTGTTTTTCTGCTAATACCATGCTGTCTTGATTATTGTCACTTTGTAGTATAATTTGAAATATAATACCTCCACTTTTTTCTTTTTTCTCAAAATTGTTTCAGCTATTTGGAGTCTTTTGTAGTTCCATACAAATGGGATGATTTTTTTCTATTTCTTTAAAAAAATGTCATTGGGATTTTGATGGGAATTACACTAAATCTGTATATTGCTTTGGATAATATGGACATTTTAATTATGTTGATTCTTCCAATCCATGAACATGAACTATCTTTCCATTTCATTGTGCCTTTTTCAATCTCTTTTAATAAGGCTTTGTAGTTTTCACGATTAGGTCATTTACATCCTTTGTTAAGTTTATACCTAGGTATTTTATTCTTTTGGTTGAATTTGCAAAAGGAATTGTTTTTTCATTTCTTTTTCTGAAATTTCATTATTAGTATAAAGGAATGCAGTGGATTTTTGTACATTGACTTTTTATCCTGCAGCTTTACTGTATTTGTTTCTAAATGTTTTTTGGTGGAGTCTTTAGGGTTTGCTATATAAAGAATCATGCCATCTGCAAAAAAGTGACAATTTTACTTCCTTATTCCCAATTTGGATGCCTTTTATTTCTTTCTCTTGTCTGTTTGCTAAAAAGCTTCTGCAGAGCAACAGAAACTGCCAACAAAACAAAAAGGCAACCAACTGAATGAAAGAAGATATTTACAAATATCAGCTTTGACAAGGGGTTAATATCTAAAATATGTAAAGAACTCATATAACTCAACACCAAACAAACAATACAATTAAAAAATGGGCAGACCCGAACATACACTTCTCCTAAGAAGACATACAAATGGCCAACACATATATGAAAAAATTCTCAACTTTATTAGCTATCAGGGAAATGCAAATCAAAGCTACAATGAGATTCCACCTCACATCTGTTAGAATGGCTATTATCAACAAGACAAGTAATAACAAGTGTTGGAGAGGTTGTGGAGAAAAAGGAACTCTCATTCACTGTTGGTCGGAATGTAAACTGGTACAGCCACTATGAAAAACAGTATGGAGGCTCCTCAAAAAATTAAGAATACCATTAAGTTACCATATGACCCAGCAGTTCCTCTTATGGATATCTACCTGAAAAATCTGAAAATATTTATCTGCAAAGATATATGCTTCTATGTTCACTGCAACATTATTCATGGTGGCCAAGACATGAAGACAACTCAAGTGTCCTTGATAGATGATTTTTTTTAATACTACTCAGACATAAGAAAAGGTGAAATACTGCCATTTGCAACTACATGGATGGATATTGAGAATATCATGATAAGCAAAGTAAGTCAGAAAAAGTTAAGAACAATATGATTCACTCACATGAGGGAATAAAACTGAAAGCTACAAATGAACAAACAAGAACAACAAAAACTCATAGACACATACAACAGTATGGTGGCAGCCAGAGGGAAGAGGGGTGGGAGTAGTAAAGGATAAAAGGGGGTCAAATATCTGGGGACAGATGATGATTTGACTTTGGGTGGTGGAAACACATTGAAACATACAGATCATGTATCAGAATTTTACACTTGAAACCTATCTAATCTTATTAAGTAATGACACTCCAATACATTAAATTTAAGAAAAGAAGTTCACATGATAATTAAAATCTAATATCCATAAATTCTTTGCAGTGTTTTTTTTTTTTGCCAACTAGTATAAAGAACAAATTTGCTGTGAAATATTGACCAACCTGATAATTATTTTTAAATCAATTATTACTCTTACTAAAGATAAAATTACAAAAGTTCTGATGTCAATGATAATAGAAGGTAAGGGTGTCTTCTCATTTAAGATAAAGGTTTTCACTGCCTTATTAAAATCTGTTTGAAGCCAGAACCCACTGTCTACTCCATATTAATTTACACTTCAAGCTTTGCCACTTCTTGTAGCAATAGAGTACTTGTATATGATATATTGATATTAAGATTGAAAGATTCCAGTGATGTCGTATTTTCTGTTATTTTAATAAGTAATAATTAAGTAGAAATAAAATTATTCTCAACTTACACAGCTAAATTGAAGCCACCAGTTATCTGATTGTCCTTCAAACACCCATTTAATCAGTATGCATTTTTAATGGTAACAGTTACATGCTTACTGAGAGAGCTTAATTAAGAAATACAATGATGAAATTAGCAAAGGTACTAAAGGAAGCCATCTATATATTTAATCTCTCAATCCATAGACTATCTGTATGTACTTTGTTTTTAAAATGCATTTAGGAAATATTTGGTGAGCCAATATAGCAATACCAGATGTACTTTGCAAGCTCATTATAAAACAGATGGTCTTATGATCACACTTGTGTTTTAAAAGGTGTTTTTAAGGTTCACATTTATGGCACATGCTTCTTATTTAATACTGTGAATGGTGTCATGCTGTCAGAGCATACCATATATTTCTTTTTCCTTTGCATCTGTTCAGTATGATTACTGATTCTCTTAGCAGGAGGGATAAATTATCCAGTTACATTGTTGGAAGTAAGGTATATCACAGAGTCTTGATTTTCTTATTAACATTATGACATCTGTATAACACTATAAGCAACCATGAAAAATCAACACATATGTGTAAAAGCCATGTCAGGTTGCATCCAGTTTATTAAATATCTGATCTATGTAACTTAGCAAGATTTGATGAGAACATTTAATTTCTTAATGGTGTCTTTATGCTATATATGATAGAGTTTTATTTAAGCTCAAAGATAAAATGCATTCTGGAAGTAATTATTTATTAAGAGACAATAACTATAATTATTTTTGGCATAGTAAACTAATAATAAAAATATTAGCCTATGTTTAGCCATAATAGAAAATAAATGTGTCAGCATAAGCATGCCTTTCAGAAGAAAGCTATTAGGCATTATAGCTTTTGCTCATACAATAAATTTCAATTTTGTCACTCCTTTAGAATATAATAAAATGTAAGAAAAGGGTTTAAAAAAAAAAAAAAGCTGACTTGTCTATAAAGTCAGTCTGTATCCTGACATCCTGGCAATGCTTGCTGCCTGATTTGTCAAGGTAACCTAAGTCTGAATATGAATAATCCAATGGGATTTATTTTGTGATCTTAATTGACTAAATTAATATTACTGTAAGGAGAGATCTTCATCCATTCAACTAGCATTTTTTACCAATTACTAAATGCTCTTGTGCTAGCCACTGGGGATACAAATATAAGTGTATATAGTGCATGCCCTCAAGAAGATCACAGACAAGTGCTGGCGAGGATGGGGAGAAAAAGGAACCCTCTTGCACTGCTGGTGGGAATTCAGACTGGTGCGGCCACTGTGGAGAACAGTATGAAGTTTCCTCAAAAAACTAAAAATGGAACTCCCATTTGACCCAGTGATCCAACTTCTAGGAATATATCCCAAGAAACTAGAAACACCAATCAGAAAGGATATATGCACCCCTATGTTCATAGCAGCACAATTTACAATAGCTAAGATTTGGAAACAGCCTAAGTGCCCATCAGCAGATGAGTGGATTGAAAAACTGTGGTACATCTACACAATGGAATACTACACTGTGGTAAAAAAAAAAAAGAAAGAAAGAAAGAAAGAGAGAGAGAGAGAGAGAGAGAGAGAGAGAGAGAGAGAGAGAGAGAGAAAGAAAGAAGGAATTCTTGCCATTTGCAACAGAATGTATGAAACTGGAGAGCATTATGCTAAGCGAAATAAGTCAGTCAGAGAAAGATAAATATCACATGATCTCACTCATTTGTAGAATATAATGAACTAATGAACAACATAAACTGATGAACAAAAATAGATCCAGAGACAGAGAAGCATCAAACCTCAGAGGGAAGGTAGGGAAGGGTGGGGGTAAGGAGGAGAGATCAACCAAAGGACTTGTATGGATGCATATTAGTCTCTAACCTATGGACACAGACACCAGGGGGGTGAGGGCATGAGTGGGGGGTGTGAGGGCAATGGGGGGATAAGGACACATATGTGATACCTTAATCAATAAACAAAAAAAATTTTTAAAAAGATCACAGTCCAGTGGTAAAGCAGAATGCAAATAAATGAGAGAGAGAGAGAGAGAGAGAATTACTACCATTGCAAACAAATATTTAAGCTGTAGTTAATTATATTAATTTTAAAGTATTAAAGAAGGAGTTTACTGATATCTGTAATTTACTTTGACATGCACCTAGAATAAAATGGATTAATGATGGATGGATGATAGGTAGATAGATAATAGATAGATGATGATGATGATGAGATAGATAGATAGATAGATAGATAGATAGATAGATAGATAGATAGAAAAGCAAATACAGTAAGATATTAATGGCATAATCTAGGTGCTGTGTATATAGGATTTTTTTCTGTAAAATTCTTTAAAATATTTCATGCTTAAAAACTTTTTATAATAAAATGCCAGTAAGGAAAATAAAGCTGGATGCTTACAATTGAAATTATGTAGAAAGAAGGGTAGTTGTTGGTTATGGCTAATTTGGAGTAACATGAGAATGGTTGGCTGTGTTAGGGTGAAAAATGGGGTAAATAAAGGAAAATCAAGGAATTGAGAAACCAGGGCAGGGAACTTGAAGGTTTGTCTATTTGAATCTATATGGATATTGAAATCATCACAATTCTATATCTGTTTGTACTAGACAACCAGTACTCAAATATTTGAGGAATAAGAGAGACTGGCCTGAGTATAGTTAACAGAAACAAAAATAACCAGTAACATAGTTTGATGGCAGAAGCTTCAATGATGGAAGCTTTTTATTTTTTTTTATTTTTTTTAAATAAATCTTTATTCAGATTATTACAATTATTTCTCCTTTTTCTCCCCATATCTCCCCTCCACCCAGTTCCCACCCCACCTTCTGCCCTTACCTCCCCCCGACTGTCCTCATCCATAGGTGTATGATTTTTGTCCAGTCTCTTCATGAACCCCCCATACCCCTTTCCCCCTGAGAATTATCAGTCCACTCCCTTTCTATGCCCCTGATTCTATTATATTCACCAGATTATTCTGTCCCTCAGGTTTTTAATTCACTTGATTTTTAGGTTCACTTGTTGATAGATATGTATTTGTTGTTCATAATTTTTATCTTTACTTTTTTCTTCTTCCTCTTCTTTAAGAATACCTTTCAGCATTTCATATAATACTGGTTTGGTGGTGATGAACTCCTTTAGCTTTTTCTTGTCTGTGAAACTCTTTATCTGCCCTTCAATTCTGAATGATAGCTTTGCTGGGTAGAGTAATCTTGGTTGTAGGTTCTTGCTATTCATCACTTTGAAAATTTCTTGCCACTCCCGTCTGGCCTGCATAGTTTCTGTTGAAAAGTCAGCTGACAGTCGTATGGGTGCTCCCTTGTAGGTAACTAACTGTTTTTCTCTTGCTGCTTTTAATATTCTCTCTTTGTCTTTTGCTCTTGGCATTTTAATTATGATGTGTCTTGGTGTGGTCCTCTTTGGATTCCTTTTGTTTGGGGTTCTGTGGGCTTCCTGGACTTGTAAGTCTATTTCTTTCACCAGGTGGGGGAAGTTTTCGGTCATTATTTCTTCAAATAGGTTTTCAGTATCTTGCTCTCTCTCTTCTTCTGGCACCCCCATAATTCTGATGTTGGTACGCTTGAAGTTGTCCCAGGGTCTTCTTACATTATCTTCAACTTTTTGGATTTTTTTTTTTGCTTTTTGCTTTTTCGGTTGAGTGTTTTTTGCTTCTTTGTAATTCAATTCTTTGACTTGATTTTTGTGTTCCTCTTGTCTGTTTTTGGGTCTCTGTATAATATTTTTTATTTCAGTCAGTGTATGTTTAATTTCTAGTTGGTCCTTTTTCATATCTTCGAGGGTCTCGTTATATTTATCGGCCTTTTCTAGGATATTCTTAAAAAGCCTTATAACCGTGGTTTTGAATTCTATATCCAGTCGTTTGTTTTCCTCCATTTCTTTCGTTTGTGATCTGATTCTTTGATGCCGCATTTTCACTGCTTCCCTGAATTGGTAAGGTAGATTTGTGTGCTAGGTTTCCTATATGGCCCAGTGGGTCAGCCTCCCCAGTTAACCTGAGGTGGACACTCTTGGTGCACCCCTTTGTGGACTGTGTATACAGCCTTGTTGTAATTAAGTCTTGATTGTTGTTGGTATCACTGGGAAGAATTGACCTCCAGGCCAGTTGGCTGTAAGGATCAGCTGTGTCTATGCTGGGAGAAGTTCGGTGCTGGAGACAGCCTTATAGGATTAGACTTGCCAAATTGCAATAGCCTCTGTGCTCAGCTTGGATGGGGTGGAGCCTCAGTCTTGGCTTCCCGTCAGCCTTGCCCTTGCACGCACATGCATGCCTTCAGACCTCTGCCTTCCCGGCTCCCGAGTCTCTGCCCGAGAGTCCAGACTCCCCCCACAAGAGCGTGGGTCCCCAGGGGCTCGCCTGGAACTGGGGTTCACTGCAGCTAGAACTGGGGCTCAGTGCATTCAGGAGCCTCTGACTCCCTTCCACTAGGGAGAGCCTGTGGCAACCTCCGCAGCCTTTGTGCGCACTGGCGCGCGCGCACTTTCAGTCCTCCACCTTCCCCGGCTCCCGAGTCTCCGCCCGAGAGTCCAGACTCCCCCCACAAGAGCGTGGGTCCCCAGGGGCTCGCCTGGAACTGGGGTTCACTGCAGTCAGAACTGGGGCTCAGTGCATTCAGGAGCCTCTGACTCCCTTCCACTAGGGAAAGCCTGTGGCAACCTCCGCAGCCTTTGTGCGCACTGGCGCACGCGCACTTTCAGTCCTCCGCCTTCCCCGGCTCCCGAGTCTCCGCCCGAGAGTCCAGACTCCCCCTGTAAGAGCGT